>NC_134095.1:117352792-117675792 GCF_000715075.1 Nicotiana tabacum | reverse complement strand
TTTGTCCAAAGGCGTCATAGTCTAAAGACATCATCCTCATAGCTGGAAGACACCATGACATGGCATGAGGATCTCTCAAACTTGCATATCATTATTCAAAGGCATCATGGTTCGGAGGCACCATTTTTATGGCCCGAGAACATCATTTCATGGCATGCGAATCCCTCAATAAACAATTCATGGCCTAGAACGTCATGGTCTAAGGACGTCATCTCTAACCGTCCGAAGACAACCTTCACGGTCCGAAGGGAATTTGCATCATGTTTAAATTTTCGCAAATACGTTTGTAGCATATTTTATCTGCAGGTAACCAATAGGCAACCGCTATCCTAGCAGGAGTGATCTCGCTCCAGTTCCCTCTGACCGTCACGATCATAGCCGCTTCCACATCTCGTGTCTGTTCTTATAATATTTTCATCGGCATACTCCGCAGGTGAATCCAGAACTATACATGGCCTGATTCCTGTTAAACCAGGGATATGTAGGCAACTCGAAATATCGGAGCTTGGCCTCTGTCTTTCAAAACATCTCATCCGGTCAAAATTGACCATCATTTCTTTACCCGAAAACTCTTTCATCCTTCTCGGGTAAAGAGGGGCAGCTGTTGATACCCAATTTTTCCCTATATATTTTAAATATGCATAAATACCTTCAAAATAGCATATATATGCATATATAAGAATGCACAAGGCTTTTATTATTTTTCCCATAATTTTAAGGGTTTAAATTGATTTATTTTCTTCCCTTTTATCCATAAAATCCCCAATAATTATTTCCAAAATTATTTTTTTGATAATTTATTTATTTAATTTCTATACTCATGCCAAAATATAGCTAGTATAATTTTTATGCATTTTTATAATTACATTTAGTATTCTTTAAGCTAAATTGCATATAATTGCAATGTTAGCCCATTTTAAGGTATAATTATATTTTATATACATAAAATTGGTCCCCATATTTTTAAAATTTCAATTATGTATTTTAAATCATTTTGGCACTTTAAATTATTTTCCAAAAATTACCTATTTTTTTAATAAATTAAATAGGGGGAAAATTGACTATTTAAATTATAGCCAAATCTGGCTTTCAATTATAGCCTAAATCGAACCACTCTCCAACCCAATTTCACACCCAATCACCCGACCCAGACCCTATACATGTCTACCCGACCCAAGCCATCATAAATCCTGGTCGTTGATCTTTTAGATCAACGACCCTTATTCCTCCTTTCCTTTTTAATTTCTAAACGACCCCTTACCCTAAGTCATTTTTCCAAAGGCGGCACCTTTAGATGCTCTCATCTTTTCTCCTCTCTCAAACCTAACCCTAAAACTCCGTCAATCCCCTCATTCCCCGGTCATCTCCGACGACCACCCTTTCAACCCAAGCCTCCAATGGGTCTCTCATCACCCTGCTCATCATCTGTAATGCCTTCAAGGAACCTGGTCCATGTCAATTTGGACCTAGGGTTTCTGTTTCTGTTACTTATGGCTTCTCCGGTGTGATTTTGGGCAAAATAACACCTTATATGTCACGATCGGTGAAGTTACAACAGGTCCTTTCGATTTCTATTGGGTTTCCTTTTGAAACCCTAACTCTCTTCTAGATCTCTCAGATCTGTGTTATTTTCATGCTTAAAGCCTGTTTTCTTTTGTGATTCGCCTATTTTTTGAACTTCTTCTAAAAGATCCTCATTTTCAAACCATTTTACCTTCTTTAAAAAACTAGAGTTTTCTCGGAGTTCTTTCTACACATGTTCCAACCGATTTCCTCATGATTAAACCTTTTTTCCTTGCTTATGTTGACCGATTCTATGTTCCTACTACTTTTTAACTCGACTTTGTTAAAAGCCCTAAATTTTAAAGATTTTCTTTGCTTTGATTATGTGTGTTAGCATGATTTTCTTTACTTTGTTTCTGTGTGTTAACATGATTTTCTTCACCTTGGTTCCATGTGTTAGCATGATTTTCTTTGCCTTGGTTATGTGTGTTAGCATGATTTTTCTTTGCCTTGGTTTTGTGTGTTAGCCTGTTTACCTAATTCTAGTTAATCTCTCGTGGTCACCATGCTTCGAACATGTTCTGCTGAATCTTTAACCACCTTATATCACCTCTATATGATTGTGCTTTCTCATATCTTGTTTCTTTCTGTCTATATAGCTGACCTTGTTTGGTTGCTACTCCTGTCCATTCGTCTCTATTTATATGTTGAGAAGACAGAATCATGACTCCCCATGATCGATTCTGATTTTCCTTAATTGATGGTGATTGAAAGATCTTCTTTTAAAGCCCTAAAAGCTTCACTTAGTCTTTGTAAAATTAACTGATTTCATTACCTTATTTACTACAGTACTTTGTTTTACTTAGTCTTTCCTTAATTGAGTTTTTCTGAATTTGGTCCCAATTGACTACTCTATGCCTACTGAACCTTGACTCCTTCCTTATTTAAGCATGCACTGAACCTTCTTCCTGCCTTATATGGTACTGAATCTTTCCATTTGATTTTGATTCCCTTAATTTAAGGGAGTACTTCCTTGATTCTCTAATTGATTGATTATGAGTTCTTAAATTAATATACTACTATGAATTTTACCTTATTCCACTACCTATTTTCAATTATAAATACTCTAAGTCTTTTACAAACAAGACACGAACACTTGGTTTTTAAAAAACTCCTCTCTTATTAAAAATCCATGTTCTTCCCCCTCTCTTGTGCTATTTGCTACTATTAGCCGGCTGCAAGCCAAGGCTAATCCTCTGTGCTCTTCGGTTCTTTCATTCTGCTTACTTCTATCTTTTATTTCTAGCTTGCTTTTACTTTTGGTTCTGTAGTTAGGTTATATTATCAGCATGCTAGTATGACTCCCTTCTCTTTAAATCAATGTATTCCCTTATATGATTCAAAGCATGCATGGACAACTGTTTTACCTACTGTGTACTTACCATTTTTGTGAATCCCAAATCCTTATCCCCCTCTATGTGTTTATGCTCCTCATGACTGGTTTGTGATTATGCCAGTGTCAACTATCTCTGAGCATGTCTGAACCAGTTCTAAGACCCCTTGCTGGGGTTTTGTGTCTGTAGTCAAATGTTTGTGTATCCCTAAACCTTTTGACCCCTGTGTGACTACTGAGTTCATTTGGATTCTGTGTAGTGCTTGATTTTGTTTACCACTCCAACCTCTTTCAAACAACCTTAATACTTTACTAGTTGCTTTCAAAACAGACTTCTTTCAACTTGTGTCCTGCACTTCCACTTTACTCTTAGTTAATAAGTTCTGCCCCCTCTAGTATGTGTACTGCCTTGGGATCCTCTTGAGAACCCTCTGAACTCTGGCATACTGAGGCTGGCCTTTTTACACTGCACTGGTTCAATGCTTAGTTACTAAGTCTAGGTGTAAGCATTGCCCGGAGTCTTTGAGACCCTTAGGGAACTTTTATGCACTTAGACTCTAATTTGTCTATGGAAATTAGGCTTGTAAGACCATTGGACGCTTTGGGAAATTTGGGCCTGATTGCAGGCTCTGTATAGAATAGCTTCTTGATTTTCCATTTCACTTATGTAATTCAGTTATTGGCCTGTAATAATTTGTAAACAGATATTTGGGGTATTTAGTAAAAAGGGTGGGTAGATGTTTACTTTGTGGGGTAATATGGGTAGAAATCTTGCTCTTAGGGCTTTACTTTCAAATCTGTCTGCTTTACCCTATAGAAAACATGTTCAAAGGGTTTAACTCTTGTTGAATCTGATTTCTTTTGCATAATAGACATCATGCCTATAGGTTTCCACTTCCAATGTCGTTTGCATCAAGTAGAAATTATGTTCTTAAGGTTCTGCATTTTCGAAGTCATGTATATAGGTTTTCAAACAATCATGTCTTAAATCAATTCAAGCATAGATACCATGCATATAGGATCTAATTCCGATTCAGTTCTAATAAGTCTTTCATATGTTACTGCAAATTGACTAAAACTAGTAATATGCCTAGATACCATGCTTATAGGGATTTCTATTCGCAATTATGCCTGATAATCTAATTAGCCTGATAAATCAATGTCATTACTCCTAGTTCATCTTCTTAAAACTGGTCTTATTAAACCATGACATTTCCTTAAATTAGATCTTTCGAAATTGCTTTAATCTCATTAGATATCCTACCTATAGGTATCACAAGGGTCTATTTTGAAAACCTGTTCGTTTCTGCATTAATATAGACACAGTATACTGCATATAGGCAAGCGTTGGGGCATTTTCAAAATATGCATTTCCCTGAAACTGTTTTTGTCGTTCAACTTTTCTGATTATGATAATCCTTTAAAGAGGAGTCTCTAGGCAACTACTAGGTTATAACTTCTGGATTTGAAAGTGGTCTATTTTTGCATAATCACTTAGAAATCCTGCTTTAGGACTTTGATTAATAAAGACCTTACTTGTGTTTGAGTCATGCTGCCTGTATGTTTGTTTGAGGAGGAATTATGAGCCTCTTAATTACTCCCATTATGTGGAAGTCCTAAATGCTTTTTGACTGTCGCCTTAGATTTTTGCCTTTAAAGCCTTAGGGGTATGTCTAGAACCACCTATAGGTAGAGGTTCTAATTCCCTTCAAGACTATTAAGAAGGGACGAGTAGCAGCATGCAATATGAGTCAGTGACCAAACACTCGCTTTGCATGTCCAATAGGGGATAGGAAGGGTAGATATGGGATATGATGACTACGCGTTAATGTCACGTGTAGCCCCTCATCGATGAGTGTTTACCGGACATTGCGTGGGGTGATCCTATAGGACAAACAACCTAGGACCCCTCTTTACCTAATCCTTTCTCTATTCAAAACTTTTATCTTCTACAACTTGTTTAAACCTTATCTTACTACTTCAATTACCCAACGTGCTTTATTTGCAAATTATTTGATTCAGCTATTTGTATGGACTAATTTGTAAATATAAGTTTGGTCGGGACCCACAGTTGTGGACCAAGAGGGGTGCCTAACACCTTTCCCTCGAGGTTACTTTGAGCCCTTACCCTAATCTCTGGTAATGCAAACTAGTTATATGAGTTAATCGCTCTAGGTACCCCTAACGCACCATAATCCATCAGGTGGCGACTCTTCAAATACCCAATTCCCAAAAGGAAACGAGTCATTACACCCCGTGGAATGTCGAAACTCGGACTCCTCTCCGCGAAGGGAAAAAAGGGGGCGCGGCACTCGGTTACGGGATAGCTCACAACATTTCAATGAAACATGCCTTAAAGTGCATCCAGATGAAGGCTCATGTTGCTCTTCTCTTATGGCTCAAAATCAAAATATTAGTTCTGTCAAAGGTTTTGTTGTTTTATACGATGCCCAATCGCTAAAATTTATGTGTCGGTCATCATTTTCTACTTTACTAATAGAACAATCAACAACTTTGTATGTGTAACGACCCAGCCGATCGTTTCATGAGTTACATCTCTATTTTCCCCGTTTCTGCTTTCTTCTGTGTTTTTCAGCTGTGTTTTATTGTATCATGTTGGTTGATTTGGGTTTGGAGTTTTGGAGTGGAATGAGGCACTTAGCCTCCTATTTAGAAGCTTAAGTTGGGAAAAGTCAACCGGATGTTGACTTATGTGTAGACAGTCTCGGAATGGAATTCCGAGAGTTGGAGTAGCTTCGTAGGGCCATTTGCGACCTGTGTACAAAATTTGAGAATATTCAGACGAGGTTTGATTAGTTTCGGAGTCATTTGTGGAATTTATGAGTTTGGAGTTCTTAGGCTTGAATCCGAGATTTTGATTCGATGTTGGTGTTGTTTTGAGTGATTCGTAGATTCAACTAAGTTTGAATGATGTTATGAGATATGTTAGTATATTTGGTTGAGGTCCCGAGGTCCTCGGATGTATTTCAGATAGTTATCGGAGGAGATTAGCTGCTGAAACATGTGTTGGGTTGCTAAGAGAAGTTGTTGGTGTTTCAGGGGGTTCTCTGAAGTTGAGAACGTGGACCGCTCCAAAAATTCGCGGTTAGCGATGTGTCTTTGCGGGGACGGCAGAATTCCGTGCTTAGCAGAGGAGGCTGGCACGGACAGCAGAATTTGGAGGCGCGACTGTAGGAGATGGCAGTTTTCGCGGCCATGGCGGAAAATTCGCGGACAGCGGAGTAAGTGGAGCGGGGAAGTTTCTTTTTGCACGGTCATCGGATTTGGGATCCGGGAAGTGCACTATAAATACGAGATTCAGGGTTTTGTTTTCATATTTTGACCTAGAAAGCTCGAGCTTTGGCGATTTTTTGAAGGTTTTTCAAGAAATTCATCGGGGTAAGTGATTCTAACTCGGTTTAGGCTAAAATACATGAATATATCATGGAATCCATCATTTGATTAGAGTATTGGGGTGAAAATTGGGGAAAATTTGTGGAACTTCATAAAATGAACTTTTGAGATTCGAAAGCCGATTCGAAGACGGAATTGAGTGAAACTAGTATGGTTAGTCTCGTAATCGAGTGGGTTGTCGGATTTTGTGACTTTGGTTGGATTTCGAGACGTGGGCCCGGGGTCCATCTTTTGAATTGACTTTTGACTTTTGGCCTTAAGCTTAGTAATTTCTTATGGGTTTGATTCCTTTAGCTCGTGTTGATTGTATCGAATTATTTATGGCTACATTCGGAGCGTCCGGAGGTTGATTTGAGGGGCAAGGGCATCGCGAAGTAGGATTTTGGCTCGTTTGAGGTAAGTAACGCTTCCAAACTTGGTTCTGAGGGTTCAAAACCCCGAACTATGTGCTATATGATTGTATTGAGGTGACGCACATGCCAAGTGACTAGCGTGTGGGCGTGCACCATGAGAATTGTGGCTTGGTTCATTCCATGGCACCGCGTAGTGACTCTTCCTTGCGGATACCATTATTTCTATCATGTGACTAATTAAATGTGCTGCAAATCATGCTAGTTACCCTGTTAGGGCTTTACGCCGATACTGATGAGACCCGGGTAGTTGTTTCATGCTGTCATATCACTAGATTCATTGATGTTATGTATTAAGTCTTACTCATGCATATCATATCATGTCTTAGTCTTAGTTGTTATTATTTGGCGCATCATATCATTGTTTCGGGCTAGTTTTCATGGCATTGTGAGCCCTTGAGTGATACTGGAGAGTGATGACTGAGAGAGGCCAAGAGCCTGAATGATGAGTGACAGTTATGGGTCGGGTTGCACGCCGCAACGGATTATTGATTATGCCTTTGTTGGCTTGTTATATCACTTGGGATGTAGGGTCCCCTCTGAAGTTTGCACACCCACAGTGGGCGCGGATGATATTATTGAGGGATGAATTTCCCTGGATATGGATTTGTCCGAAGTATTGATGTATGAAGATGAATTTTTTCATAGGGATGGATTTCCCTTTTTTCTCGGTACCAGGTGACTTATAGTCAGTGATGAGTATGTTCCGGGATGGATTTCCTTGGGTCGAATGGCCGTATGCGGTACCGAGTGGTTGAGTATTTATATATATGTACCTGGAGATGGATTTCTCCTCAGAGTTGGATTACCCTTGTTTCCTCGGTACTAGATGACTTGCAGTCAGCATTGTATATGTTCTAGGATGGATTTTTCTGGGTCGGATGGCTATATGCAGTACCGAGTGGTTGAGTACTTGAGAGTGGGAGCACATGGTGCATTTCACACATTCTATGCATCGGCATGTAGAGTTAGCCGAGCTTTATATTTTACATCGTTCACATTTGTAGTTATTTCACTGTTGAGCTGTATTCCTGAAAGATTAGCATGCCTACTTTACTGCACACTTATTTCTATTTTCTGTTGAGGCTACGTTCGTCACTACCTATCAGTCCAAAGGTTGGACTTGTTACTTACTGAGTTGGTGTACTCACGTTACCCCCTGCACCTTGTGTGCAAATCCACGTTACCACTGATCGAGGTTGCAGGCTTGGGAGGTTGTCGAGGTATCTACATGGTGTTTGCAGATCTTGATCCTCCTTCTCTATTCTAGTTGTGTTTCAGTTGTATTCAGTAAACATTATAGTAGACTATGTTATTTCTCTAGACGCTCACGTACTCCGTGACACCCTAGTTTTGGGCTGGTTGTTTTGTATTAGAAATAATGCCTTATGTTTTTTTTTAATAGTTTACTCAAATGATAAGTGCGTTTTTTCGCAAATGTTCTAAGTTCTAGTATTGTGGTTTGGATTACGTTGAGTTAAGATTGGCCTAGTTCCATGATAGGCGCCACTACGATGGGATGAGTTTGGGTCGTGACAGTATGACTCTGATGTATTCTTTTTATAGTACCGGTGGATCAAATGAAGAGTATCAGGTGTGTCGATGGAGGAGATGTGCAGGTGACGGAGAAACAAAAAAAAAGAAGGAAAGAAAATTAAAAGGAAGTGGGACCCACAAATAAAAATTATCTCTAAATTAAGAATATTTAGTACTCCGTTTCAGTTTACGTGAATCTATTTTCTTTTGGTCCGTTCCAAAAAGAATGACCCCTTTCTAAATTTGAAAATAATTTAGCTTAAACTTCTAATTCTACCTTTAATGAGAAGTTTTTATAACCACACAAATACTCTAGACCCCTTTTTGACTTGTTTTGGACCATATATTTCAAAAGTATTTATTTTTTTAAACTGTGTGCCTAGTTAAATAGGTTCACATAAATTGGAATGAAAAAAGTAATATAATGTTCAATAAGGAATGACACGTGTATAATTTTGAGGGTGTGGAATGCCTAAGTGAACGACCACTCAAAGCATTTTTGCTCATTTTGTTAACGGCATTTCATTTAAACAAAAACTATAACAAAGGATAAATGTAGACTATTTAATAAAGTACACGGATAAATCCAACATTTTTCTCCATTAATAACTGTGGAATAGTTTAAGAAATACTCTTTTCGTTTCAATTTATGTGAACTTATTTAATTGTGTATGAAATTTAAAAAACAAAGAAGATTTTTAAATTTGTAATGTAAAATAAGCTACATATATTTTATGTAATTATAAATTATTACATAAAAATAAATTATTTTTAAATAAAGAAAGTGATCATTCTTTTATTGCTCGGACAAAACAAATAGGTTAGGATCTTAAAAGTTTATGATTCACCCTTATTTATATGTTGCTTGGGCTAGGTCAGCCGTCAGCTCTGAAGCTCAGTTCCCTTCTTTCCCTATTCCTATCATGTGTGGTACTCCATTTTATATGCGGATGTTTCAGCATTCTTTGATAAGGGATCCGAGAGACCCAGTATACAAGAGCGTTATCGGTAAGATTGACCAAAATTCCTCTTTCCTTGTCCAGCCATTCCAACAGTTGATAACATTTAAGATTTGCGAATCTTTGTTTCTTTGTCCTCCTATCTCAAACCCACTATTTTCTCATACATCATCACTATGAACTAAGATTTTGTATGTATTGAGAAATGGTGTTTTTGATGAAGTGATGGTAAGATAGGAAGATGAGTAATCAAAGTATGGTCAAATCTTGATGTTAAATTAAACTGGTGGGATGCTTGGGCCAGGAAAGACGACTTAGGTCAAAAAAAGAATATGATAAATATGCTCGCAATTCCAATCTACTCGGTTTGTTTAATGATGATGAATGTTGTATGCTATTTATTAAAGAAGATGCTCTTCAATGAAGAAATTGTTCCACTTGGCTTAAAAAATCTGTCTCTAAATTAACAAAAAGTTAGTTTTGCTTGTAGCAGGTGTTAACAATTGCTGAGGATAAGTGGTAAAAAATTTAGAGTAACGGATTTATAGGTCCTCCAAGGATGTAATGCTCTTAAAGGGCACCCAGTGCACAAAGTATCTTGCATTCACGTAAGGTCTGGGAAGGATCGCACCTCAAGGGGTGTAATATAGACAACCTACCATAATGCATGCGTTAGTGGTTGCTTCTACGGCTCGAACTAGTGACCTACAGTCATATAGAAGCAACTTTACCGTTGTTCGAAGGCTACTCTAACGCATGCATTTTAGTTGAGAATTTACCATGCCATTCTGTATTTGGAGGATGTTTACTAAACAAAGAGAGTTTCAAAGTTTACAGAAGGATTTTAAATAATCACTTGGAGAAGGGCTAGGAGGACATAGCAGAACATTAGTTAGAGATGATGTTTTTGGATTTTAGTTCAGTTGACGTTTGAGAATTAGTTTGGTAGTATTTTGCTGCAACAGAAGCATTTTATGGCTTTCTCTTTCATGAATAATTAATGGGTGATTGTCCATCTGCCGGTGCTTTTGTCTTTGTGTATGGTTCGAGAGTGGGAGACTTATGTCTTAATTTGCCATAAAAGACGAATTCTTTAGCACTAGAATATTGAAAATATGAAATGTGCCAGAAAATAGTAGAATAGATACTGAGCATTCATATATTTGATTCAAGTTTGGGATTAAGGCAAAGTTGATTGAATGCACTGGTTTCACTTAATTGAAGCCAACTAATATTATTTGAACGTTTGTTAATGGATTGTAACAGTAGTGTTATGTAGAGAACAGAATAATCAGAGCAGTAAAAGATATGACTTTGTTTGAAGTACGGTGCTGAGTTTTTAAAATCTACGTCGGTTACTTACTACTACTGTGACCTGCATTTGTCGGAATGTCCATCTTCTCCCTCTTTGTGGAGAAATGGAGTTTTATCCGATCTCACCCTGTAGGTGGTTAATCATAGGCAGTATTTGGTATGGATGGATATTTCATATGCTCCTTCTGTGGATTTTTGAGAATGGAGTCTTACAATTCTGAGAGAACTTTAAGCTGGAACTGTTGTATTGAAGAAGTCTTGTTTGGATAACCACATCTATCAAAAGATCCTCAAGAAGCACTTTATCATATTACTCTGATCGAGCTGCAAGCTTTTTCATGTTCATAATCAAGGTCAATTTTTGGTGCAGTTTGTGATGTTTGGATATCTGTAGTTTCAACACACTTGCAGAGATATGTGCATCTGCATTTGATTTTATCTTCACTGCTAACTTAGCATTAAGATAAATTCCAGGGCTGCAATGGCGAGAAATGCTCGGGGTACAAAAGGACTAGGACTTCTATATCCATTTTTATTGTAGCTGGTCTATGCTGTTTCTTCTATTTGCTTGGGAGTATGGAAAAGAAGTGGCTTTGGGTAAGGAGATAGTGTAGCTCTATCTGTCACCAAGATTACTGAGAGCTGCAATATCCTACCAAATCTCAATTTGAGACTGGTCATGGTAGCCAAACTTCTAATATTGATGAGTCAGCAACGGAATTCAAAGAATTTAAGCCAAGTGATCCTAAATACACCGATTATACACCCTGTCAAGAACAAAGGCGTTCTATGACCTTACCTGGGTATGATCTACCATGAAAGGCATTATCCAACTCATGCAAGGAAGTTACAGTGCCTTATTCCAACGCCTATGGGAATGTTACCCCATTTCCATGGCAAAAAGCCGCGATTATGTTCCCTATGCCAATTCTCCTATGACAGTTAAGAATGCAATCAGAATTGGATTCAGTATGAAGGTGTTTTATTTTGGTTCCCTGAAGGAGGATCACAGTTTCTACAAGGGACAGATGAATATATATATCAGTTTGCTTTAGTAATCCCAACTCGAGTTGCGAGTGTATGTACTGCTTTGGATGCTGATTTTTTGGGGTATGTTCTTTTTACTGAGTAAACCTTTCTTATTGTAAAAGAGATCCCTCTTCTTTTCTTCCTATACATGAAAAGTTTCCCCTGTTATTCTTCTGGCTGTTCTGGCTAACAATGGGGTTTATTTATTTATTTATTTATTTTGGTGGGTGGGGGGTGGGGTGGGGAGATTATAGGTGTTCCTGCTGTTATTGGTGTCCTAGGAACAATCAAAATGTCATATCCATGTAAGGCCTTTCATTGTTCTCATTGTCTAATCACATGGGATGGAAACTGCTGTATGAATATTTGTGTTATTATTGAGAAAGCATAGTTGATAACAAATTAGATTTGGAAAGAGTTTCTTGGTTAAAATTCCAGAAGAGATTGTGACTCGCCTCCTTTTTTACATGTTTCCCTTATGTTTTGTAGAATCATTTACTTGTCTGGTAGCATCTCTTTGACTGTATATTTTATTCTTTCTTCATGCATATGGAATCTTCGATATATGGTGATATTATTAGAGCGCACACTACAATTATTCTGAACTCTAGTAAGCCTCCCCTTTCTGCAGAAGCTATAATAAAGGATTGACTGGAGTTCTTTTGTTGCACTTGGCATGTTATTATAAGTTATATTCAATGATGTATGCATTATGGTTGAAATGGATTTCTTTGCATATTTGATGTCACTTCTTGCTGACTTAGTTACCTTTACTATCAGTATGCCTAGTTCCAAACACCTTCAATATCATTGGCTTGTTGCATTCAAGGGTGTGACATAGTGGTTAATGAAGCAGACCGAGAATCACGATGTCTCACATTTAAATCTCAATGGAAGCACAAAATACTAGGTAATTTCTTCCTATCTACTTAAGCCTTGGTGCATGGTCAGAGTTACTTGGTATCTATGCTGGTGGAAGGTAGCAGGTACTCGGAGAAATAATTGCGGTGAGTACAAGCTGATCTGCCTGATCACCACCTCATCAAAAAAAAAAACAAAAAAAAAATTCATTAACTTCTTGTCATTTGTCTCTGTTTGACAGTTATGGCAGCCTAAATCCTAAATACTCTCGTTTATTAACAGATGGGCAATCTAGGTCAGTACTAAACTCTGTTCAAATGGTGCTCAATGGTTGTGGAACATATAATCATATGACAGCATGAATACCCCAGTCTGAAGCTAATTGCATAATGAGAACCTATGACAACCAGATGCAATATGAAGTTGCTTCTTGTCCAAAATTGAGTTCTTAATAAAATGTGGTGCAATGATTTGTAGCTGCTCACTGCTCAGCATACTTTCTCAAAATAAAATAAAATTATGTAGCTACTCAGTGCTGGGATTTCCAGAGAACTTAAAATCTTATGTCGTTTATTTAGTGCATTCCCTTACGACTATGATGTTTCCTCAGGAATTGCTAAATGGACTATTTTCTGGAGTTTCTGCTGAGGCATTTCTGGAAGACAGCAAGAAATGGAAGAAACATGCAAGTGCTTATAAAAATATCAACAAACTCATTGACACCACAGTGTTATGGACATGAACGCACGACTTAGGAGGTTTTGTTGTTGCACCACTGTCTCCAAAGTTGTGTAAAGTTATGTCAACAATAGCCAAGAAAAAATTGGGAGTTATCTGTGAATGAGGGACTGATCAGTATCTATCATGACTGATATGGTCTTCTTTCATATGTTCTATCATAGTGTTATCTAGGATGCTTGTGGTGTTAATTTCTTTCCGATGCTTCTAGATTGTTTTTTATGAATACTAGTTGTATCTTGCTTTCCTTGAGTCGGGATTTATTGGAAACAACCTCTCTACCCCCACAAGGATAGGGACAAGCAGACTAATTTATACTCAAAGTTATCAATGACTGGTAGGACTTTTAAGAATTGATTCCGGATGTTGGATTTGGGAATTAGAAGGCAGTTTGGTCCCTTTTACTTTCAGCAATTGGGATATTCCCAATGTTATGTGTTGTCTCACGAAATAAGAACTTACTCGCAGGTTGAGCTGAATTTGAGCTGGTTAAGATGGGCTGAATCATTAAGTAGGTCATTGTCCAATCATGTTCAAAGTCCACTTGGGCTAAATGGATTGGGTCAAGATGGGCTAAACAATGGTTCATAGCGCAACTCGCCCAATTTGACCCATCTTTTATACATTTTGGGAATCTAAATATATCAATATACGCTTGTGTGACTGCAAACACTCTCGCATATGTTTTGAAAATCAAATCTAAATACTTTTTGGATATAAAAGAAAAACTCAATTGCAGATTGTTTGACTCAAAAGATATTGAAACCTTTTTTATTAAATCAATTAAAGAAGATGAACATGTAAATCTTAGTCAAACATAATAAATTCCAGATCTATAAGCTAATCAGAAAATAATGCATAAGACGAAACAGTGAAGATCAATCTTATTGATGTTTTTTATTTCTCGTCCCATTAATCGGTGGAGATAACTATTTTACATCTTTCATGGAAGACTTCCTAGTTCTCTGTTTGCTTAGAAGATTACGGTGGAGAGAGAAGAGAAAGAGATCCAGCCCCCCTTCTAAGAAGGTTTCCCCCCTTTTATATAGTTATGGAATCTTTGATATGTGCTTGGTTCGATACACTTTCATACTACGTCCGCTTTCGTCGTCCCCTGAACCTTGCTTTTTGACTAGGTGGGTATTGTACGGGATTTGGAGTAAACCATGTCATCTTCCACTGTCTCGCCGCTTGGACGGGGTTTCGGTTGGATCGACAGTAGCGGTCAGATTTTGATCAATACAGTTAGTCCCTCCGTCTGCTGGGGTCGTCCCTTGTCGGGCCTGGCAGATGGACTATGATTGTTGCATATATGAGAAAAATCTGACTACCTACCCCTTGGGTATGATCCTTAGGCTCAAGTAAGGTAACGACGCCCTTTCGATATCGTTGGACCGTTGCGGCTGTTTCGGAACTGAAACGTTGTTTGGCTTGAAACGTTGTTCGTGGTTGCCGCAATCATGACACACGTTCCCAGGGAATTGAAACGTTTCGTGCCCTATCAAATTCGATTGGCGACTCTTGGGTTTCGTGCTTGGGGGATTTATGTTTCTTATAAATAGAAGGAATACATCCTTCGATTGACACACTTCTTTGCCCTTTACTTGAAAGAACTTTGCGAATATTCTTTCCTCCTGATACTTCGGATTTTCAATTTTTACCAGTTAGCCGAAAACTTTCATCTTTCCTTTTCTTTATCCCTTTGCTTTACCAAATTGGCACAAATGGCTGGTGATTCTTTTCGCGCTGACCTCCTTGTCACAATTCCGGTGCCAGAAAGCGATATTCTGGCCACTGGAGGAGCAGAAGTGGTAGAGGATGAGGAGGTCCCGTTGGTGGCCGAGATCTTGCCTCACCCTGGGAAAGCATGAACTGACTTCTACAGTCCCGCCGGGGAGGAGCCGGAACCTGCTCCCTCTGTTATAAACGAAGAGGGGATCGCAGAATTGAAGGCTAGGTGGGAAATTCCTCGCTACGTCGAAATATTACCAGTAGTAGGGGACGATATAGTCCATTTTGACCGCCTAGGGTATTGCGTGTTCTACGCCTACCCCTTTCTTGTTGGATACATGCTTCCTCTCCCTCTCTTGGTGGTAGATTTTTGTCGTTTTTACGAGGTATGCCCTGCTCAACTTTCGTCGTACCTGTATAAACTGTTCTTTATGCTGCTCAAGTTTGCGGAGCTCGCCGGTCGTGAGATCACTTTGGGGCACATGCTAAATATCTTCGCCCCTCAACTCATTCGCCGCACGATGATTCACATGCGCCATCGAGGGTCGAAGAGTCTGGTGGTGAAGATGGACGACAGGGCTAACCCTCGCTTCTACGAGAATTAGTTCTATGTGCGGACCAAGCACCTTGTGGCGGATCCTACGGGGTTCCCTGAGAAGTGGAACTTCGCACGTGAGTTTCTATACTTTTAGTCGGAGAGATGTCCGACCGCTTTCCGTTGGGTAGTACTAAACTGTTTTATGTTTTTACAGCTGCGAAACTACCCCCTGCACCTGTTGAAGGTATCCACGAGTGGGTGAGTGCCATCCTTCATCATACTGCGGGGGTCCGCACATGGTCGACCTTCTATGAGAAATATGGACGCAAGCCCCTTACAGGTGAGTGATATCGTTTTTGTTCGCTATTCTTTCCCTTTCCCTTTTTACTTAGTTTCTTATGTGATGTTCGTCGATGTCAGGGAGAGTGTGTAGAGCGAGGGCTCCTCCACTAGATTTTCGCCAGCTTGCATCGTCTGCTCGCCCTGCTGCAGTGTCTACTACTCGACCTTCATCGAGGGCTGCTTCAGTCGAGTCTACGGCTGTGGTCATACCTACGGAGGCCACCCATCAAACTGAGACCCCGACCCATGCCGCCTATCCAGCTGGTGAATCTTCCCGTGCCGAGAAAGGAGAGGGGCCGTCCAAGAGGCGACGAGTAGAGTCCGGGACAACACCTCCGGCTGTGATACATCTGGGGAAGACTCTCCCTTGACGGGATCTAGGGCGGGGGTTGATACCATTCCGCTTGTAAAGACGAAGCCAGCCGTTGTATCTGCCCCATCGACGAAGATTCCTGTCACTATAGTTGATCAGCAACCTACCGTGACGGGGGGCCAGACTTCTGAGTCAGATTTCTGAGGCCGCTGTTGTTGTTTCTGACGGGCCTTCGTCCCCAATACCTGGTCGTGCTTCCTCCTCGGTCGCTGGAAGGGGAAATGGTGTCGTGGTTGATGACTACGAATCTGAGTCCAACCTCGATCCCGATGATGTTAGGATGTTTGAAGAGAGTTTTACCCGTTTGGTAGTTCATGCGGGAGGCCCGTCTCGTATTCTTGAGATCTCATCGGATATTAATCTTCTGGGGGACACGGAGGACCTGGTGCCGTAGTTCGACATTTTATGTTCTGCTGCCGAGAACGAGGCTCTTCGAAACGTTCCTAATATTGATCTGATGCACGAAGTGGCTGCTATGGGCTTGAGAGTACGTTTCGCCTTTCTTTCCTGTTCCTTTTATTTTTCTAGATGATATGGTCTTGACCTATCTTTTCGTTTTTCAGACGTACATGGTGGAAATTGAGAGTGCTCGTACGGCCGACATTCGGGCCAAGATTTTCCTGAAGATGTTGGATAAGTATCGGTGCTATCGCAAATAAGTGCCATGAGATGCACGAGCGACTGAAGGCGAACCCTGGTGCTCGATCCCTCGGCGAGGAACTAGAGAAGAGGGACCAGCAATTGATGGAGGCTATTCGCAGAAGTAGCGTGCTCGAGGAGCAACTTCGTGCGAAGGAAGAAAAGCTTGAGTTAGGTAAAGGGGTTGTTGTAGAGTGTGAATACCTTCAGGAGAAGCTGAGGTCGATGCAGTATGAGATGGATCAGAATCTTATCAGGGTCGAGGCAATGAGCGCAGAGTGGATAGGAAAATTGGCAGAGTTGGAGAGAAAGGTTGTCGGGTTGGAGAGTATCGAGAGTGCCTGGTCGTCAGCTTCGGCAAGGGCGGCAGCTCTGGAAAACACTATCCGCGTCCTCCAATCTGAGCAGGAGTCGGAGAGGGAGACGACCACACTAAGGGAGGCATGGCTCGAGGAGCGCATTGGAGAGATCGATCGAGAGCCTTAGGGGACTGGGTTGCTGCTCTCGAGGCCGAAAAGGAACAACTGTTGGCTCAAGTCGAATCTTCCTCCGCCGCTGTTCCCCATCATTTGCACGAGCTTTGGGTTCATGCTGAAGCCCAGTGGGACATCTATAAGAGTTTGTGGGAGGCAGGAAATGTTACCGAGGCCGCATATGAAGGAGCACAGGCGAAGGCACGAGAGGCTCGTGTTAACTACTGGTATGACTCTGCAACGTCGGAAGCTGATGAGGGCGCGGTCAATGAGGGGGGATCTCCCGGAGATGGTGCCGAATGAAAGAATTGCTATCTTTGTTTTTTTTGTTGTTGTTTATTATTTTTTTCTTGGACTCTGTTGGTTTTAGTTGTAGCTAATCTGCGGCTTTTTGCGCAGTAGCTCTGTATATAGAGGAATTTTCCATTGTTATATGCCTTTTGTACTTCTTTTCTTGTTCTGTTCTTCATAATTTTGATGCAAAGTAGATTTCCGCGTGATGATTTACCGCCTCTCATGGAATTTTAATGTCACACGGGTTGAGTAGAGCCTTGATGACGGCTTTGGCTGATAGGACGCTGCTTTTCACCTTGCGCCCAGGTGCTAGCCTATCGTAATCCGAATGGTGCCAAATTCTTTTCCTAATAATGACCTTAGCCGTAGGGATGTTACTTTCGAGCTTATATCGAAGTATTATCCCATAAGTCCCAGTTTTCTTCGGCGATGGCCTTCGGCCTTAAGGGTGTTATTTCGAACTTTCGTCGAAATATTAACCCGTCGTTATTTGATCGAGGTTGAACTCTTCTTTATGGTGAAGGCTGTCACACCTCTTTTTTCACCTACACCCCCGGAGAGGGTGTGTAAAGGAGTTTTTTTCCAATTTAAAGTGACAATCGAAACAGGATCATTTTATTAAAAATTCAGAGTCGCCACTTGGGATAATTTATGGTGTCCCAAATTACCGGTTTAGAATCCCGAATCGAGGAAAAGATTGACTCTGTATTACAATCTACGAATCAGAAATCCGAGTAAGGAATTCTTTAACCCGGGAGAAGGTGTTAGGCATTCCCGAGTTCCGTGGTTCTAGCACGGTCGCTCAAATGTTATTTTTGGCTCAATTATTTGATTTTAAAACACTTTTAGACCTATGTGCGTTTTAACTTTAACCGTTTTTATTCATTTTTTAGAGAAAATTGCAACGCTATTAAAACACGTCTCAAACCATGTCACATAAATGCACCCGTGGTCTTTGACATATTTTAACATCGTTGAGATTTGGATTTAGGTCACATAAATGCGCACCCGAGTTTAGGAAGGTAATGTTATTTAATGACGCACCTAAAGCAGCTACGCATTTTTAACTTTGCGAGTGCCATGGAAATTTGCTAAATGGCACGCCTCGAATTCTAGGGATTTCAAAATAAACAATTAAGTGAGAGCCACGCATTTGAGATTTTATTTGGCGCGGCACACCTCAATTCCATTTTTAAAAGGGTTCCTACTTAATTATATTTGGAGGGCCATAAATTACTTGTGTCACTAATATGGCTCACCTCCAAAGAGTCGGGCTAATTAATTAGATTCAAAGAATTCAGAGGCCTTTTATGCCAAAGTTTGCACTTAATCACGGAATCAATAAATGGGCATCTGTTTTTATTTCAGATGTTGGGCCCTAAAGGAAAGCCCATCACGTTGTTGCAAATGCTGAGCTACTGATTTTAAAAGTGGCTTAGAAGAAACACCAAAAGAGACCCATTTTGGAAAGCATGACAAACGAAACACTAGCTCAGGATCTAGTCCTTGTGAGCGCAATCCAGTTCCAAATCACTACGCCCACTCAAATTACCCATCAACTGGTACCAAGCTGGAAGTATTGAAATTTATGTAGCAAAAGGAAATTCTGATCTTTATGCAGTCAGACACCTACGTAATTCTGATTTAACCAGTCATTCACTTAAAAATTCAAAATCAATTTTCAGGCTTATACAGACCATCTAAATTCACAAGCAAACCTGAAAAAAACTAACCATCTAGATGGTTTTTCTGATTAGATATAACAATACAAATCCCAACTGCAAAGTGGACAATGCTTCACCATGACAACTCCTAATTTCAAGTTACAAAAAAACCAATTAATATACCCAAGCGATCTATCCTTATAGCATGTTTAACCGTCCATTCATGCAACTAGAGTTCAAACAATATTACAATACCCAATATTCTGAGATTATACATTAAATCTAGCAACTAAATCACACTAAGTTATGAACCAACACTTAGCACAAACCAGAAATCAAACTTAACGAAAGGAAGCACCTAATCATACATAATGGTGATAACTAGCAATAACTACATCAGGAATTTAAGATGTCTTATTCAAATTTCAACTTGAATTTCCAAATCTTCATACATGCTAGTCAATACTCAGTTCCATGGCAAGTTTTGATAGTGTACCTGAATCATCAGCAAAAGAAAACAGAGCTGAGAGGGAATTCAAAGAAAACAACAGCAACAGACTCAGATCGAAGAATCAGCACTCAAAAACACACTCTATAACCCCAGCAGAAGTCCAAACCAGATTAAAAAACTCGAACTCAATTCATTTTACACCCAAAGCAAAGCAGAAATTGATTCAGGGAACGCAAACTTTAAGATCCAAAGCAATAGAACAGTGTATGTTTCCTTTTTTTCAAAAATGTCTCAGCCGTTTGTTTTTCTGGAATTCTCTATCAATTAGGTCCGCCTTCTCAGGAAAGAAAAGGGTGCCTTTATAGGCAAGCAAATAGGGCAACCTTTCAGATTTTATTTTACCCCTTAGGTCCCTGATTTTATGACTTGCTTGCAAAGTTAAATTTGAAATTCCCTGGAAGACCCCTACTAGAAGCTTCTAAAACAGTTACCAAAGATTCCCCCTTCCCCATTTCCTAAACTACCTCTCGAGCCCTGATTATTTACCCTCCCAGCCTAGCAGAACCCGGGTCCAAATGACCCAAGTGAATGGGTCTAAGCTAGACCCAATTCAAATCCTTCTTGGGCTGGTCTTTAAGCATCGCTTGAGATCAATCAAAGATTCAACATTCTAAACAAAACTGACCTAAAATTAACCAGGAGAAAGAAGAGACGGGAACTTTAAACCAAAGCCCAAAACCAAAACAAAAAACGAGAATGATTTACCTAATTCTAAACAAACAACAAGATAATTAAGTTGATTATCAGACAAATCATGCATGAATAACAACAATCATACTATGAAAACACAAACACAGAAACGCGATGAAGAAAGATGACTTTAAAAGACAGAAAAATACAAGGAAAGAACCAACAAAAATGTAAAGATACCTAAACGGACTGGCCAAGCCGCGGAGTTCTTCTTCAAACTCTCGATTTTGGCCGAAAAGGGTCTCAATCACGTGTTTTCACATGAAAACACCTGAACAAGGCACGTTTTGGTCTTAATCGGCACCAAATCTACCGATTCTAGAGCTCGACATTTTTTAGGTCTCATCTTCAACTTTAGATTCGACGTGCTCGGGACATGTTCAAGGGAAATTGGTCTGGGATTTGGAAAGAGGAGAGTGTGATGGTTGTTTGGTGTTATTTTGGGTGGGATTGGAGTAGGCGCCGCCGGGCTCGAGGTGGGGAAACGAGGGGCAGCGGATTAGGGTTCCTATTGGTCTCTGAGAGGAGGTGAGAATGAGACGATAAGAGAGAGGGGGGGGTCCGTATTTGGACATATAAGTATTAAAAGACTCCTTAGTTCTCGACCGTCTGATTAACTAATCTCGATGGCCCAGATCAAGCCTAACGAAACAACGTCGTTTGGCTTTAAGGTGAGGCGGACCGGGTTAGGGGACGGGTATTGGGCTGGGTTAAGGGGTGTTTAACACTTGGGCCTGGGACAAACTCAATTGTAACAGCCCAAAAATCGGTTTTTCCTTTTATTTCAATTCTTTTTCTTTTTCAATTTCAAATCCTTTATTTCCAAATTAAAAATAAAATCCTAAATTAATTTTTTTAAACTAAATTAACCTACCCAATTATATTAATCACTCATCATAGTATTTACAATAATTAATTAAATCCTAAATTTAAAGAAAACCATAAAATTCAAAATTAAAGAGTAAAAATGCAAACATGAACTACTTTTTTTTTGTGATTTTCATATTTTATAAAACAAACTAATTTACTAATTAATCCAAACAATGTAAGATTAAACCCTAAACGCAATGCGTGATATTTTGTATTTTTCATTAATTAAACAAAAATGAAAATGCACAGACAAATGCAAACAATTATCAGAAAATGCCACAAAATTCACAAAAATTGCAAATAATGAAAAGAAATTATTTTGTTTTGAATTTATGGAAGTAATTCATATAGGGCAAAAATCACGTGCTCACAGCTGCCCCTCTTTGCCCGGAAACACGAAGAGTTTTCGTGCAAAGATAAAGTGAGCGGATACGAGCGATTTTTGCCTGTTTGAATACTCCGTGGGAAGAATTTTTTGAAAGATTTGACCGCACCTTGCTTCCGAGGTTGCCTACATATCCTTGGCTAAAAAGGAATCAGGTCGGTGTAGTTCGGGAAGTTTTGGTAGCTGGGACTACCATGGAGCTGTGATTTCACTGTTGCTGTTGCTGCTACTGCTTACTGAACCCCTTATTACACCATGATAAAATAAAAAGAAGCTAGACTAGACTATGATCTATGCATTGCAAAATCCTATCTATATCTTCAAACTTGCTCATGTGGTTCTTATTTCCTTGTTGACTTGTATTCTCCCGGCAGAATCCCTTTGTTGCCTCCTTGAATTGTAATCTGAGATGTTTTTCCTTTTCTCCAGGTGGATGCCTGACTACTGAACTTGAATGTATTCCCTTCTCTCTAGGCGGGCTCCCGATTGCTGACTTGAAATGTATTCCCTGCTCTCCAGGCGGGCTCCTGATTGCTGAACTTGAAATGTATTCCCTGCTTTCCAGGCGGGCTCCTGATTACTGGACTTGAAATGTATTCCCTGCTCTCCAGGCGGGCTCCTGACTGCTAACTTTAAATGTATCCCCTGCTCTCCAGGCGGGCTCCTGACTGCTAACCTGAAATGTATTCCCTGCTCTCCAGGCGGGCTCCTGACTGCTAACTTGAAATGTATTCCCTGCTCTCCAGGCGGGCTCCTGACTGCTAAATTGAAATGTATTCCCTGCTCTCCAGGCGGGCTCCTGACTGCTAACTTGAAATGTATTCCCTGCTCTCCAGGCGGGCTCCTGACTGCTGACTTGAATGTATTCCCTACTCTTCAGGCGGGCTCCTGACTTCAACAAAATGACAAAAATAGAGGAAATTTTTCTACCCCAGTTTGGGTATCTGGGAACATATGTAAGTGTGAAACGAATCACATTACCAAATATCAATAAGAACTTGAAAACTAAAACTTGAATTGTACTCCCTTGTTCTCTAGGCGGGATCCTAACTGCTGAACTTGAATGTATTCCCTGCTCTTCAGGCGGGCTCATGACTTCTGAACTTGAAATGTATTCCTTGCTCTATAGGCGGGCTCCTGACTTCAACAAAATAGACAAAAACAAAGAAAATTTTTCTGCCCCAGTTTGGTGGCTGGGCATAGTTGTGAGTGTAAAACTAATCATATTACTAAGTATTACTAAGAATTTGAAATCTAGGTCCCATTATCCAGGGGGTCCTGACAATTCTTACCTAAGCGACAATTTTAAATCTAAGTTATATCTTCTAAAGGTGCGACTTTTGCTAAATCTTGTTATCTAAGAGGGTCTTTAAACTACTCCCCATTATCCAAGAGGGTCCTGAAACTCAAAGGTAAAATTTTATCTGAAGAGTGACAACTTTTATGGCTGGATCATACTATCCTACAACAGAATTTACGCTAAATGTTGTTATGTAATCGAAATCTTAAAGTTAAGTCCCATTATTTAGGAGGGTCCTGGAAACTCCTAATTGAATCTTATCTTGAATATGCAAAATTCTAAACCTGCTTTTATTCCTTTGGGATACATTTCTGCTAGATTACGCTATTTCTAAACTTTACGCTAGGTCCCATTTTCCAGGAGGGTCCTGAAAAATCAAAAATCAAACCTGTTTGGTGACCGCCTTTCTCCACGGGGGTTTCTCCGAAACAACCGAAATTTCCTTCCCCTATTTAATCAAAGAAAAATTTGTCAATTTAAAATGTGGTGGTTAGTTTATGGCATTCTTTGTTGAAGGTCTCTCCGCTGCATTGTTTTGTTTTGACTGGCTTCCTTGAACTGGCCCTGAACTGCTTGACTTTCTGACTGACTTTCAAAACCCTATGACCCTGAATGACCCGAGTGTTCTATACCTGAACCGTTGTTTCACACCTCTGACCCCTTTAACGGAACCTCTGCATCTCCCATGAAATTACCAAATCATTTTGCCGATGAAACTCTTGCTGGCACTTTATCCCACTTTACATCATGCTATTTTGGTGTGTTCTGGTCGCACTATGCTTTGCAATCTTGAAGCTGGTAGTGAGCTTTGAAATTCCTTCTTATTTGCTAAAACAAAACTGACATTGGGAACATCTTATAGAAATAAACCTAAATGAAATGAAATGAAATGACCTTCAGAGTTAAGGATAAGGAAATCCAAAACTGGAAGACTATCTGATGAGAAAAAGAAAAGAGACTTATCTGAGTGGAACAACTAGCGCCAATGATCATGACATGCAATTTGGATTAATCGGCCCAATCTGTCCAACCAATCAACTTTCAGTTGCCACACTTTGTTGCTCCGGAATTTCCATAACCTGATTTCTTCACCCAAATCCTGACTTTGTTCATCATGCGGTGCCTTGAAAGGTTTTCACCAGCAGACCTCTCTCATTCGTTCATCTCTCAACTCACTTTCGCCTTACGGTGCCCGTGATGGTTTTCACCAATAAGACTCTCTCATTTTGGATTTCTCTCAGCTCCCGTCGCCTTATGGTGCCCGTGAGGGTTTTCACCAATAAGACTCTCTCATTTTTATTTCTCTCAGCTCTCGTCGCCTTACGGTGCCCGCGAGGGTTTTCACCAATAAGACTCTCTCATTTTTTATTTCTTTTTCCTATTTGGACCAGAGTGTTGCCCCTGATATGAATCACCTCTACCTGCTTGACTTGGCATTTCTCGAAGACTGATCGGAAGGTCTTTCTTTGGACCGTAATGTGGCTTTTGGATGGGTTTAGAAAGAAAGGGTATAAAAAGCTCAAAACAATTCGAATGGGTTCAAAATTACAACTTTCGGAATCAGATTTTTGATAACAACCACAACTTCTGCCCCAGTTTCTTGTTTGGGGACTTTTGGATTTTTACTTTGATGGGACCGAACCGTGAGGCTGCCTACGTATCCTTAAAAGGAATCAGGTTGAACGTAGTTCATGTCATAGAAATTACTTTGTTGTTGTGATTTTCTCTTTTCCCTTTCTTTTCTTTCTCTTTTGCTTTCTTTCCTCTTTTGTTCTTTTTCTTCTTCTTTTTTCCTTTCTTCTTTCTTTCTTTTCTTTTTTTTTCATTCTTTTCCTTCTCTTTCCTTTTCTTCCTCTTTTCTTTTCTTCCTTCTCTTATCTTTCATGCTTGTGTTTCTGATATTCACTACTGATTCCGAAAGAGGGGCATGAAAGAAAATAAATAAGGCTCAAAAGGGGTGACAAGGGATAAAGTGTTTAGATAGCAGAACAAAATGTCTTCGTCATTTCAACATTCAAAACATGCCAAATACAAACAAGTACAATCAAACAAAGAAGTCATACATAGTATCTCTTGACTGCATCAGAATTGATAGCCATTTCTACACATTTGCCTTCTACATCTGTCAAATATAATGCACCATTGGAAAACACTCTAGTTACAACGAACGACACTTGCCAATTTGGGGCGAACTTTCCTTTTGCTTCAACCTGATGCGGAAGAATGTGTTTCAATACTAACTGACCCACTTCAAACTTTCGTGGACGCACCTTCTTATTGTATGCTCTTGCCATTCTCTGTTGATACAACTGGCCATGACATACTGCCGCCAGTCTCTTCTCATCGATCAAACTTAATTTCTCCAGACGGGTTTTGACCTACTCATCATCATCAATTTCAGCCTCCGCGACAATTCGAAGGGATGGAATTTCCACTTCTGCGGGTGTTACTACTTCGGTGCCATACACCAACAAATAAGGAGTCGCACCTACTGAAGTTCAGACAGTAGTGTGATAACCCAGCAACGCAAATGACAACTTTTCATGCCACTGCCTAGAACCCTCCACCATTTTTCGAAGTATCTTCTTTATATTCTTGTTGGCCGCCTCAACTGCTCCGTTTGCCTTAGGGCGGTACGGGGTAGAATTGCAATGTGTCATCCTGAACTGCTGACATACCTCTTTCATCAGATGACTGTTGAGATTAACCCCATTGTTTATAATGATCACTTTTGGTATACCAAACCGGCAAATGATATTTGAGTGTACAAAATCAACCACCGCCTTCTTGGTTACAGACTTAAATGTTTTAGCCTCTACCCACTTGGTGAAATAATCAATGGCCACCAGAATAAACTTGTGCCCGTTGGACGCTGCTGGCTCAATTGGTCCAATGAAATCTATTCCCCAAGCAACAAAGGGCCACGGTGCAGATATCGTATGTAATTTAGATGGTGGAGAATGAATCAAATCTCCATGCACTTGGCACTGATGACATTTACGCATGAAACTAATACAATCTCGCTCCATAGTGAGCCAATAATAACCTGCTCGGAGAATCTTCTTTGCCAACACGTACCCACTCATGTGCGGTCCACAGACTCCATAATGTACTTCGGTCATGATAGTTGTAGCCTGCCTAGCATCTATGCATATCAGCAATCCAAGATCTGGAGTTCTTTTGTACAACACTCCTCCACTGAAAAAAAATCCACTTGCCAACCGCCGAATTGTTCTCTTTTGATCACCTGTGGCTTGTACTGGATACACTCCCATCCTGATGTACTCATTGATGTCGTGAAACCAAGGCTCTCCATCGAGCTCTTCTTCTACCACATTACAATAAGCATGCTGATCGTGGACTTGAATATGCAAAGGGTCCACATAAGCCTTATCTGGGGGATGTAACATTGATGCCAGAGTAGCCAAAGCATCAGCGACCTCATTATGAATCCTCGGAATATGCCTGAACTCTATTGATTGGAACCGCTGACAAAGATCATGTAAACATTTTCGATACGGTATGAGTTTTAGATCCTGAGTTTCCCACTCTCCTTGAATCTGGTGCACCAGAAAGTCCGAGTCACCCAAGACCAAGACTTCCTGGACACCCATATCCACAACCATCCTCAAACCCAAAATGCACGCCTCGTACTCAGCCATGTTATTAGTACAATAGATCCGAAGCTGAGCTGTAATAGGGTAATGATGCCCAATTTCAGAAACAAGTACTGCTCATATCCCAACGCCTTTCATGTTAGCGGCCCCATCAAAAAAAAGTTTCCTCCTGGCCTTTCACTCTATTCCAACTCTTCAATGTGCATTACCTCTTCATCAGGGAAATACGTCTTCAAAGGTTCGTATTCTTCATCCACAGGATTCTCAACCAAATGGTTGGTCAATGCTTGTGCTTTCATCGCGGTCCGGGTCATGTAGACAATGTCAAATTCTGTGAGCAAGATCTGCCACTTTGCGAGCCTTCCCATGGATGTAGGCTTCTGGAAGATATACTTTCGATGGATCCAAGCGAGAGATGAGGTAAGTAGTATAAGATGACAAATAATGTTTCAGCTTCTAGGCTACCCAAGTTAGGGCGCAACACGTCCTCTCAAGATGAGTGTACTTAACCTCGTAAGATGTGAACTTCTTGTTGAGATAATAGATGGCCTGCTCCTTCCTGCCAGTGATGTCATGCTATCTCAACACACATCCAAATGAATTTCCCAAGACTGTCAAATACAGAATCAAAGGTCTCCCTGGTTCTAGCGGGACCAACACAGGTGGGTTTGACAAGTACCCCTTTATCCCATCAAATGCTTCCTGACATTCATTTGTCCACTTAACCATAACGTCTTTCTTTAACAGTTTGAAGATGGGCTCACAAGTTGTCGTGAGCTGAGTAATAAACCTGCTGATGTAATTAAATCTCCCCAATAAACTCATCACCTTAGTCTTGTTCTTTAGGGGTGGCAACTCCTGGATAGCTTTGATCTTTGACGGGTCTAATTCAATACCTCGGCGGCTGACTATGAATCCCAACAACTTTCCAGATGGGACACCAAATGCGCATTTTGCAGGGTTGAGCTTGAGATTGTACTTGCGAAGCCTTTGGAAGAACTTTCTCAGATCTCTGACATGATCAGACTGTTTCTAGACTTTATAATCACATCATCCACATAAACCTCGATCTCCCTGTGTATCATGTCGTGAAATATGGTCGTCATTGCCCTCATGTAGGTTGCCCCAGCATTTTTCAAACCAAATGGCATGAACCAATATTAGTACGTTCCCCATGGCATGATGAATGTTGTCTTTTCTATGTCCTCCTCATCCATTAAGATCTGGTGGTAACCAGCATAACAATCCACAAAAGAACCAATTTCATGTTTGGCACAATTATCAATCAATATATGGATGTTCGGTAATGGGAAGTTATCCTTGGGACTTGCCTTGTTGAGATCTTGATAATCAACACACACCCTGGTCTTACCATTCTTCTTTGGCACAGACACAACATTGGCTAACCAGGTGGGAGACCTGGTGACCCGAATGACTTTGGCCTTAAACTGTTTGGTGACCTCTTCCTTAATTTTCACACTCATATCAGTTTTAAATTTCCTCGGCTTCTGCTTGATAGGGGGGATGCCGGATCAGTGGACAATTTGTGAACCACCAAGCCAGTTCTTAGACCTAGCATGTCGTCATAGGACCATGCAAAAACATCTTTATACTCGAACAGTGTTTTAATTATCTCCTCTCTGAGTTGTGGTTCAAGATGGACACTTATTTTAGTTTCCCGGACATTATCTTGGTCCCCTAAATTGGTTGCTTCTGTATCACTTAGTTTAGACTTGATTTTTTCTTCAAAATGGCTTAATTCTTTACTAATCTCTTCAAAGGCTTCATCCTCGTCATATTCCGATTCAACATCACACTCTATTTCTTGAATTACTATTTCAGAATTAGATTGGATTTTAAGACTGGCCCGGAGATTCCGCATGCATGTCATATCATTGAAGCCAGCATAAAAGGAACTATACAAGGAAGAAAAGAAAAACAAAAATAAAACTATCAAGAAGGGAGAAAAAGGAAAAATGCATTTCATTGAAATTAGAGATAACAAGGCTTATACATCCAAACGGACGGAACATAGAATCTAAACTACAACCCTGGGATAATCCAGATAAACTGAAAGAAATTCAAATCAAACTACCAAAACTCCTTCCTGGTGGGGAGAGGAGTAGCTTCCCAATTGTTAATCTTTGCACTGGGCCCAACAAATTGCACATCCGCCTTGCTAGAACCCTCTCCATCTTCCACCGTGTTCACTTCGTCGAATATCCTCTTGAACCTTTCCATCAAATCTCCATCCATATCAACCACCAAACTGGGAACCGTCGTCACTGGGCGTTTTCTAGTACCAGGCCTGACAAATGATCTGGAAAGACGCGGGACTGGCTTCGGAAGGGCCCATGCTCTCTGTTTCATTTTTCTGGCTCTTCTCACGTCTGCGACTGTGGGCTTGAACCCCAGACCAAATAAATCCAAGTTTTTAGGAAGAGAAACCGGTTGTACGATACCTTGCAGAGATGCACCCAAGCCCTTGCCCGGTACAAAATCATTTTTCAACATTTCAACGGCTACCATGACTGATGCGGCAGCTACCCTTGGAGTTGGCATGCACTTCCCTTCTGGAATTTTATCTACCGATACCATGTCAAAACCCTGATAAACCCATGGTCCCTCATCGTCTTCAAACTCTATGAACGGAACAATGGCATCACTAGGAACACACAAATTATCTTCGCCATGCACAACAATTTCCTATCTATCCCATTCAAACTTAACCATTTGATGCAGAGTGGACGGGATCGCTTGGCAGCATGAATCCAGGGTCAACCTAACAGCAGATTGTAAGAAACAGCCACATCAAGCACCTGGAATTCTATAGTAAATTCAACTGGCCCTATTGTAAGCTCGAGCACTATGTCCCCGACTGAATCTTTCCCTCTACCGTCGAATCCCCGAACGTAGATATTGTTCTTGTGAATTCTTTCATCATCCACCTTCAACTTGTTCAGAGTGGAAAGAGGGCAAATATTTGCACTGGAACCATTGTCAACCAGTACCCGAGTAACCACGGAATCTTCACATTTCACCGTCAGATAGAGGGCTCTATTATGCTCAGTACCCTCCACGGGCAACTCATCATCAGAAAAGGTGACTCTGTTTACCTCAAATATGTTGTTAGCTATCTTTTCCAAGTGGTTTACTGAGATTTTGTCAGGAACGTGGGCTTCGTTCAAGATCTTCATCAAAGCCCGACGGTGCTCGTCTGAATGGATCAATAATGACAATAGCGAGATCTGAGCCGGTGTCTTCCTTAACTGCTCCACAATGGAACAGTCCTGCACTTTCATCTTTCTCAGAAATTCCTCTGCTTCTTCCTCGATCACAGCTTTCTTCACCAACACTGGGTTATCTTTGGAGGTCTTAGCTTTTCTTAACTCTTCTAGGGCAAAGCATCTCCCCGATCGAGTCAAACCATGGGTCTTACACACTTCTTCTTTAACCTCTTTCCCCTTGTAAGCCACTGCCACTCGTTCATAATTCCATGGGACTGCCTTGCTATTGACTATCGGTAATTGAGTTACTGGTTTGATAATGACAGGATCTGTGCGGGCGCCCTTCATAATTACCACAGGCTTGTTCGTCCCTCCTGGCACAACCACTTTTGCTCTTTCATGTTTTCTTGCAACGTCACTTGAGTACCCCTTCTTGACCTCCACAGATGGTTCATTATTTGTCCCGTTAAACTTGATCACAGACTTCTCACTTATTAACTTTTCAAACGGCTTGGCTTCACTAGCCCGAATCATCATGACGGTTTGTGAAGGCTTCTTAGGCTCCCCTCCCTTATGCACAATCTCAATCATATTTGTCTCATGATGGGCCGGCAACGAGTTCTAGTTGATATTGGGTGCCTTCGGGGCTTGGACCTTAATTCGATTAGTATCAATGAGCTCCTAAATAGCTGTTTTCAATTTCTAGCATTTCTCTGTGTCATGACCCGGGGTCCCTGAACAATACTCACAACTCACCGAGCGGTCAAGATTTCTGGGAGGGGGATTTGGCAGTTTAGCCTCGATCGGATTCAACATACCTAACTGTCTCAATCTGTGGAATAGACTAGTATATGATTCTCCTAATGGAGTGAAAGTCTTCTGTTTCTGCAACCTCTCATTCTTAAAGGCTTGATTAGGCTGAAAACCTATTCCAAGGGGATTTCTGTAGGCTTTTGGGGGTGGATAGGTATTTTGGGGAGCTGGGTATGGATTTTGTGGAGCTGGCGCATGCCATTGCGCGTGAGCAGGGGGTTGGGTATATGTTTGTGTGTGAAGGACGAAAAAATGGGGATCTGGCGGTGGGTAATAGTGTTGTGGTGGGCTATATGGAGTGTGGGGGTAAGTTTGGTGATAGGGTCGAGGCGGGTTGTAGTAAAGTGGAAGGTTCCTGGATCCGACCCAAGCTCCCAACTCAATTATCGCAACGTCCTCTTTCTTCTTCTTCCCGAGTACACCCCCAATACCGTTTTGAATGGCCTGGGTGGTCGCTTTGATTGCTGAATAACTCATGATCTTGTTGAACTTGAGTCCCTCCTCAACCATGCCTCCCATTTTTACAACTTCATTAAAGGACTTGCCCACTACTGACACCAAATGACCAAAATAAGTGGGCTCCAGAGCCTGCAAGAAATAATCAACCATCTCACTTTCTTTCATCGGAGGGTCAACTGCTTGCTCTCTCCACCAGAATCCATATTCCCTGAAACTCTCACTGGGCTTCTTCTCAATCTTTGTTAATGACAAACAGTCTGGGATAATTTTAAGATTGTACTGATAAAGGCAGGCGAAGGCTTGAGCCAAATCGTCCCATGTGTACCACCTGTTGTGATCTTGTCTGGTATACCATTCTAATGCCGATCCACTCAAACTTTGACTGAAATATGCCATTACCAATTCATCTCTTCCGCCTGCTCCTCTCATCTTGCTATAAAATCCTCTTAAGTGTGCTACTGGGTCGCCATGCCCGTCCTACAGATCATACTTAGGCATCTTGAACCCTGCTAGTAACTGAACATCTGGGAACAGACATAAATCTTTATAGGCCACACTTAATTGACCCCCCAACCCCCTCATATCTCTGAATGATTGTTCTAAGCTTTTGACCTTTCTGATCATCTCTTCATGCTCGGGATTTTTGGGTGGCTTCTCGGTCTCCGCCGGGAGATCAAAAGGAGGGGTGTAAGAATATGGTCCGGAACTTTGAAGGTGGGTTCAGGGGGATAATACTAGTTGTCGTGAGTCTGGAACAGAGGTTCACTTGAAGATCGGTGTAATGCAGCAGTGGAGGTGCCACAAAAACAGGTGTGATTGGTGGAGGAGGGTGCGGGACTTGTCTAGGTGGAGGAGCTTGTGATGTATGGGAAGTGGTGCCGTGGCATTGTTGGTAGAGGGGAAAGGCTGGAGATGAGTTCACAGTAGGAGGTTCCTGAGGTTGAGCCAATGGTGTGATATAAGCAGGGTTGGCGGGATAAACCGGTGGTGGATGACCCTTGGCCCAGGCCTGGTACATTTCAGTCATTTGCTGTTTTAACTTATACATCTCTTCCTTCATTGCATTAACATCCAATTCTTCCACCTCTTTTGACGGGTCGACAATACTTGCCTCCATTTCTTGGTTGGCCATATTTAGCCTGTCTTTTGATCGGGTGTTGTATGAGTGAGTTGCCAGAATGCCAATCAACTAACCACCTGCCTGAACTCAATATATCAACAACAACCTTGCTAGTGGTTAGGGCTTTAACAAATTTGTAACTGCACATTTTGGGGAATGAATACACCTAAGCAGTTAACCGTTTCTATTATGAATTTGATCGGTTGCTTGCGTCATCCGGGCTTTTCTATTTGCAACTTCCTCCTTTTTTTCTCTTTTTCATTCTGTTGTTTTCATCCTCCCATTTCCCTCTGGTTTTGCCATTGCTTCTTTCTCTTATCTTTCTTATTTTTTCTCTCTTTTCTTTTCTTTTCTCTCTTGTTTTTCCTCTCTCTTTTCGTTTTTCTTCTTCTTCTCTCCTTTTTTTTATTCTTTTGGTTATGGTCGAATCCTATGGAGATTGCCAACGTATCATGACCCCGTATGAATCAGACCGGGCGTAATTCAGGAAGATAAGTGTGAAATTAAATAATAAAACATTTTTGGGATTTTCAATTTTTCATAAAGGCAAATGCTTTTATTACAAAGACTCAAAACTAATACACTCTAAGAGAAACTAACAGACGCTGATGAAAAGATGAAATAAAGACTCCAAAAATAAACTATCATACTCCAACAAAAGAAAATAAAGACTCGAACACAATTGACACACTCCAGCAGAAAGAAAATACAAACTCAACACAATTGACAGACTCTAACGGAAAAGGAAATACAAACTCAAATGAGAAATCATGAATACATCAATGCTCCTGGTGCCCGCGGGATATCATTCGGTCTCGCCGTGGGCCTATATGCAAGATCCCTTTGAAGTCGGTCCAAGTCACTCATTATCTGCTTAACAAATGTCATCACTGCCGCGAAGAAGGTGGTGCGAGTCATATCCTCACAGACTTGGCACTTCATAACAATGTAATCGGCGATGTTTCTAATTCTCTCTCTTATGACACCTTTTTCTTGTAATAAACGCCCGATCTGCTGGGCCCTGGCCTCCAAAGTTTGCTTGGACGCTTGATTCTACTCCTGAAGTTGTTGCAAATCTATTTCTAATTGTGCCAATGTTGTATAACAATGCTCTCTTTCAACCTTGAAGTCTTTAGCCTGTTTGATCATTTTGTTTTCCGTGGCGATAACCCTTTTCTTTAATCCCGCGACCTCATTGTCGTACTTTTCTTTCAACTGCTTAACCAGGCGTGCTCGTTCATCCGTATTTTTAGCCAATTGCTTTCGAACTCTGGCTAGTTCACTTTTTGTTTTGTTCAAATCAAAACTATAGTCACTCACTTTCTGCCTCAGGTTATTTATGAGTTTTTCATCTTTGGCACTTTGGGCGGGGTTCTCTGCCTCTATTTTCATTTTTTGAATTTGGGCTCGAAGGGCCTCATTTTCTTTAGCTAGCTTTTTCTTTTCACTTCGTCTGCCGCTGCTTGCAAGCTATTCTCGAATTGAAGTTCTTTAACTTATTTTTCCAACCTTCCTATTGTGGCCCTGTACTCATTTTCCTTATCCAAACAAGCCCATTGTTCTTGTGACGCCTCGACGAATTCCTGAAGATGGGGTCTTTTGGTCGGCCTCCCAAACTCGATTTCTCTCTTATACCAAGCAAGGTACCCTAGTGAAACCTCACCTTTGGATCGATCACGTACACATGTATTGGCTGTTAAGTATTGACATTCGCTCCAAATTTGGCGGACTGCTGCTTCATGAAACTAACCGTTAAGTCCGATCTCGACTACTTGGGCACTAAGATCTTCATCTCTCGGAACTATCTGGCATCTTCCCAGCTGCCTCAAAATCAGAAGATGTAGGAGGAGCATTGCCTATCTGAGAGGCAATATTCAGATCAGAACTTAGAGCATGCACTTCTGATACTTCACCACTACCAGCAACATCTTGTTGGTCTGTAGAGACTTCCCCAACATGCTGACTTGAGACCTCTTGTACCTCTTCTCCGTGCAATATTTTGTCTTCTGTCATTTTTTCGGTGAAGCAGAGGTTGTAGCGATAAATCTTTTGGGGGTTTGAGTTTTACGACTGCATTAAGAACCAGAACTCGATGGGGTTGGGGAAGAAACAGTGGGTGGTTGTTGGTCTGAGTTGGGGTTTTGACCGGGTGATGGTTCGGACTCAAACTCACGCTCCAGTGCTTCATGAGACGAAGACACAATGGGAGTGACACTGGTAACATTGGAAAACTCTGGATTTTGGGAAGACATAGTGAATTTTTGGAAGTAGGGACACGAGAAAGAGAGGAGTTTTGAGATAAAAAGGAAGTTTGATGGCTTTGATGTGGATAATTGTGAGAAGTATGTCTTTTCGGATTATTTAGAGTGGGTGAGGGACCGGTTACAAATGGGTGTAACAGACAAGGTAGATGGGTCAGTTGTAATGGGTATGATGATTGGGTTTTAAGAGATGAGAGAGAGAGAGGCAGAAACATTAAATGACGTGGAACTTTTATAGCTGTTTAAAATATGCATGAGTGTAAAAGAACTACTAACCTGAATCAAGGGAACCAGGTTCCTTGACTGAGTTTTGTAAATGTGAGCCTCATCCTTTTACCAAAATACAATATTATTAGCTGCTTGTTTGCTCTATAGTTGCCATGTGTGTTTACCTGTAATGGTATATAGAAGAGTTAGAAATTGCCAAAAAATACTTTTTAGCAGTTTTACTTATTCATTCTTTCATACCCAATCATTGAGGGACCTGGTGCTCAGTTTGATTTTATCAACCGCAATGCCAGTTAATTCTTTTTAAAGTGTTCTTTACTCAATGCTTTAGTGAAGATATCAGCTATATGGTCCTCTGTTTTGTAGAACTTCATGCAGATATGACCCTTTTCAACATTATCCCTAAGAAAATGATGACGCACATCAATGTACTTTGTTCTCTTATGTTGGACTGGGTTATTTGCCATGTTTAGAGCACTTATGTTGTCACAGAGTAATAGCACACAATCGGAAAACACGCTAAAATCCTCCAGTTGTTGCTTGATCCATAACAGTTGAGCACAACAGGAGGCAGCTGCCACATATTCAGCTTCTGCAGTAGAAAGAGCCACAGAGTTTTGTTTCTTTGTACCCCATGAAATAAAGCATGACCCTTGAAAATGTTCCATGTCATATGTGCTCTTTCTATCCACTAAATAACCAGCATAATCAGCATCAACATACCCAATTAAGTCAAAATTATCTCCTGAAAGATAGTAGAGAACCAGGTCATGTGTTCCTTTGAGATACGTTAGAATCCTCTTGGAAACATTCATATGAGAATCGTTTGGACTTGATTGGAATCTAGCACATAATCCCACACTGAACACAATATCAAGTCTGATAGCTGTGAGATACAAGAGTGAACCAATGATACCTCTGTACATTGTTTCACTCACAGGAGAACTAGGTCCATCCATGTCCGAACGAGTTGATAGAAACTAAGCGTCCACCAAACTGTATAGAGAACCGAGTTCTCTATCAGTTCCCACTATAAGCAACAGACTGTAAAACCAATCAGTATAGGGAATCAGGTTCTCTAATTGTTCCCACAGTAGCTCGGCAGTAAATAAAGAACACAGAGGATTTTTCGTGGAAAAATCCCACTCAAGGGGACAAAAACCACGACCTAAACTTGTAGGCTTTAAACTTCACTAACTTGTAATCTCACTATTACAAGCCACTTTGTAATGACTTTATTACAAAGACATCAACTTAACTAACTTGTGATACTCTTACCACAGGTTACTTTGTCACTCTCTAGTTACAAAGACTTTAACTTAACTAACTTATGATACTCTTACCACAAGCCACTTTGTCACTCTCTAGTTACAAAGACTTTAACTTATGACTAACTATAGTTACAACACAAACTTAGAGGGTTTGTGATTTTGGGTTTCCTAAAACACAACTTCTAAGAAATCAAGATAGGAGTTACAAATGAAGAACAAATAACAAAGACTCAACAAACCTAAGGACTTAAGATATCTTCAATCTTGGATCCGGTCCTTGAGGTTGCAGCAGCTTTGTTCTTGAGAGAGGTTGTGGCAAGCACTTGAGAGAATATCTTCTTTTGATTTTTGCAAGTGTTCAAAAAATGTTTTGTGCCTTGCACCAGGTTTATACTACAAAATATATCACCATAGTGATGTCAATTTTTGGTTAGTACATGCCTCTTCTCAATGGGAAGTGACTATTGCACTGTCTGCTACATTGTCGCGTGTACAGTTGTAGGCAGTCACTTTCTGCAGTTACTTTCCAACTGTATAGTTGACTTATACTTCTGTTAGGGGAACACCAAGGGATCATGTCTCTAATCTGGTTCTTGTGAATCTAAAGGCACACTGCCCAGATTATCTTGAGTTGATAAACATGAATGATTGTACCAAGAATGCTTCAAGTCCTTTATCTGGTTCTCTCATAAAGTAAGTTGTTTTACCTTCCTTGATTGTATTTATACGTATGTGACACACTTACAATGATGTAAGCAAGGTAGGTAAAAAGCCTTTCATAGAAAGTTGACTGTTGCATTGTTCCTGTACAGTAGCGTGTGCAGGCAAAACTTTCTTGCTGGAGAATTGACTTCACACAGTCTCCTCGGGAACTGGTAGGGACCTGTTCCCTCAGTTGTTACTTCCACTCTAAAGAGTTGAGTTATATCTCATGCTGGATCCCAACCTGGAACTTTGTGATCTCAAGGTCTTGTAAATGTGTAACATGTTCCTTATCTGGTTCTAGATGGTAAGTTTGTTAGATCATCAAAACATAAAGTAAAGTACTTATGCCCAAGGTACTTGTAACCTATCAATTTCCCTCTTTTTGATGATGAAAAACTTAGAATTGATATTCCCTCTGAGAACCAGATCTCCACATTGTTCCCCCTATGAATTAGCCATATTCCCCATGAGAATCAAACCTAAGGAGCTGATCACAACTGGTTCCTCAAGAATGTTTGGAAAATCATCAAAACTCAAAGTACCATAACTTATCAATTTCCCCTTTTTGATGAATGACAAACCTAGAATTATTTCCCCTGAGAATCAAATTCCTTACATGTACGGATCATATCTGGTCCGTACCTAGTTCGTTGAGAAGGTTTGTCATCATCAAAATATGACATAGTGTAACTTAGAGCAATTTCCCCCTTTTTGATGATGACAAATCCAAAATTAATATTCTCATTGAGAACCCGATTCCTCACATGTTTCCCTGCAGATCAGACCTATAATCAACATATTATCAGCAATGTTCTGTCACGACCCTAAACCCGGACCCGGTCATGATGGCGCCTCTCGTAAAGACAAGGCCAGCCGACACGTTCCCACTTCATTTTAAGCAATTAAAATAAGAGGTATTAAGTCTTAAACATAATAAATCTCCCAAAAAGATAAGGTGAAACAGTACAATTTGCGGAAATAAAACCAACACGGCCCGACATCAGAGTGTCACTAGTCATAAGCATCTATCAATCTACTACAAGTCTGAAGAGTCTACACAGCTATTACAGGAATACTAAATAGAGAAAAGAAATAAGATAAGGGGGAGAAGCACGAGACTACGAACGCTGAGCAACTACCTTGTAAACTCCGAAATCTGCTGAAAGATCTCAACCCTCGCCAGTAGGACCTGAAGCGCCTGAATCTGCACATGAGGTGCAAGGAGGAAAGTGAGTACTCCAACTCAGTGAGTAACAACAGTAAATATAGACTGAGTAATAAGAAATCATGTAAGGCACATTATAGGCTATAAGGAAGCAGTAAAAGCCAGTAAAAAGTCATGAAACAGTGAAAATATGCAAAGTCACTTTAGTTTAGTTTAAGCTTCTTAAAATCCCTTTTTAAACAGTTCAGCAAATAAAAGATAGGCAACTAGAAAAGGTAAACACATAAAGAATTGCCCCCTCGGGTACAATACCGATAGAATCAGCCCCTCGGGCAACACAAGGAATAATACCAGCCCTTCGTGCTCTATCTCACATCACAATAGATACCCGCGCTCACTGGGGGTGTGCAGACTCCTGTAGGGGCCCCTTACGGCCCAAGCGCAATATCAAGCCATCTCGTGGCATCATCACTAGGTCTCTCGGCCTCATATCAACAAGCCAACTCGTGGCGTACAAATCTCAGGCCCTCGGCCTCATAATCACAATCAATGTTTCCTCAAAACATAGGCCATTGGCCTTACTCAGTGTGAATCTCACAAGCCACTCGGGCAATAGTAAAACATGGTGCTCAGCCCAAAATATCATTTAAAATATCATTTAGGTGTCAAAGCGGAGTAAACATGGCTGAGTTATCAAAACAGTAGAATATAGCATGACTGAGTTCAAGTATAAAGTCAATACAGTGAGGAAATATCAGTAAAAATCCCCTAAGGGTCCAAATAGTTGTCACGAGGCCCAAATATGGCATTCAGCCCGAAACATGATGATAACAAACAGTTTTCAATCAAATACGCGGTAAAACAATCATTCGGGATGGACTAAGTCACAATCCCCAACGTGCACGACCCCACGCTCATCATCTAGCGTGTGCGTCACCTCAATATAGCACAACGATATGCAATCCGGGGTTTTATACCTTCAGTACAACATTTACAATCATTACTCACCTCTACCCGGTCCAAATCTCTAGCTCGCGATGCCTTTGCCCCTCGAATCGGCCTCCGGATGCTCCAAATCTAATCAAAATCAGTGCAAAACCATCAAAATATGCTAAGGGAACAAATCCCACTCGAAAGAAATCAAATTACAATACAAATCCCGAAATTGGCCAAACCCGACCCTCGAGCCCACGTCTCGGATTCCGATAAAATTTACATCAATAGACTCCTTAACTCCCTGAGTTCATTCATACCAAAAGCATCAAAATCCAACCACAAACGACCCCTCAAATCCCAAATTCTAGGTCTCCAATTACAAGCTCTAGTTCTTTAATGTTAGGCTTAATTTCCATGATTAATTAGGTAGAATTCACATTAGAATCAAGTATTAAGCCCATAAATCTTACCTCCAAGTGTTTCCCCTTGAATCCCTCTTTAATCCTCTTCAAAAAGCTCCAAAATCGCTCAAAATGGTGTAAGTTAACCTCAAAATCGTGGTAAAGAAGACTATTTAAACATTCTACCCATGCCTCAATTCCTTCTTCGTGAACGCGGTCAACACCTCGCGTTCGTGAAGCACAAATTAACTTTGACCAAAAAATCCTCTACACGAACGCGACCAGCCACTCGCGAACGCTATGGCTCCTCATCTTGACCCTTCACGATCGCACTCCCTCTCTCGCGAATGCGATGAACAAAACACCCTGAAACCCAGCTGCCCAACTTCCTCTACGCGAACGTGCTCCCCTTCTCGCGAACGTGATGCATAATCTCGCAGCCCTTCGCGAACGCAGAGCCTTCCTCGCGAATGCGAAGGCTAAAATCTCAACCTCCTCAACTAACCCTTCGCGAATGCAAGGGCCTACTCCCGAACGCGAAGGCTATTTCTCTGCAATACTGAACAGCAATTTTCTGCAACTCTCAACATCAAGAAATGATCCGATTGACCACCCAAAACTCACCCAAGTCCCCAAGGACCTCAACCAAACATGACAACATATCCCATAACATCCTTCAAACTTGTTCTAATCTTCGGAACGCTCGAAAAAACATCAAAACACCAAATTCGCATCGGATTCAAGCCTAAGCATTCCAATGTCTTCTAAATTACGCTTTTGATCAAAAACCCAACCAAACTACGTCCAAATGACCTGAAATTTTGAACACATATCCCAAATGATACAAGGAACTACTGCAACTCTCGGAATTCTATTCTGACCCCTATATCAAAATCTCACATATCAACCAGAAAACGCCAAAAATCCAATTTCGCTAATTCAAGCCTAAATCTACTCCGGACCTCCAAAACACATTCCGATCATGCTCTGAAGTACCAAATCACCTCCCGAAGCTATCTGAACCATCGGAATTCACATCTGATCCCTCTAACACATAAGTCAATATCTTGTTGGCTTTTCCAACTTAAGCTTCCTCAAAAGAGACTAAGTGTCTCAAACCTTACCCAATCCTTTTCGAACCCGAGCAAACCAACCCGATCACATATAGAACCGATAGACAAAGCAATAAGAATCATAAATGGGGGGAAACAGAGTGGTAACTCATGAGACGACTGGCCGGGTCGTCACACGTTCCCCCTGCGAAGTAGAGCTATCTTTCATGCACAACACAACATATCAATTTGATTTTTTTCCTCACCCATGTTGACACCTCTATAACCTCCCCCTTTTGGCATCATCGAAAAGAATAAAAGAAGAGGCACAGCCAAAAAGAAGTTCAGTAACATTAACTCATGTCACTTGGGCAACACAGCATAAACAATAACAAGAACAACAAGTGAATGTCATTGCACAAAATAGAGTGATTGGTCATAGTAGAGTAATTATAGTAAAAGCACAGTAGTTTCAACAATACATAATATGACAATTTAAACAACTAAAGTATCAATGTCATCAAATATAGGGATCAAAAGAAGATAAGAATTCAAGGGAATTTGGAAGGAGTGAAAGACAAGGATCACTGGGCAGGAGGAAAAGTAAGAGGCTAAGGTCTTGATGAGCTTGTCCATTCGTTCATTTACTCTCATTTGATCAATGATCGTCTGGTCTCTCAGTTCCTCCACATATTTCCTCAATCTTTCATTCTCACCCTTCACCTTAGTATTCTATTCTACCGAGGGTCTACGAGGACCTGGTGCTCAACTTATCTGAGTAGGTTGAACCATCATTCAGATCACCAAGAATCTCCCCAAGCTTCTTCTCATCAAGAACAAACTCAGTCCCATGCACATATAGCATCATAGTATCACATAAAACATAGAAGTTTTTACTTCTTCTTCAGAAACATTGGGGCTTGGAGGAACAAAGAGGTGATTCTATTTTTGGAACTTAACAATGTCAAGAAGTTCCTCTATTTTTCAGCAATATCAGAGTCAACACTCTGTCTTACAGCACTTTTTGAGACTTCAAAGTCTTCTACCTCTCCAAACATAATGGCTCAACCTTTTGCTTCTGTAAGGAACCAGGTTCCTCACTTACACTACCCTTTCTATCCCTGAGCAGCCATGTCTCCCTCTTCTTCTTCTCAATCTGTTTACTCTTATCATCTGCTGCATCTTTCTCAGCCGACTTTCTTTTCTCAATTTTTTTTTAAAATTCTTTCTCACAGGTAAAGATTTCATTTCATTCTCTCTTCCACAATCACATCAGCAGGTCACACCACTTCATCATCAATAGCCTACTTTTCATCAATCCTTTTTTTACTGGATCGGAAGTTCATTTAAATATAAAACTCAAACATAAAAAGATCATCATTAAAATTGACTTCATAAGAAGGACTTGAGGGATCAGGTCCCTCATTCAGTCCTCACATTTACCAATTTATCCATCCTTCAAGGCTTCCACAAATCCAGCAACAACTTCAGCCTTATGCTCTAGAATATTAGATCTACCCTGTTCCTTTTCAGTTAAACTTCTATTAAAATCTACCAAAGAATTCTTGGGGTTTTGATTCCGATGGAGTTAGGTATTTGGAAAGTGGGAGAGTTGGGTTCACTTCTGGCATATTTGGAAAGAAGGATTATTTTGAGACAAGGTTGATTTTGGTTTTGAAGAAAAGAATCGGTTTTAGTTGGGTGTAAGATAGAGAAGTGACTTTTTGGGGCAACATGTCAGTTCAGAAAAGGTTTAACATTTTGGACTTCAAATGTTAGGAGGAGAGGCAGGAGAAAGGTAGACACTTCAACAGCTTAAAAAGGCATATAAGTATTGGAGAGACTACTAACCTGAGTCACAGGAACCAGGTTCCTTGACGGTTTTTGAAAATTTCGAGCAAAGACTCCTAGAAGTAGGGATGTTCGTTGGTCGGTACAGTACGTTATTTAGAGATTTTGGTTCGGTATTTTCGGTATTCGGTTTCTTAAAATCCTATACCAATATCGTACCTAATTAAATTCGATATGGTTCGGTTTTTCTCCTTTCGGTTCGGTAAATTCGGTTTATTCGATTTGAATACTAACTAATGCATAGAGCCATACACTCTAATATTCTTAATTAAAGTACTCAAAAATACAAAACTGAAAATATTTGTTGACAAAAATTTTGTCCAAAACTAGCAAATATCGACCAAAATAGAGAAAATTGTACATAAAAGAATATTTGATCATTAGAAATGTCTTGTTACTTGTTTAGAGTTAATTGATGAACTTTGAGAATAAAGGAAAGTAAGATTTTAGATTTTGTTATATTTATGTTATAATTGATAATATGTGTTTTGTCTAATATAATATATATTTCGGTACGGTATCGGTATTTCGGTATTTTATTTTAAAATACCAAATACCATACCTAATACTAATTCTTCAAAAAACTTAAACCAAATACCAAAATACCGTATACCAAATACCAAAATTTTCGATTTCGGTACGGTAATTCGGTATCTACCAAATTATGCCCAGCCCTACCTAGAAGTGCAATGTCACTCTTACTTATTTTTGTCCAGAAACTGCCATATGTGTATACCTGTAACAGTATAGATTTGAGTTAGATGTCGCCGAAAAATACTTTTTAGCATTGTACCTTTCCTTACTAACATAGCCAATCATCGAGGGACCAGGTCCTTAGTTGAGCTTGATCAACCCTAACTCCAAACGATTTCTTTCAAAATGTTCCCTGCTCAGCGCCTTGGTGAAGATGTCTGCTACCTGGTCCTCCGTCTTCCAGAACTTCATACAAATCAGAAACTTTTCAATACATTGTCCTTCAGAAAAATGATGCCTCACATAAATATGTTTGATCCTTTTGTGTTGAAAGAGCCACACAGTTTGTTTCTTTGTACCCCATGAGATCAAGCATGACCCCAAAAAATTTGCCGTTCCAGATGTGCTATTTCTATTCACCAGATATTCAACATAATCAGCATTAGCATATCCAAGCAATTGAATGTTATCTCCCGAGGGATAGTAGAGAACCAGGTCCTGCATCCCTTTGAGATATCTTAGGATTCTCTTGGTAGCTTTCAGATGAGATTCCTTTGGACTGGATTGAAACTCGGCACACAGACCCATACTAAAAACAATATCTGGTCTGCTACAGAAGTGACCCTATGATACCTCTATGCATGGTCTGATTTATAGGGGAACCAGGTTCATCCATTCTAGACAAGTAGCTGTGGCGATGGGAGTGTCAATGATTTTTAATGTCTCCATGTCAAATCTCTTCAGCAGCTTCTTGATGTACTTATGTTGTCTTATTATTGTCCCCTTGGGAGTTTGCTTCACTTGTAAATCTAAGAAGAAATTCAGTTCCCCCATCGTACTCATTTCTAACTCACTTCCCATGAGTTTTGCAAATTCTTCACATTGAGAGTCAACTATTGCTCCAAAGATGATGCCATCAACATAGATCTGCACAATGAGTAGGTTCCTACCTCATTTCTTCAAAAAAAAATAGTGTTGTCAATTTTCCCTCTTGTAAAGCCATTTTCTAGAAGGAATTTTGACAACCTTTCAGACCAAGCACGGGGAGCCTCACTCCTATAACAATTTTGTCAGCTGGTCGTGGAACCAGGTTCCACACACTGTTCCTCTCAAGTTGACGGAGCTCTTCTTGCATAGTTGTAATCCAGTCAGCATCTTTCAATGCTTCCTTGATATTCTTAGGCTCTATTTGAGAGAGAAAAGCTGAGAAGGCAAGTGAGTTTCTTGTCTTTGATCTGGTTTGAATTTCTCAGCAGCTGGAGTTCCATGTACAACATCCACAACTTTGTTTTCTGCTTCAGATATTGTGATTAAGGGACCAGGTTCCTTTATGTCGGTTGGAGTCTCATCTTCAGTTCTGAGGAACAAGGTCCATGTAAATCTGGAGTAATCATCCATAATGACGAAAATATGTATCTCTTTCCTCCTCTACTTGGCATCCTCATAGGTCCACATAGATCCATATGGAGGAGATCAAGTGGCCTTGAGATGCTAACTTCCTTTTTGGGCTTGAAAGAGGATCTGACTTGCTTTCTTTTTACACATGCATCACACACCATGTTATCCTTGAAGCTTGACTTGAGTAGACCATAAACTAGGTCCTTCTTGACTCATTTGTTCAGCAGCGTGAAACTTGCATGACCCAACCTTCTATGTCATAGCTCAGCATTATCATTAGCAGCACTCAGACAGCTAAGATCCCCTTGTCAGAGATTTGGGAAATACCCAGCAAGCTATACTTCAACCCCTTCACGAAGTACGCATTTTCAATAGAGTGGGGAAGAGACTTCCCGATCCTTCCAACTCCTAGAATGTATCCCTTCTTGCCATTTTCAAAGGATACACTCTCTCCTTGCAGGGCCTTGAGTGAGAGGACATCATTCATTCTTCTAATTTTATGCTTAGAGCAGCCACTATCCATGTACCATTTTAACTTTTGACTGCTACCTCTCACTTCAGCCTGCACACTAAATCAATTATTAGATTTAGGAACAAAAACTTTATTTTTCTGCCTCTTTAGTACGCCTCTTTTGAACAAAATCTTTATTTTTCTGCCAAGACTGAATTTTAACTTTACAAGAGTCCTTGTAATGACTAGTTTGACGACAGTGAGTGCACAACCTATTATCAGCCACAGTTACATATTTGTTATGGTAATTATAGGAGGTTTTAGCCTTTTGGAACCCGATTCCTTGCATGTTTCCACCATTACTCATGTACATAGACGTTATTATATCAGAGGACCGATTCCATTTAAGTGACTTATCAAGATCACTTTTAATCCTTTTTAAATCCTCCTGAAGTTGTCTATTCTTTTCAAGCTCAGCAACAAGACTTGTTTTAACTTTCTTAAGCTCACTCTCAAGCTCAAGTTTAACCTCACTAACCACTTCTTTACCTTAGTGTTGTCCATCCATTTTTTTTGTTTGTTTTTTTAACAAGATATGTTCTCTAGTTACTTCTTCCACTTGTTCCTTCAAGTCTACAATGGAAACTACCATATCATCCCTCTCTTGTTCTATATCACCAATTTCTTCTATTAAAGCATTTTTCTCATTAATGAGGCTATGATAGGCATCAATCAACACATTTGCTAAGGACATCAATTTTTTCTTAGAGTAAATTTTTAAACTTCTTTGAACATCAAGAAAACTTACCTCATCTTCCTCCTTGTCCTCGTCATCATCAGATTTAGCCATGAGTGTAAATATTGACTCATATTTATTGTCAACAACCATCATAGATGCATCTCCTTGGTCATTATCACCTTCAGATTCACTAGATAAATCTCCCCAGTCAGCCAAAGCTTGCTTCACCATGTTGTCAGAAGCATCTCTTCTTTTGAATTTCCTGTCAGGGACCGGGTTCCTCTTTGTTGCCTTATAAGTGTTGGTTTTGTAATGATCCTGCTTATGAAGAGGGCAGTCTTTAATAAAGTGTCCACGCTTTCCACACCTATGACAGCAATCATTTCTTTTGAAATTCCTGCTTGAACTTCCTTTCTTTGGGATCTCGCAATTTTTATGAACCACCTTTTGAAATCTTCGAGTGAGATACGTCATTTCAGATTTATCACTACTTGAGTCAGTGAGGGCAGCTTTGAGAACCAGGTTCCTCTCCTCATTGGTCTCTCTTCTTTCAAGATCCTTTTTTCTCTTTATCTCATATGTTTTGATATTTCCAATAAGCTCATCTATAGTCAGCTTCTGCATGTCTTTGGCTTTAGTGATAGCATTAACCTTGCTCTCCCAGGAACTTGGTAGAACACTGAGTATCTTCCGGACCAACTTGTTGGTTGAAATGATTTCACCCAGTGAATGAAGCTCATTGATTATGGAGGTGAAACGGGTATGCATCTCTTGAATGAACTCATGCTCTTCCATCTTAAGGAGTTCATACTCAATTGTAAGCATATCTATTTTGGACTGTTTTACCTGAGTAGTTCCCTCGTGAGCCGTTTGAAGAGCTTCCCAGATTTCCTTAGCAGATTCACATGCCGAGATACAATTATACTCGTTTGGTCCAATACCACACACAAGAATCTTCTTCGCCTTGAAGTTCTTCTCAATAGTTTTTTGGTCAGCTCCATTGTATTCTTTTCTTGTTTTTGGAATAGTCCTTGTTTCCTCTCCAACAGCCTTCATAGGGATAAAGGGACCATCACAAATCACATCCCAAATCTCGGAGTCCTCAGCCATTATGAAGTCATGCATTCTTGTTTCCACCAAGCATAGTATTGGCCGTTAAATCTTGGTAGTCTGTATGTTGATTGTCCTTCATCGAAGTTTGGTAGAGCATCCATGAAGATCCTTTCTAGGTGTTAACCTTTTAGAGAGAACCTGCTCTGATACCAATTGATAGAAACTAAGCGTTCACCAAACTGTATAGAGAACCAGGTTCTCTATCAGTTCTCACTGTAAGCAACAGACTGTAAAACCAACCAGTATAGAGAATCAGGTTCTCTAATTTTTCCCACAGTAGCTCGGTAGTAAATAAAGAACACAGGGGATTTTTACGTGGAAAAATCTCACTCAAGGGGACAAAACCATGACCTACACTTGTAGGCTTTCAACTCCACTAACTTGTAATCTCACTATTACAAGCCATTTTATAATGACTCTATTACAAAGACATCAACTTAACTAACTTGTGATACTCTTACCACAAGCCACTTTGTCACTCTCTAGTTACAAAGACTTTAACTTAACTAACTTGTAATACTCTTACCACAAGCCACTTTGTCACTCTCTAGTTATAAAGACTTTAACTTATGACTAACTCTAGTCACAACACAAACTTAGAGGGTTTGTGATTTTGGGTTTCCTAAAACACAACTTCTAAGAAAGAAAGATAGGAGTTACAAATGAAGAACAAATAACAAAGACTCAACAAACCTAAGGACTTAAGATATCTTCAATCTTGGATCCGGTCCTTGAGATTGCAGCAGCTTTGTTCTTGAGAGAGGTTGTGTCAAGCACTTGAGAGAATATCTTCTTTTGATTTTTGCAGGTGTTTAAAAAATGTCTTGTGCCTTGCACCAGGTTTATACTACAAAAGACATCATCATGGTGATGTCAATTCACAATGGTGATGTCAATTCTTGGTTAGTACATTCCTTTCCCAATGGGAAGTGACTGCTACACTGTCTGCTACACTGTCGTGTGTACAGTTGCAGGCAGTCACTTTCTGCAGTTGCTTTCCAGCTTTATAGTTGACTTATACTTCTGTCAAGGGAACACCAAGGGATCGGGTCCCTAATCTGGTTCTTGTGAATCTAAAGGCACACTGCCCAGATTATCTTGAGTCGATTAACTTGAATGATCGTACTAGGCATGCTTCAGGTCCTTTATCTGGTTCTCTCATGAAGTAAGTTTTTTTACCTTCCTTGATTGTATTTATACGTGTGTGACATTACTTACAATGATGAAAGCAATGTAGGTAAAAAGCCTTCCACAGAAAGTTGAGTGTTGCATTGTTCTTATACAGTAGTGTGTGCAGGCAGAACTTTCCTACTAGAGAGTTGACTTCATACAATCTCCTCAGGAACTGGTAGGGACCTATTCCCTCAGCTATTCCTTCCACTCTGAAGAGTTGAGTTATATCCCACGCTGGATCCCAAACTAGAAATTTTTGATCTCAAGGTCTTGTAAATGTGTAACAGGTTCCTTATCTGGTTCTGGATGGTAAGTTTGTTAGATCATCAAAACATAAAGTAAAGTACTTATGCCCAAGGTACTTGTAACCTATCACGAGTGGCAGTGGCAATTAGAGTATCAATGGTTTTTGAGCTTTCCATCTCAAATATCTTCAGGAGTTCTTTGATGTACTTCTGCTAACTTATCATCGCTCTCTTAAAGGTTTGCTTAACTTGAAGACCTAAAAAAGGTTCGATTTCTCCATCATGCTTATCTCAAACTCGCTTCCAATAAGCTTGGCAAACTCCTCACACAAGGAATCATTTGTTGCATCAAAGATGATGTTGTCAACATAAACTTGCACAATCAGCAGGTTCCCCCTCGTTTCTTCAAAAATAGAGTGTTGTTAATTTTTTCTCTTGTAAAGCCATTTTCCAGAAGGAACATAGACAACCTTTCATACCATGCATGAAGGGCCTGCTTTAACCCATATAATGCCTTATCAAGTTTGAATATATGTCAAGATGTTTATGACACTCAAAACCATGTGGTTGTTTGACAAAGACTTCTTCCTTTAAATACCCATTCAGAAATGCACTCTTGACATCCATTTGGAACAATTTGAATTCTATATGAGATGCAAAGTCAATGAGAATTTTGATGGCTTTTATTCGAGCAATTGGGGAAAAAGTCTCATCATAGTCAATACATTCTTCTTGATTATAGCCTTGAACCACTAACCTGGCCTTGTTCCTTGTTGTATTCCCAAACTCATCAAGCTTGTTTCTGAACACCCACCTGGTTCCTATAATAGTTCTGTTTGAGGGTTGAGGAACCAGGTGCTATACATTGTTCCTCTCAAATTGATGGAGTTCATCTTGCATAGCAGTAATATTGTCAACATCTTTCAATGCTTTCTTGATATTTTTGGGTTGGCTCAATTTGAGAAAGGAAAGCTGAGAAGGCAAATGAGCTCCTTGTCTTTGATCTGGTTTGAATCCCAGAATCAATAGGAGTGATCACATTTTGGAGAGGATGTGAACTTTTGTGCTTCCAGTTGGATACTTGAATCTCATTGTGAGAAGACCCAGGTTCCTTTTAATGGGATCCATTGTTAGCATTAATGAAAGAGTGAGTGCCACTTCTCTGCTCAGCATTAGGAGTTCCCTGCACGGCATCAGCAACTCTATTTTCTGCTTCAGTTGTTGTAATAGAGGAACTAGGTTCTTCTATATCATCTGGAAGTTCTGCTACATCTATTTCGTTAGATTCCTTGGCTTGACTCATCATATCAGCCTTCTCCAAGAACCTTTGACTGCTCTCCGTCTTGATCAATCTTATCATGTGAGTCTTTCCCACATAAGTGGTGTGATTCATCAAAGATTACATATATATATTCTTCAACACATTGAGTCTATTTGTTGTAGACCTTGTATGTTTTGCTTTGTGAGGAATATCCAAGAAAGATTCCTTCATCACTTTTGGTATCAAATTTTCCCAGCGCTTCCTTACCATTATTGAGTATAAAATATTTGCAACCAAACGTTCTCAGGTGAGTTATCTTGGGTTTCCTCCCATTTAGCAAGTCATACGGGGTCTTGTTTAAGAGGGACCTGATCATGTACCTATTTATATAGCAAGCAGTGTTACATGCCTCCGCCCAAAAACTTTTTGGTACACCACTGTCAATTAGCATCGTCCTTGCCATGTCTTCAAGAGTCCTATTTTTTCTCTCCACAACACCATTTTGTTAGGGTATTATGGGAGCTGAAAAATTATGACACATACCACTTTCAACGCAGAATTCATCGAATTTTGCATTATCGAACTATGTGCCATGATCAGATCTTATGCTTACAACATTATGGCTCATCCTCACTTGAATCTGCTTCACAAAGGCAGCAAAAACTGGAAAAGTTTCATCCTTGGTTCTGAGGAACAAGGTCCATATGAATCTGGAGTTGTCATCAACTATGACAAAAATATACTTCTTTCCTCCTCTACTGGGCACCCTCATAGGTCCACGCAAATCCATACGAAGGAGATCAAGTGGCCTTGAGGTGCTTACTTCCTTTATTGGCTTGAAGGAGGACCTGACTTGTTTTCCTCTTACACATGCATCACACACCTTGTGATCCTTCAACCTTGACTTAGGCAGCCTATGAACCAGGTCCTTCTTAACCAATTTGTTCGTCAACGAAAAGCTTGCATATATGTCCCAATCTTCTGTGCCATAGCTCAACATCATCATCAACAGCACTCAAACATTAAGATCCCCACTATTAAAAGCCTCAAAATCAGAAAAGTAGATATTTTTGAATCTTTTTTCCATCAGAACCACTTCACTAGTCACATGATTGGTGACTGTGCAAGTCTTTGATAATAATTCAACTTTGTTTTCTTTGTCGCAGATTTGAGAGACACTTAGTAGGCTGTATTTCAGGCCATTCACATAGTACACATTCTCAATTAAGTGAGTGAGTGTCTTCCCAACTCTTCCTACTCCTAGAATGTATCCCTTTTTGCCATTGCCAAAAGATACACTCCCACCTTGGAGGGCTTTGAGTGAAAAAAAATTATCAGCGCTTTTTTGATGATGACAAACATATATATAATTGAAGTTCCCCGAGAACCAGACCTCTATACAATTTTTCCAGCAGAATGACTTTATTCCACCCTGAGAACCAGAGAACCCGTTCCCCCTCTCAATTTTCTCAATGCACCTCCTATACTTATTGTCATGTCTAATATTGTTCATATAATTAGCCTGGTCATTCACACGTAAACTAATATAGTTAGCATGCGTCAAACTTCTCAATGACCTTTAAAGGTGTTAGTCAACAATGACAAACTTGAAGTTAATACAAAATTTTGATTTTTATTACTTGGCTTCATGGGCACGGACATTAAAAATTTTCAAGCGCTGAAATCACAAAAACGAATTAAGAAACTAACGTTTTATTACAAAATAAATCAAGCTGAAGAAGAATAGCCACTAGTGGAAATACGAAGGAAACTAGTGTTCTCATTGGAACGACGACCGTCATTATTTCGCTGCTGGAGCCATTACTTGATGTTGAAGCCATTATTTTCAATGCTATATAGTCTAGTACTATGGTCAACGTTTACTGTTTGTTGTGGTAGGGTATGGTCTAGTACTGTTGTTGGCATTTTGGAAATCCTTTTTTCCCAATGTGCTCTTGTTATTGTGCATCCAAACTCTGAAAACTCCTTTACCAACCCCTATTTCATTGCAAAACTCGTCGACCTTAGCTTCATCACACTTCTGCAATCTCCAACCCAACTTTTCAGAGAAAGAATACATCTTATTTTTCTGTTCCTGGCTGAATTTTGTCCTGAACCGTCTTCTTCTTCTTGGGTTCTCTGGCTTTAGTGCTGTGGGCGTAGCAGGCGTCGCCACTTGCGCATGATGGTGGCGGATGTCCATAAAATCATCATCAGGTTCTCGGCGGTGGAAGTTGCGGTGGCAACCACAGACATCGCATTTTAGCGAAGTCGGATCGGCGGCAGTGGCACTTGGCGATGGAATGAATTCACCACAACCGTCCACGGTGTGTCCACCTATGCTGGCTGCGTGGTTCTTCAAGCATTCCTTGTAAGTCACCACCGCAGACGGCGGTTGGTGGTTGTGCACTTGGTGGTGCTTCTTGGATGTCACGTTGGTGAAGGACAAAGGCTTAATTAGGGGTACTTGAGTTTTTGTGGGGATAGGGGTAGGGGTAGGGATGCTGCAGGTTGAGTCCATATTGATGCCTTATGGTTGAAAAGAAAGATATTTAGGGGTTTCTACTAAGAGTTTAAGTCGAGATAATTTCTTGAAGCAGATGATAATGTATAAAGCAAAGCGGTCAATATTGCATTATGGCTATGCTGCTGATAATGGAATCTATGAAAGTAATGCAAATAATATCCCTAGAGATAAGAATAAGACTGCGACAGAAAGACCCTTGCCAAAGTGATCAACCGCTATATTTATATGAAAATTCAGGAGGCCAGGTTTTGGGTAGTATAATAAATATATATATAGGAGAGGTTAAATTTTTTGAATGGGATATAAAAGTTATATTTACTAACAAGTGATAATCTAGCTAATTTTTTCTTAACACAATTAATTTAGAAATATGTGAATGTCAGTTAGTTACTACTATCATTTTTATTAGGTTATTAATTAATTTTTGCTATAAAATTATTTCTAATTACTTTCTACGTTATTTGAATATTGTACAAATACATTTCTACATCGTTACCAAATAAAACGCACTAAAGTCTTAATTTCTGTATAAGGCATGTGGAGATAAGAATGTGAAAACTACATCCAGACCAACTACGTTATTATGTTTTTTTTATTTTTATTTTCTATCACTTTGAGGGCTCGATTAATTTAGATTCAAATCGAGAATTAAAATTTAACTTTGGAAAATAAAGTACTCTTTATCAATAACAACTCTACTTAAAGCTCAAGCCAAGAACATATTATTACAACTTTATTATAACACTTAGTAATAAGGAAAAGGGCCTAATTAGGTGTGGGGAGAATCAATAAATAGAGGTGGAAGTGAGTTGTTCAACAAAACTGCTGTAATTAATTCAAAGCAGGACATATATGGTCAAAGTTCAAACTTATGAGCATTGATGACTATTATATGAATTGGTTAGAGCACGTGTCTTAAGCAGATCTAGGAAGAGGTAATAGTTGACCCCCACTACTAAACCAATAAATGTTGTCTCTCTATTAAGAAGATATTCATTGTGTAGGTGTAAACTCACAGGAGGAATTTAACAAGAAATATAAAAGTGGAGTCCATGTTTATGAGTTAACATTAAAGATAGACTTAATTAGTAAATTCAGTCACAGATTTATGCTTCTATCATCATTATCATTTCTGATGTTGTTATTATGATGATTTTTCATAACGCCGCAGTAACACCTAATTATCACACGTCCGTTATTATGATCTTACTTTATTTTATGTCAAACACTAGAAATTATGGTTCTTTTTTAGTTATTATTGTAAGTTGGGAACAACTCTTGAGGTCTTGTTAAATTTCCCAGTATGGAACTATTCCATGTTTTCAGGAAAATAGACGAATTTTATCAACTGAAATGCAATTGGCAACTGCAAAATCCTATTCAAGATATGCAAATATTCTATTGACGGATTTTTTTTTTCTTTAAATAATACTCCCTAGAGAACAAGGTTGCAATCAACATCTCTTAGAGAACAACGTTTCAATCAGCATCACAGGGCTCAAATTTGAACAATTGAGAATTGAGAAACCCCTAATAGGGAGCATTTTTTTCTTTAGTATGCGTTATACTGTTCTTATGCAATGTGAATTTGAATTAGTCATATATCACAATGAATACTAAATACCAAATTATTATTAAGAAAATATTATGTGTTATTCTAGGTACTTACAAAAATTAGTCTCACAGTGAACGATTATATTATTTTAGCACCTAAGTCCTAATCGGATGCACGTTATTAGCAACTAGCTACGAAGCTAAAGAAACATGAATGACATGTCTCATTAAGATTAATGATAGTAATAAAAGTGATTTGTTGGCATTCATCTCTTCTAGATCAGGCCCCTCGTTGTGCTGCAACGTATTGTCAAATGAGCTTCAAAAGAAAGCGTAGTAATAGGGCGACGTGGTTGTTATATTCACTTTTATATTATCTTTGGAAGAATTAATCAAAATAACTCAATCGCTTAAATTAAAAATAACCGGTGGAGGTATAATATATACATAATTTACGTATTATATGTGTATAATTATATATAATCAATGTATAACCTATATATATAATTAAAAAAACAATGAATATGACCGGCTATTTGTGTAAAGATCCTGATCTTTTGCCTGTCATACAATGCATTCCGTAGCCATGGCATCTTGTTTATCTCCTGACCTAGTTGTAACAATATTGTATTGTACTTTTATATGGTTACGTGTATGCTAAGGTTTTGGTGGTATGACTCAAATGAATCATTCGAGAGTTTATTGAAATAAGATCATAGCAGATATATAATTGGATCAAACAATCATCTCTAATAATTAATCAAATATGGTACTCTACTTTGATATACGAACAAAAATAGTGGTCTCAGAACAGAGCTCTTGCGCAAATGCCGCACATATTATTATCTCTTTATTATTAACCAAATGTTTTGGATTTGACTTTGGAAATACTTTTCCTTACCAAGAATCTCGATCTTCAAATATCAAATGGTTTGGGAGAATGACATAAACAAGATACTTTTGCGTCACTATTAATTTTTTAACACCATTAATCGACATACTGGTATTTTAAAGTATGCTTGACAGAATTTTTTGCTAAAATACCAAAATTTTAAAGAACACTAGGCAAAAATTTAAAGTATGTAGCAGTTGTGGTGGTCGTCAGGATTTTACCACAAAATCCTGATGGCCACCGAAATTTTTTGAGCATTATGATTGAAATTCTAGTGATGGCTAAATCCTAACAATTACCATAATTGTAGTGTGCTTTAAAATTCTGGCCAACGTGCTTTAAAATTCTAGTAATTGAGGAAAATCCTACTTAGCATGTTTTAAAAATCTAATTTGAGGTTATTTTCCTAAAATATTTCTATATATATATATATATATATATATACTTATATATGATATTATGGGATCGTGTGGCACGCCGTCCACTTATATATAATATTATGGGATCGTGTGGCACGCCGTCCATTTATATGTGATATTATGGGATCGTGTGGCACGTTGTCCGCACACACACACACACATATATATATATATCATGGGAACCGGAGTCTCTTCTGCTTATTTCCGATATTTCATTTTTATCTGTTACTCGCAGATAGCATGTCCCCTCCCAGTTTTACTTTGTATTATCTTGTTATTGTTTTCTTGCACTTGTTGTATATATATCTATACAGGTTAATTGTGGTAGGTATTGTCTAGCCTCGTCACTACTTCACTGGGGTTAGGCCAGACACTTACCAACACATGGGGCTGGATCCGTTAATTTACAGCTGACAACTAACTGTATAACTTCCTAACTAACTAACAGTAACAGTAACTAACATAACTAACTAACTGTAACAGTACAAACTTCATAATATTCCCCCTCAAGCTGCAGGGTGTAAAATGTTAATCACACCAAGCTTGCCTAAGAGGTGATTATGTTGAGCCTGACTTAGACCTTTGGTAAGTAGGTCAACCAACTGATCCTTGGTGTTCACATAGATTGTCTGCACAATTCCATCTTTAATCGTGTCTCTGATGAAGTGACAATCTATCTCGATATGCTTAGAACGTTCATGAAAAATAGGATTAGTTGCAATCTGCATAGTCGACTTGATGTCACTCATAACTGCAACAAGTGTCTTAACATCCACTCCCAGCTTCTTAAACAGGCCTAGCAACCAAGTAACCTCTGCTACAGCTGAAGCCATATTTCTATACTCAGCTTCTGCTGAACTCCTAGACACTGTTTGTTATTTTTTTGATTTCCATGAGATTAAGGATGCACCAAGTTTGATCACATAACCAGTGATAAATCTTCTTGTGTTAGGACAGGCTGTCCAGTCTGAATCACACCAACAAGTTAACTCTGTAGTAGGAGCTTCTGATCTCAACCAAATACCTTGGCCGTAAGAGCCTTTCAAATACCATACTACCCTCAGTGCAGCCTCCCCATGAGATCTCTTTGGCTGCTACATGAATTGACTTAGTGTTTGGATGGCATAACTAATGTCTGATCTGGTGGTAGTGACATACATCAGTTTGCCAATCAGTCTTTGATACAGACCAACATCGTGCAAAACTTCATCACCTTTAACTCCAGTTGCAGCATCGTACTGCACTGTGGTGAGCCTTAGGTTTGTTTCCAAAGCACTACTTCCCATATTCTGCTGTCTTCTAGTGTTTTGACCTCTTGTTTCATAGCTTCTACCCATCTTGTATCCTTCACAACCTGCCTGAATTTCTGAGGTTCTACCAGACTAGAAAAGTTTGCTAGGTAGGGATGATATACATGAGTAGTTCTTCATAAGACAAACAATCGGCTATAGGATATTTGCTACTTGACTTCCCATGTGCTATGTAGTCCTTCATCCAGATGGGCTCTCTAGACTCTATAGTTGACTTTCTGATAGGAGGTTGAGGTCCTTCTGCTTGCATGCTCTCAGATGGTGAATCAGTTATGGTGGTCATAGGATTTGTTGTTGGTGCAGCTGGTTGAGACATCACACTCTCTTCTTCTGTGGCTATTTCCTGTAAACCTGCATTCTGATCTTGTTCCTCATTAGTATGATTAACCTCTGAGGTAGGAACATCATAGTTAGGTTGTTCCAAGAAACTATGATCCTCTAAATCAGGTTCAACAGCATCTTGAGCAAAAGGGAACTCTGACTCCTTGAGGGCCATATCTCTACTGACAAAGAATTGTCTTGTAGCTAGTTCAATCAAAATATATCTCTTTTGTCTCTCATAATATCTCATGAGCACAACAGCTTTTGCTCTTTCTGCAAAGTTATCCCCTTTTTGGAATGATTGTTGCATAGCATAGATATCCCATAACTCTTAGATGTGTTAGTGATGGTGGTTTGTTATGCATTACTTAATATGGACTCTTTCTTGAAGTGTTGTTGAAGGAAGCGTGTTTATTAAGTACACATCAGCTATAACATACATGCCCCAATACTTAATAGGCAATTTTGACTGAAACCTTATGGCCCTTACCATATCCAGAATATGTCTGTGGTTTCTCTCCATAACACCATTCTATTGTAGAGTGTGCATACAACTACTCTAATGCAGAATTCCCAAATTCTGCAGTAGATCCTTGCACTGAGAGTTAAAAACTATGTGCCATTGTCTGATCTCATGATTTTAACCATCTTCCCAAATTGGTTCTTTACCATAAACGAAAAATTCTTAATGGCAACTATAGTTTCAGACTTAAGTAGTAGCAAATAGATCCAAACATATCTACTAAAATCATCAATAATAGTTAGAAAATAGTATTTCTTATCAAAAGTACGAATCTTATAAGGTCCCCAAAGATCCATATGAACAAGAGAGGAAGGAGCTTCAGCTCTGGATGTACTATTAGTAAACGTCAGCCTAGTTTGTTTGGCTAATGGACAGACTGGACAATTATTCAATGACTCACTATTTACATTCTTGCTTAGCAAGGTGATATTCTTCATGGATGGAAGAGATGGATGTCCAAGTCTTTGATGCAACAGCCTGCAATCTTCCTTTACTGTTGCAGCAGCAACTATGTCATGTTGTGCCTTATTGATGCCATTGACTCCTTTGAATATGTACAAACCCCCTTGTCTCCTTACTAATCCCCTTCACCCTGCCATTATGAAGGTCCTGAAACAACATAAAGTCAGGGTAAAAGTTCACTGAGCAGCAGAGTTTCTTGGTTAGTTTGGAGACTGAGAGGAGGTTAAACTTGAATCCTGGAATATAAAGGACATCATGTATTGCTTCATTGCCAAATATAGTAGCCCAACCAGTAAGTGCAATAGGAATCCTATCTATATTAGGTAAGTGAATCACATTACTAGAAGTCCTAGTAGTCTTATTGTTATTCATCAGTATATTATTGGAAGTTACTATGTGATGACTGGCACCAGAATCTACAATCCACTCATCTAAATAGTCCTTAGAAAAGAAGTTACTTGTTATACCTGCCATGTTGACTTGACAATCAGAAGTTGTATCCTTGTTTAACAGCTCAAGGATCTGTTTGTATTGTTCCTCCGTGAAATATGGTGCCTTCCCAGTTATTCCTCCTAGTACATCACCAGTTGATAAGGATCCTTGAGAATGAGCATCAGTGTCCCCAAGCACATTGTTGGCTGCAGTGAAATGTTGGTGAGATCCACGCCCAAAGCCAAATTGATCCCCATTGCCACGGCCATATTGACCTCCAATATTGTTATTAGACTTCCTCCTTGCCTTGAAGTCTTCAGGATACCCGACAATCTTATAGCAGTTCTCCTTAGTGTGACCTTTTAGACCACAATATTCACATTGCATAAAGGGCTTCTTGCCTTTGTAACCTTGGCTTTTGCCTACATGCATAGCCATTGGATCATTTTTTTTCATTTACTGTCACGGCCTAGATTTTCCACTCTCAAGAGCCGTGATGGCACCTACTGGTGAAAGCTAGGCAAGCTAAGTTATTCTAACTACTTAACATTTTTCAGTTTTAAACCATTATCAGTGATGAGTAGATATCATGCAAATAGCGAAAATAATTAAGCGGAAGACAAAATCTGATAAATTAATCTTAATACAAACTGCGGAAGTCTAAATACAACTCTACCCAGAATTTGGTGTCACAGCTTCACAAACAGTCTAAGAACACTACATACAAAGTCTGAAAGATGAAATATACACTGTTTCTGAAATGAGTAAAGGAAACAGGATAAAGGAAAGGTAGGAGGTGACGCCAAGGCCCGCGGACGCCTGCAGGACTACCTCGGGTCGCCTGTTGGACTGAAGGCAGCAACCTCACTGCGGTCCGAAGTCTACAACACTGGGGTCTGCACAAAAGAGTGCAGAGTGTAGTATCAGCACAACTGACCCCATGTGCTGGTAAGTGTCTAGCCTAACCTCGACGAAGTAGTGATGAGGGTAGGACCAAACTACAAAATAAACCTGTGCAGTTATATCATAAACAACGAAAATAGAAGCAGATAATTGCAATTAAAATTGGGCAGGGGAAACATGTTTTAGGGGAATAACAGATAACAACAGAATATCAAGAGAATATAAAGAAACCAAAATCCAATTACTAACACGGATAGGGAAAATAAATGCAGAGTTCACTTTCATTTCACATCTCGTTGCAGGTGTGCAACCCGATCCCATTTCATGTATCTCGTTGCAGGCGTGCAACCCGATCCTATTTCATATATCTCGTTGCAGGCGTGCAACCCGATCCCATTTCACATATCTCGTTGTAGGCATGCAACCCGCTCTCATTTCACATATCTCGTTGCAAGAGTACAACCCGCTCTCATTTCATATATCTCGTTGCATGCGTGCAACCCGCTCCCATTTCACATATCTCATTGTAGGCGTGCAACCCGCTCCTGTTTCACATATCTTGTTGCAGGCGTACAACCCGCTCCCATTACTTTTATCAACACCAATCACAAAAAGGGTCCCGGCAAGGGAATAATAATATCAAAACAAACATCCCGGCAAGGGAATAATAATGATAATAATATCCCGACAAGGGAACGGTAATGATAATAACATGTGAAGCGCAATAAACCACAATAGAGTCATAATAATTACAATACAAGACTCACGGGCATGCTTGACACCAACGTATAGATACTCGTCACCATGCCTATACGTCGTACTCCACAATTAACACATAGCAAATAAGACACGACTCTTAATCCCTCAAGCCAAGGTTAGACCAAACACTTACCTCGATGCCACGAACACAATTCAAGCCGCTACTATCGCTTTACCTCGTGATTCCACCACCAATTCGCTTATATCTAGCCACAAGTTACTTAATTACATCAATAAATGCTAAATGAATCAACTCCAATGCATGAAAATGAGTTTTTCAAAATTATATCCAAAAAGCCAAAAATCGCCCCTGGGCCCACATGGTCAAAACCCGAGGTTCGAACCAAAACCCGATTACCCATTCCCCCACGAACCCAAATATATAATTTATTTTGAAATCGGACCTCAAATCGAGGTCCAAATCGCCTTTTTTTTTAAAACCTAGGTTCTACCTAAAACACCCAATTTCCTCTATGAAAAGCATTGATTTTGAGTTGAAATCATGTGAAAAGATGTTAGTGATTGAAGAAAACGAGTTAAAATTGACTTACAATCGATTTGGAAGAAGCGTTATCTTTGAAAAATTGCCTAAGAGTGTTTTGGTTTTGAAAGAGTGAAAAATGGGAAATTTTCGGCTAAGTATAAAAATTGCAGGTTGCAGATATGGGAATTGCGATCAGGGTTCGCAATTGCGAACCCCGACCTCTGCTATGTTCGCATTTGCGAACAAAATGTCACATTTGCGACCAAGTAGATTTTCTGGTCTTCTTCGCATTTGCGATAGACCTCTCGCTAATGCGAAATCGCATTTGCGATACAAGAGTCGCATTTGCGACTAAGGCAGTAGCTGGGGGGAATCGCATTTGCAATGGGGACCTCGCATTTGCGAGATAGTGCTGGCCTGGGCTAATTCGCATTTGCAACATAGCCTTCCCAAATGCGAGATCGCATTGCGAAGCCTGCAGGCCTGCAGTACATCAGTTCAAAATCTGCAACATCCTAAGTCAAAATTCCACTCTGTGGCCTATCCAAAACTCACCCGAGCCCTCGGGGCTCCAAACTAACCATGCACACCAACCTAAAAGCATCATACGGACTTGCTCGTATATTCAAATTGCTAAAATAACATCAACAACTGTGAATTTAGCATCAAAATCATGAAATTTCTTAAGAACTTCAAACTTGCCAAATTTCTCAAATAAGGTCCGATTCACATCATTTCAAATCCGTTTCTTACCAATTTTCACAGACTCGACTCAAATCATATATAAGACCTGTATCGGGCTCCGAAACCAAAATACGGGCCCGATACCAATTGTTTCAAACACATTTCTCTTTCAAAAACTCATAATTAATTCAGCAAAATAATTTCTTTTAAAAATTCATTTCTCGGGCTTGGGACCTCGGAATTCGATTTCGAGCATACGTCCAAGTCCCATATTTTCCTACGAACCCTCCGGGACCGTCAAATCACGGGTCCGGGTTCGTTTACCCAAAATATTGACCGAAGTCAAATTAATTTATTTTACAATCAAAATTCATCATTTTTCACAAATTTTCACATAATGTCTATCCGGCTACGCGGCCGGACTACGCACGCAAATTAAGGTGATGCTGAAAGAGGTTTCTAAGACTTCGGAATGCATAATTCATTTCTAAAACAAGTGATGACCTTTTGAATCATCACATTTACTGAACCTAGCCTAGGGGATTGTTGAGATTCATTTTCTATCACCATGGCATAAGCATGGTTCAGGGAGGGCTCATTAGTCTTCAAGAGGATTTGTCATTTAGCTTGATCATAGGAATCATTCAAACCGTTGAGAAATTGCAGAAGTCTTTGCTGTTGAAGATGCTCCTTGTATTCTATCGAGTGTGAGGTTGGTACCAATACATCATATTCATTCAATAGACTCTTCAGCTTAGTAAAATAACTTGAGACTGAATCAGTTCTTTGTAACAAAATGGCAATGGCTCTGTGCAATTGAAAAATTCGCATTCGATTGACCTTATCAAACCTTTTCCTCAGATCTTTCCAAACGAGGTGTGCATTCGAAGCATATGCAATTCAACTTAAAAGTTCAGTGGAAACTGTATTCATGAGCCATGATAAGACAATGGCATTACAAGTTTCCCACTGTTCATTCAATTCAGTTGTGAATGACTCCTTTGTACAGGTTCCAGTCACAAACCCTAACTTCCTCTTTCCTAGAAGGGAAACTTTTATCCTCCTGCTCCATAAACCGTAATTTTCTGATCATGTAAGCTTCACAGGAATCAAAACAACACAAGGAGTATCTGATGGCCCAAGGTACAGAGGATGAGTATACGGAATTGCATTTTCCACCATTGATGTGCCGAAAAACAAAATCGAGCTAATTAAGAAGAAGAAACAGATCACCTAAATAGAGATAGCCAACCTCAGAGATTGACGAGCATCGGTGGCTCTGATACCATGCTGAAATCTACATGATCTGCCATTGAAGAATGAGCAGTAAACTCGATGCTCTCTCTATGAATTACTAGATGGAGATTATCTGGAAATGATAACTGCTGCTTCAATTCATTTACAGTACAAGATATATATATATATATATATATATATATATATATATATATACAAGCTAACTCCGCTAATGCTTAACTAACTAAATAACAGGATCCGTTAATTTACAGCTGACAACTAACTGTATAACTTCCTAACTAACTAACAGTAACTAACTAACAATAACAGTAACAGTACTAACTGCATAATATATGTCATGTGTATAATATAAATGTTTAACTTATACATCTTATACACAAATCATATATACATATGTATATATTTATACATTAATTATACAGCACATGCCAATTGTATAATATAAAATTTTGAATTATACATCTCATATACAAATGATATATAAAGAATATGCATTGTATTTACAGAAACATATACATCAAATATAAAATTTAATATTACATACTATTAAAATTCACCATAACAATGATGTGAGAGTTTAGAAAAAAATCGAGGAGTGTAAGGACTTTGGGTAAATCGTGAGGCATGAGAAAGAATTGAAGAAATGGTAGAGTAATCATTTTGAGAAAATTTGAGTTCCTATTATTTAGGGTAACCGTTTTGAAATTAACCGGTAATGATATCCAACTATTACCTAAAATAAATGCTAAAAATCAGGAAAAATATATTTGACACAGCTGACTATAAAAAATTAGTTTCTCGGCATGTGCATTGTACGTGTATATCGAATTATGTCGTGTATGATTTTATAAAATAGTATCAATATTATGAGAAAAGCTTTTAATAAATAATTATAAATGAAAGAAAAAGGTATAAATTTTGTGAATGATTAATATTGGATCGTCGTATGGTAAATTTCAAGTCAATGTCAAGATGATTGGATATTATTTGAACCTAAAACGATGAACGGTCAAATTTTAATTAGATATAGGTTTTTTTGTTACTTAGTTTAATTTTGTAACGTACAAACATATAACAAAATGTATTGCATAGAATATATTTTCTTATAGACGATAATCCTGGTATATATTTTTTTTCATATGTTTCGGTTGTTCCTTCGTGACCATAACTTGTTGTCAATATTTATATCCCTCTTAAAGGTGCAATGTAAAATTAGTCATATAAGAAACATAGATGTATTCCAACATTGGAGACCGATTCTACTTCGGTTTTCATTTTGATTGAACCTGAAATAGTTAGATGGACAAATAAAAATAAAATATATAATGAACAATGTAAAGTTATGCTGTGTTCTTACTATTACAACTTAACATTCTTGTTTAAAAATAGACAAACAATTTTAAAAATATTTTAAAAACTTAAATTTCTTACGCTAGCAATAGCTATTATTATTTTAGTTACTATATTGAAAGAATTCTAATATGTAAAAAGTATAAATATTAGCAATTATGCAACCGAGTAATCCAAGCAACCTGTTAGAAGAGTGCAAAATATTTTTACATTAGATGCAATACCAAATCTGTTAGGAAGCGAATAATAATTTCAAATAAAAGTTTGTTCGAAATAAAACTTTGAAAAAGAATAATACACCTTAAACAAACAACATAAATAATATGTGAATGTGGTGCAGTGGCTAAAAAGACAGAAATATAAGCTCACCCCTAACGTCTTCATAAAAATTTGTATGAAACAAAACTAATTAGATTAGCAATTTAATATTTTACATAAAAAAATTCTAAGGCTAATCAACGAAATTATAAATTTGAAATACCTTATTTAGTAATTAGTTCAAGATATCTTATTTTGAGATTATTTTTTAGGGGATCTATTCTTTCTTTTATTGTAATGTTAGAAGTATTAATTTATTATCTCCATCAAATTACATAAAATAATAATAATTCTCTTTTCAAGTTAACAACTTTATTATTTGTTAAGTGTTAGTATTTTAGTTTCAGATAATTTGATGATGAAAAAGTTACAATGTGAATCACAATATTAAGAATAAGACATTTAATCATGCAATAGAAGTACTTATTGTCATGCCACTACAACAAATGTGATATTTAGCTACAAAACTTTTAGCCGCGATACAAAATTCGTCACTAATTATTTACTTTTCGTGACGAAAATTATGTTTCGTGTTTAGATACATAATCCGCATACTTTTAGAGACGAAACATAAAATTTCGTAGCAAAAGTTTTGTCCACTAAAGTTTCCCACCAAAAAATAACTTGGCGCCATTATTTAATAACATTAGCCACGAATTTTATACAATTGGTGACATATTATTTTGTCACTAATGATGTATCCAATTTGTGACAAATCATAATTTGTCTTAAAATTGGTAAAACTTTGGACACTAAAAAAATTTGTCACAAAAAATGCGTTATTATAATAGTGACAAAATAAAATTTGTAGTTAAACATGGTAAACTTTAGCTACAAAAGTTTCAAATTTATTATGATATTAGTTTTTGTCACTAATAGTGCAAACAATTAGTGACAATTATTTAATTGTCTCTGATTAATCTACAATTTAGTCACAATAAAATTTTTGTCACGAAAAATATGATTTTTAAATGGCTACGACTTGAATTTTATAGTTGAATAGTACAATTATTGGCGACAAAAAAGATTCATAGTAAAAAACTAAAAGATATAGTTTTGTTCATATATGATACAAAAAGTTACTTTAGGACTAATTAACCTTATGACTGAAGCACCCATCTTGAAAAATTATCAAGTTCGAAAAACTTGAATCCCATTTTATAAAGTTCTATTATGAAGTCTATATGGCCTACAAATGAAAGAAATCAAATTAAAACCATACTCATTTTGATTCAATTGCCATATCTAACTTTAGAAAATATAAAACCAAAAAATCATATTAAAATTTAATAGAACCCAAGGAACACTTGCTGCTACAAAATTTCATATTGTTTAGATAGGAACAGTCTATATATGGACTTATATCTATAACATAATTCGAGCATATGGAGTCCAACATAATACCTCAACTGTCAGATATGTGGGATGAGAATTGTTAAAATGGGAGAAACTTATCATTTTTATAAAAAACAGAGAACCTCGCCCAAATGGAAAAATTACGATAGAAATAAAGCTTGGAAATGAAGGATGCGCTCGCGGAAACAATGAGATCATCAACATAAACTATAAGATAGACTTGAATGCCTGTCAATCGGTATTCTATATGATGTGATGTTGCTAGTTTCAGGTCCATTTTGATTGATTTCTCATTTTTCGGATCTGATTGTAACAATGGAGAAGTAGGAAGACTTTGGCGATTCATAATAGAAGAGAGTATCTATAACATAATTCGAGCATATGGAGTCCAACATAATACCTCAACTGTCAGATATGTGGGATGAGAATTGTTAAAATGGGAGAAAGTTATCATTTTTATAAAAAAACAGAGAACCTGCTTAATATGTAATACTTGACTCTTTGAAACTAACCTTGCCTCATATGTGTAAATATTTTCACAACTAGACACCAAACTTATTCATAAATAAGAAGTTTTAATCTGTTTGTATATGTTATACAGTCATCTAGGTATTATTTCCTCCAGTTGCCCATGTAAGAAAGTCGCGCTTCTATTAAAGTCAACAAAGATCTGAATCACTGCTCTTTTTCCTTCTTTGTGTAGGGTGTGAAGGAACATGAAGGAGTAGAGTTAAATAGGATTGAGTTCTACAAAAGCACCCATTACTCGAGTGAAAAGGGATGGTCATCTCCAGAGGCTGAGACTAATGTAAGTAAAATATTTTAGTAACATGTCACACGTATTCATTCTATCTTATAATTAATTTAACTTATGTAATATTTTTATGTAGAACAAAATGAGAGATTTGAGAGCTCGGTCTGTTTGTAAAGAGAATCCGATGACTATTGATGAAATTGTTGATAATGTACTTGGTACAAGGTCGGGTAATATTAAAGGCCTTGGCTATAGTCCAAAGCCTAATACAACTACAGCAACAAAAAGGAGGACAGCAGAATTAGAGGACTCTCTTAGGAGGGCAAAAGAGGAAGCTGCTACTACCCAACATAGTTTACAAGAACGTTTGAATGTAACTGAAACTGAGGTAACAAGTTAGAAAATACAGATACAGACATTAACTTCGGAATTGGGTACTCTAAGGGCACGCCAGGAGGAGATATTAAATCAAATGCAGCATCATTTTATTGGCTCATCACCATCAAGGTTAGAAGTACTACATCTTTAAATGACAAATTCAATTATAATTCTTTTAGCATCTAAGTTCGAATATTTTTTTTTATGATACTGCGAAAATTGAGCTCCACCAGATTATCAACTTTGGGTACACTAAATTTCACACTATTTATTTTTTTTGTATCACAATTCAATTATTTGTTTCACCAATTAAACTTTGTGTCTAACAAGAAGTTGTAGTTTATACCAATTGTATTTTATTTATATCATGATACCATAAAGTATTAACTTAAATCTTAATTTTTTCTCTATCTTTTACACAGATATATGAAGGTAATTATTGGATCAAGACTACTTGCAAGTGAAGTGTCATTGCATTCCTCCACTTCTCAGTCCTAGTTTAGGAGTAATATTTAGTATATCTCAATTCTCAGTTAGACTTTTATGTTGGACATATTTACTTTAATTATGTTTCTTTTAATTTAAGGAGCTTTTATTTCAATATAGTTTTAATATTAGTTTTATGATCAATGGTGAATATTTTTGTTACCGTTAATTGTTTTTGTTTTTCTGTTATTACCTTGATTGTTTTATTATGTTATTTCAAATTCGTATAACGTCAATCTAAAACAAATAGGAATATAAATGTCATCAAACATTTGTTATTAGTGACAAAAAAGTTCACTTTTGTATAGTTTTTAGGAATATAACATTTTCGTCACGAAACAAATTAAGTTCGTCATAAATTCACTATATTTAGTGACAAAAAAAATTTATGTCCCAAAATGATCTTTTTATTGACTACAACTTTGTATTTTTTGACAATTGTAATTGTCACTAATTATGATAACTTATAGTGACAACTTTGTTTTGTCGATAAAAATATTTTTTTTAGTGACGATATGATAGTTTTAACTACAAAATTATAATTGTCACTAATTATATATTTAGGGACGAAATACGTTTTTTGTAGATAAAAGGTAGTCTTTAGAGACAAAATTACGGTTTTTCAACTACGAAACACACACAGCTTTAGAGACATTTGACGTCGTCACTAATTAAACTAAATTTTTAGAGACGACTTTTTTCGTCGACATTAATGCACTTTTTAGTGACGAAATCATACTATTAAGTACGATTCTTTTGTACTTTTTATGACAAATAATCCGTCATAAATATACGTATTTGGGGACGAAAAAGAATTTCGTATTTAATACTTCATTATTTGGCGACGAAACACAAAGTTGCCTTTATATGTTATTAGTGACGGTGTTTTAGAGACGAAAGATTGACAAAAAAAAATTCGTCACAAAAAACCTTTGGTGACGAAAAGTGAATCATAGATGACAAAATAATTCATCATTGATTATCAAATTTGTTGTAGTGTGCCTTTTAATTTGTTCTAATTGATTTTTGTATTTCTAAATAACACAAATTAAGAACTATAGTAACAAAACTTCAATTACATATTCTTGTATAATCATTAATATTTTCTTTGCCAAAGATATGCAACGATTTATTTTCCGACAACGAAGTAATATTTTCTTTTATATTTTTTGATTGTCAAGTATTATAATTATCATAATAAAAATGAATCTAAAATAAAAGAAAAAACAAAATTTAAAGTAGCATAATCGTTAATTGAATTAAACAAAGAAATGCATGGATTGAAAAGTTGTATTATAACTCACTTTGTACTATAATGAAAGTTTGCCTGATAAAGGAAGAGAAGAATAGCCGCCAGCAAAAATCTAACAATCAAGTACACAAGAGAAAAAAATTGTGAGAAATGAAAATAAACGTTTGAAGTATGTAAAAAAATAACATAGTGTTAAAAATAAGAGCAAGGCTTGTTAATTAATTTATTTTTGTATCAGCGGAAAGACGTTGAAGTATATCTTAAAAGTTGTTTGTAAGGCATTGAAAAATTAGAGAAGTTTTATTGTGTGTCTCACACAATTTACATTAGTTGTGTGAGGCTCCTTTTTGTCTCACAATGTTGTGGATCCCAATCTTACACTTTTGGGTCCACAAAAATCTGGATCCATAAAATTATGAAATAAAAAGATACCTCATACAACAAGTGCAGTTGCATGAGATACAAAATAAAATTTTCTGAAAACTTAATAACCTTTTATAGAAATGCTCTTTAACGTTGCTAGTTTTCAAAAAAGAACAAAAAACTATTCAGGATAGTATAACTAATATGCTTGGGATAGAGGAGTTGTAAATATGATTTGGGAAGCCAAAAATCGTAGAAGTGCTGATAACTTATCCTATATATAGATTACATACCAATAATACAAATCGTTGAAAAAATGGGAGACCTTTAGAAGGAGTCCGAAACTTTTTTTGATGCTTTTTTGGACAAAAAGCACGTTTTTAATGCTAAAAAAAAAGTTACATAACTAGGTAAAATGCAGTATAGTACTACGTATTATTTTTTTAAAAAAATTAACTAATTCGCAGTACTATACTGCGTTTTACTTATTAACTTGGGCCCAGCTCTATTTTATTAAAGCAATTCGCAGTACTATACTGCGTTTAACTAAAACGCAGTATAGTACTGCGAATTGCTTTAATAAAATAAAGTCCCTTCTTCCTTGGACAAGTGAAACGCAGTACTTTACTGCGTTTTACTAATTTCGAGCACTGTTGGTCCCCCCCTCCCCCCCCGTGTCAAAGTTTAAAAAAACAATTGGGCCCCACACGTCACCTAAAGAGCAAGGAGTGTAGGTCCCACACACAAGACAATTTTTGGATTCCTTCTTTCGGGTGTAAAAGTTCGATTTCAATCAAATTCAAAAAACTTAAATCGAGGTATTTCGATTTTGTTTATGTCGAAACTCGTATAGTACATGCATATTTGTATTGTTTAATGTGTTTCCATGTTAATTTGTGTTATGTTTGTGTTTAAATTTGTATCTTATTTATACCCGGATTGATTTATTAGATTTGGTACAAAATATTGTTAAAATTTGATAAATTATTTGTATTGTTAATGTTATGTTTTTATTTGGTTAAATAAAAAATTAATATTATTTATTTTGTTTGTTGTTCATATTTGTATTTTATGTTAGTTGTTTTTATATGTAATAGTGACATTTTAGTGTAGTAAAATAAATAGTCTTTTAGCGTAGTAAAATATAGAGCCTTTTAGTGTAATAAAATATAGAGTCTTTTAGTGTAGTAAAATATAGAGCCTTTTAGCGTAGTAAAATATAGAGCCTTTTAGAGTAGTAAAATGTAGAACCTTTTAGCGTAGAGTCTATGTAGTTTAAGTATGTAGTAACTGCAAACTCTATCCAATTACACTTTACCAAATTAATTATTTAATTTATAACAATAAACTTACAAAAGTAACAAATTAATATATGTTGTAAAATTAACTCCAATATCGAGCCTGGAACCCATACATAATTATTCAGTCCAATTCAAGAATTTTTAATTTAATTCCTTAAACTAACAAAATTCTAAAAATGTTGAAATTGACACGCATAATAATTAAGGATAACTCGGTGCTACCGGGCCTCAAAAATCAAGCCTGGAACCCATACATAATTATTCAGTCCAATTTTAAACATAATTAATTATTTAATTTATTAAGCTAACAAAATTCTAAAAATATTGAAATTGACACGCATAATAATTAAGGATAACTTGGTGCTACCGGACCTCAAATATCGAGCCTGGAACATATACATAATTATTCAGTTCAATATTAAACATAATTAATTATTTAATTTATTAAGCTAACAAAATTCTAAAAATGTTGAAATTGACACACATAATAATTAAGGATAACTTGGTGCTACCCGGCCTCAAATATCGAGCCTGGAACCCATACATAATTATTCAGTCCAATTCAATAATTTTTAATTTAATTCCTTAAACTAACAAAATTCTAAAAAATTTAAAATTGACACGCATAATTAAAGATAACTCGGTGCTACCGGGCCTCAAAAATCAAGCATGGAACCCATACATAATTATTCAGTCCAATTTTAAACATAATTAATTATTTAATTTATTAAGCTAACAAAATTCTAAAAATGTTGAAATTGACACGCATAATAATTAAGAATAACTTGGTATCCGGGCCTCAAATATCGAGCCTGGAACCCAGACATAATTATTCAGTCCAATATTAAACATAATTAATTATTTAATTCCTTAAACTAACATACACAATTAATTTTGTTTAAATTATAGTAGACGACATGGACTTTCCTCCGCCTGCGCATCCTGGACCTGCCGAGGATCAGCTACTAGTGTTGCAGGGCGACCATAGGTCCTCCTTTGTATGTGAGGGACAGCTATCGATGCTTGCTCTCCGCCCCAGGAGACCTGACGATTTGTGGGAGTTCATCGTGGAGCATCCTTTCCATGCCCGCGTAGTCGCGCGCCTACAGGCTAAGGGCTTCTATACGATCTTTAAGCTTGGACGGATGCAGCTTGATTGGTCTCTCATCACGGCCTTGGTAGAGCGGTGGCGACCGGAGACACACACTTTTAACTTGCCCACTAGAGAGGCCACCATAACGCTGGAGGATGTTCAGGTTTTGTATGGGCTGCGCGTAGATGGACGGGCCGTGGCACTGCCCCAGTACATTAGATCCATGACGCGTGCATAGTTTTTGGATATGATGGGGCAGTTTACTGGTTATAGACCTCAAGGTGATGCTATGGGCAGTCGCGTTGCTTTGTCAGCCATCAGAGATCATATGGTTGTTTTGCACCTAGACATTACCGGTGAGACGGAGGATCTTCATATTGAGAGGTACACGCGGTTGGTGCTGCTCTTGTTTTTCGAGTGTGTCTTGTTCCCGAACACTTCGGGGAGTCTCGTGAGTATGCGCTTTCTCCATCATCTTCAGCAGCTGGATGATTTACCCCAATACAGCTGGGGTGTTGTTGTTCTCGCATACCTGTATAGGAGCATGTGCCGGACGAGCATGGGCCCAGCGGTGGACATATGTGGTTTTATGCCCCTCCTACAGGTGACAGCATTTTCGAATACTCTGTTCATTACTCCGAATTCTATATGGTCGAAATGACTCATAAATTTTACATCAACCTTTTATCTTAGGTTTGGGCCTGGCAGGGGATCATGCCGTTGCAGCCACCTCTACCACCACTTGCGCCCGGTGAGGCTTATCCATTTCTCCCTCTAGCTTCTAGGTGGATTCTCCGGCATGGGAACTACCGAGGGACCGATGCTCATCATAATCTCCCCCTTGTCAGGGATGTGCTAGATATGCTGGTGGACGGACAGGTAAATATGTACCTACACTTGTTTTAAATTGAGTTGTGTTGCACATACTCACTTTTATGTTATTATTTGGTAGTTAATCTGGACGCCATACAGCGACGAGTTGCTAGCTCAGCTGCCCGCTTATTGCTCAGTCGATCAACCTCTTTGGAGCACCTCCGTCCCAATGATCTTCTTCGATATGGTTGAGTATCATGCCATAGAGCGTGTGCTTCACAAGTTTCACCATCCCCAGCCTATACCGGGGGAGCCTAGATGGGTGGCTACACACTATCAGCGGGATGACCGTGTCAGGCTGGATGATATATATATGGGATGGCTAGAGCAGCAGGTCCATATTTGGGAGGAGCGAGCTGACCATATTCCGCCAGCACCTACATTTACCCAGGATGCCACTATTCATCTGTATGCATCATGGAACCGCCGTGACACCCGACTGATTATCGGGAACCCCATTCATGTACTTGGCGAGCGCTACAGACCATACGCCGGGAGGCACGAGGCACTGGTATGTTTTTGGCTTATTAATATCGTATAATTGTGATATAGCGTTATTTAATTAATATTTTAAATGTTTCACAGGCTATTGGGCATCATCACCTCTACCAGTTGGGACAGGAGATGCAGCAGCATACCGACATCCCTACAGTCGTTGACTATGGCCGGCGGGTGGCACAGTTGGCTCGTCGGACCCTGTTTCAGGCGAGAGATGCCGCGAGGTTGGACCACGAGGCTCAGTATGCGGCGCTAGAGGACTACCATCGGGGTAGGGGTGTCCCACGAGGCAGGGGTAGGGCACGAGGGAGGGGTGCCCCACGAGGTAGGGGTGCCCCACGGGATCGCGGGGGACGGTGAGGAGGTGGTCCCCAGCAAGGGGGCGTTGAGGAACCTGTCGACCCACCTGTTGAGGGACATTATGAGGACTTTGGAGTTGAGGCGCTTGGAGATGATCAGCCAGGTTATATACCTCGGGTAGATGAGCCTTCCAGCAGCATGCCTTCGTACAGCCTTTAGCTATCTCTGCCAGCATCGTAGGTCACCCCGTCAGGAGCATTGTCGATCACGTGTACATTCAATGGGGATGTAGACCAGTAATTTGCATGCCCATCTACCGCAGCTGAGGATCGGCCTACCTGGGACGTGGATGGAAGGCGCAGGTTGAGTTAGGCCTCATCCCCAGCGGTTGATGTGGATCTACCACAGGCGCAGGCATGTTTGTATTACTTTAAAATTTCAATTTATTTTCTTTTCCTTAATGAGCTGACATTAATTAATTTTTAACTTTCTTATGTAGGTTTTGTCCCAACCCATCTTTGAGGCCACTACATGCTTTGATGAGGACACCACAGATGCATATACTCAGGTGGCCGATGAGACCACGGTGAGAAAATGTTTTTTGACTCAACACGTACAATACAAATATACTTTTTCACATGCTAAGATTACTACTTGTTTTGTAGGTTGCTGACGGCCCGACGGCATATTCTTCCGATCTTGCCAGTTGTGGTGTCGATGCTGCTGCACATCCTCACATAAAGAGGCGGCTTGATGAAGATGATCCAGATAGTGTACCCAGGCGGCAGGGGATGCGACTTAGGCCGGCAGCAGCACTGAAGCACACAGGCTGTGGGACTCACTGATTTACTTATGTTTTTACTTTGTGTAAATAGTGCATTATGTAAATAATGGTAACAATTATCTTTTAACAACATTTTTATTCATGTATGTGTTTGAACAGCAATTTTACTTAAACAGTACACAAGAAACACAAACATTGCAAACGTAACACAAAAACAAATAGTAGAACTAAAACCATCACTGCACAAAGGATAACTAAAACCATAAAACACAGTACTATACCACGCTTTATATATTAAATTTTTCTGCAATAAAGCAGCTTTTTTCACATGGTTTTTATCTTTTTCAGAACAAGACAACTTCATAAAACGCAGTACTATACCTCGCTTGATATATTAAATTTTTCTGCAATAAAACAGCTTTTTTCACATGGTTTTCATCTTTTTCAGAACGACAAGACAACTCTATAAAACGAAGTATTATACCACGCTTTATGTACTTTGTCTCGCCTATAAATAACGGCCTCATTATAGTTATTTTGTGTGCTAAAAATTAGTAAAAGCAAATATTTCATTAAAAGTAAGGTTTTTTTTTACTAAAAGCAAATATTTCATTAAATGGCTCAACCTCTTCGTCCACCAAAGTGCAACTGTGGAAAAGAATGTTCGATACAAAATTGTTGGGACGGTGGTGAAGTTGGACGCCGCTACTGGTACTGTATGAACCAGTTATACAAGGTTCCCGGCGAACCTATTTGTGATTTTGAGGAATGAGTTGATGAACCATGTTATCAGGAATGCTACAGAGAACAACTGCAGTTTCTTCATAATATGTATTTATGCCAACGGGAAACATAAAGAGAAAGCGATAGAATTATTGTAGAAATGAGGGCGAAACTAAAGGAGGTGGGAGAAGAAAAATGGAAAGCACAATGGAATTAGGAAGCACAAAAGGAACGTAAAAAAATATAAATGGGAACTTGCGGAGGAGAAGGCGAAACTGAAAGAGGTAGAAGAAGAAAAAGAACAAATGGAAGAACAATTTAAGTGGTTGGAGCGGAGAATAAATGGCAACCGGGACTAAACATTGGCATGTATGTGTTTAGTGTATTTTTCATATTTCATGTATTTTTATTATGTTGGCCTGTTATGTTTGTGTTTGTGTTGTAGTAATGTTTTATTTTAATTGAAGTGGCATGTATGGCATGTATTGAAGTGGCATGTATTGGCATGTATGTGTACTAAATTTTATTTTAATTGAAGTGGAAGTTAAGTTTAAGTGTTTGTGTTGTTATACGAAACTATCAAACCACGCTTTACATATTACATTTTCCTACAATTAAACAACTTTTTCTTCACTCATTTCAGATTGTGGAACATAATTTTATTTGATATATATTGCAACATACACAAGTACAAACACGTATTACAAAAAACAATACCAAAACAAAAGACTAGGGGTATCCTTGATAGTTGGGTACATTCGACGAACTTGCACCAGGAGCCGGATTACCACCGCCACACACACCACCTGAAGGACATTTACGACGGTCGTGTCCTATTTGCGAGCATATGCCACATTTACGCGCATAAACGGTGTCACCAACATCCATTTGGTTCTGTATACGCGTTCTCTTTTGCACTTGCAGCTTGCGCAAATAGTCCTTGTTACATACCATCTTAAAAGGTTTCGGCGGCCAATAATGCTCAGCACCTAATGGCTGCAACTTCCCACTATACGTGTCTATGTATGCAGCAACACTGTATTGCCTATCAATATAGTTTGTTGCCTCATATCCAACTTGTTGAAAGCACTTCAACGCATGTGCGCACGGCATGTGGTAGATGGTCCATTTCTCACATGAACATAACCTTCTATTTTCATTCACCGTTTGTAGATTATTCCTACGGTGTCCGCGGATAGCGGTTTTAACTTCAAAAACACCTCGTTCATGATCGTACTGAAGAAATGAATGCCACTATGCTCGCCTCATGGACCTTTCAAATCTTCTCATGGGTATTGGCATAAATTGAACGCCCCAGTCCATCAATGTTGATGCAGCTGCATGCCTTTCAACAAACCTCTCTGCACTCTGTTTGAATGTCATGCGGACCATGGCAGTGACAGGCAGTCCACGGGCAGACTTCAACAAGCCGTTAAATGACTCTGACACGTTTGTAGTGAGGGCTCCCCATCGTCTGCCGCCATCAGCATGCAATGTCCACATGTGAAGCTCATGCCCCATCAACCAAGTATAGGCTCGTGGTTCTAACTGTCGGATCGCTTCTATTCGCCTCGTGAATTTGCACTGCTGGTGCTCAGTTGCAGCCATCCACATTAAGTCATGTAAGGCCTTGTCAGGATATTTCTTCAGGAAATTGGCCTTCAGGTGACGCACACAGTAACGGTGGTATGCATATGGTTCCTGCCATTCAGGCAAGTGACGTATAGAACTTAAAATACCACCATGCCGATCAGATATTAGACAAATACCTGAACGCTGTTTGACAACGTGCTGCTTCAAGTGGTTCAAAAAAAGCGTTCACGTCTCTTTGCTTTCGTTGGCACATATGGCAAAAGCTAGTGGAAATATTTGCCCGCTAGCATCTACTGCAACTGCAATCAAAAGCTTAATATCATACTTTCCATAGACATGAGTACCGTCTATGGAAATAACAGGACGACAATGCACAAAACCATCAATTGCTGGTTTAAATGACCTGAACACATAGTTGAAAATATATTCCGGTCTGTCTGGACTCCCCTCACGCCTCTATTCAACAGCAGTCCCGGGGTTAAAGTGGTGCAGTGCGGCCATGTACCTGGGCAGATTTGAAAAAGACTTATCCTAGTCGCCATAAATAAGTTCAAAGGCACGTTTGCGACCGAGATATGCCTTTCTTTTGGTTATAGTACAACCATACTCCTGGTGGACGACTGTAACACACTCTTTAATCTTGAACCTAATAGACACTTCCAAATATGGAATCAAGACAAGAGAAATCAAGTCCACATCCAAGTTGAAGTGATTCTCATTGTATATGTCCATTTCACATCTGTGCTCGCTAATAAATTTACCCACATTCCACAAACCCGATTTCTTCTTGGTGGCACGCAACATCCAGTGACAACCCATAAAGTCTCTACGGCATACAGCCTTGTATTTCTCCGTAATTGACTCACTTACCGTCATCTCACGGCACTCTCTTATACTGTAGATTTTTACAGCCCTAATTAGGCGAGCTTTTATCGGGGAAATACATGCCCTTTGTCAGAACAAATGGTCTAGACTCATCCCACATCGCTGACCGAAATTCATCATCATCCTTTGTGAGGGCATCCACGTTCGAGCATGCTTGGCAAATTATCAAGGTAGGAAATATTCCGTTCATGAAATGGCACGTGGGACTCGTACACTCTTGGTCTAGCGGGAGGTGGAGGAACATGCTCCCTCGTCAGCTCAGGTTCAACATTCACTTCCTCCTCATCATCACCCTCATCATGGAAGGGTGTGTCATCCCTAGACTTATCCGCATTGTTGTTATAATCACTATCATCTTCCTGACTCTGCGTATCTGCCAAATTACGAGTAAATACGTCGTCTATGGGCAATTGTGTGAGGTCAGGAGCTTCAAGAAGCTCGTTTTCATTGCACAAAAAGAACAAAATGATAAGTTACCCAACTAGATAAATACTTTAGATATAGCTATATCACTTTACTTACAAGTCGTATTGTCTTGACGTTTCATGATGGATATTTTCTTGTTCGTGATGACTCCCGGATGGACCACCGTGGTCCAATACTCCAGAACTACGCATATTCCAACTAGGGGTGGGGTCATAACTTGTAAAATTCATATCCGGACGGTACCCCCTATGAAAAATATGAGTGTTAATACAAATCCAATTAAAACATAAAATAAACATCGCTAAAGCGTAGTAAAATTGAAGTTTACCAGTCGTCTTGTTGATTATATAAAGTCAAAAAATTATTTTGTGGCTGCTCATTCGTCGGTGGTGACAAGTTTAAATCAAGGCAAGCTCTTTCATCAGCAATCTGTCCGACAAAACCTGCTCCAGAATAACCACCCGATGACTGGGGGTTATCCCTACTATACACGCCCTCATTATTGGGAACGTCTTCCACCTTGACGTACATTTTCAATAATTTTATTACAATAAATTCCCTGTATTCATCCGGAATCCGCAAAAAATCTCTAAGAGTTTCATCATCCTCGATGTTAAACTCAGAATAATAAGCAAACCCATGCGGAGTCGCTGAATACGAAAATCTATCCGAACGCCTCCTATCACTCATTTTTTACGTAACAACGATACCAATTTATCGTACTCCATAGTAAGCGGCAATTTAACATGACACTGTGGAGGTGAACTATACCTCACAGAGTTATTCTCCAGCACAACCTCACCCCCTCCCCTAATATAGTGAAAACCTTATTTTTGGCACTTCAGACATTGTAAAAAAATGATTGATAAGAAGAAGAGAGAAGTATGAACGTAAGTTTGAAGTAAAGTATTGAATGGATTTTCATAAAATTGAAACGCCTTTAAATAAGGCAAGTCCGAGCTTGGGGTGTAGAATTTTTCTATGTAAAACGCAGTACAATACTACGTTTTATGTATTTAAATTATTGTTATGTCAGTTAATTATTGGTGGGGCCAAAAATCAGAGTAAAACGCAGTATAAGTACGTTTCAGTGTAAAACGTAGTATTATACTGCGTTTTACAAAAAAAATAAATGTTCTCTGCATTCCTTCAGAACTGGGGATTAATAAGTGAAACGCAGTACTGTACTGCGTTTAAGTAAAACGCAGTATAGTACTGCGAATTAGTTAAAAATAATAATTTTAAAATAATACGCAGTACTATACTGCGTTTTACTTTAACGGCTAACTTTCCGTTAAAGTTAAAGGCAGTATAGTACTGCATTTTATCTAGTTATGTAACTTCTTTTTTTTGCATTAAAAACGTGCTTTTTGTCAAAAAAAAAAAAGCATCAAAAAAGTTTCGGACTACCTTTAAATGAGATATGTGTTACTATAATATAATTGGAAATGATTGTTACTTTGTTTTCTGTATTAGCAGGACGTCGGAGTAATGTTTCTTCTGATCCTCGCATGACATAAACGGTATAAAGTTGAGTGCGACTTGTTTGGTGTCATGGCCATGGAAGAGTAAGGAATTTGCTTGAATAAATTCCGATAATAAGATAACAGTTGTAGGGGACACCTCCAATGAGGGCTATAATTGTTTCGTCAACCTTTGGTGAAATAAGAGATTTAACTCTCTAATTACAAAAAAAAAAAAAAAAAAATAACAACTTTTAAAAAGATACCATATTCTGGACATTATTAGTAGCTTTTGTGAAGAGTTACATCCCTTCAAACAAACGTGTATTTTTGTTATTTTTTTTAATAATAGGATATTTAAGTTATTTAGAAGGATATTTTGGTAATTTGACTTTTTACTTTTGGGATTCCTACTTTTATAGATAAATATAGATATAGATAGCCAAAATCAACCCACTTTGTGAATTGGGTAAAAAGCAAAAAATGTGGCTATTTTTAGTTGAGGATTTGGCATTGCATAACAATTTAGTCCAATAATTGGCAGAAAATAGTCTATCTTTTAGCATTTGGCACACGTAACCTAAATTTAACATTTAATGATTTTCTCTCTCTTCTAATGGTCCAACCATTACCCTAAAAATAGGCTTTTATTTTCTTTTTATTAGAATTCGAAAATCTTTCAAGATTTTTTCCCAAATCTCTACAATCTTTTTTCTAGGTTTTTAAATTATTTCTCACAAGCATTAAAAATTATAAATATAGTTTGTATATCATAGTGTATATCCAAGTGTATAACACAAATAAATTTTATTTTTATCATACTGTATAACATGTTAAATAACGTGTATACCAATATATACATTACAACTTTATTTTTCTTCTTTGTGTATATCAAAAATTTATTTTCCTTCGATAGTTGTCTATAATTTATTATTATCTTTGTATCCAAGTGTATCACAAAAAACTAATTATATTATTTGTATATCACACTGTATAATACATAATAAAACGTGTATATCAAAATATATATCACAAATTTATTATCCTTCTTTGTGTATATTAAAATGTATATCAAAAATTACTTTCCTTCCTGCATATACCAATGTATAATATATAATTTCTTATGAATACATATATATATATATATGTATGTATGTATGTTTGGACCTCGAAGAATTGTATGCACATATTAATTTGTCGCTCTATATTAAATCTTCGCTCCTCTGTACTTGATGGATAATACTGAGTAAACCAATGGTAGAGTTAATCCACCATTTTAATCTCATTTGGAATAGGGAGGGAGGGAGGGAATGGGGGAGGCAGCGAACAAGAAGGGGGAGGGGGACCAGCGAACAATAAGAGGGAGAGCAGCAAACGGTTAGGAGAATAAATAATAAAATAGGGTAGTTTTTAGGATTTGGCCATAAAATGCTAATTATTTGGGGCTACTTTTGCCAAAATCTATTATAAGGCTAAAAATTTGCCAATTCCCCTTATGTATTGTCATCAGGTGTCAATTTTTCTTTTTAGTTTATCTAGTTAATTCTTCTAAAAAAAATGCTGATCCAGAAAATTTAAGCGCACGTAACTTGTAATTCACCGTTAGCCCAATATCAGCAAAACCCACTAATGCAGCCCAAATCCTCACAAGCTAAACTGAAAACAGCAGCCCACATTCAGCTGGAAATGTAAAAATGAAGCCCATGTTATGACAAGCTTCTAAAGTCCAGACCTTTAACCTAGTACTAGTACTCCTCTATTAAACCTCGTTTTGCCCTTTCCCCTTTTGAGAAGTAGGGTTTCCTCAATAGCATGTTCTGCGCCTTCGCGAACTAGGGCTGTACACGGATCGGATCGGATCGGATTTAGCACATTTCGAATTCGAATTTCGGATTCTAGAAAATGCAATCCGAATCCGATCCGAATTATATCGGATTGGATCGGATTTTAAAGTTTGGATCGGATCGGATTTCGGATCGTATTATGCCTCAAAGTTGCAAACTAATATGTATATTTTCTTTGTAAAAGAGGCAATACATTAAGAAAAATTCATGTTATGCAATTATGAGAGTACTATGATGCCAATAGAACTAAATCTAGCAATTGTAAAAGTAATAACTTGGAGGAAGATGCAAAGGAAGTCTGGCTATCCGAAATAAAAGTGTAGTATTTATACATTACCTAATAATTTCGAATTATGGATCGGATCGGATTAAAATATACCAGTCCGAATCCGATCCGAAATCCGAAATTTTAATAAACACAATCCAAAATCCGATCCAATCCGAAATCTAAAATCCGAAATTGAATGGATCGGTTCGGATTTCGGATATCCGATCCGAATGAACAGCCCTACCGCGAACTAGCTTGAAAGAGAAAAACTGAAGGATTGTTGTACCCGCATGTTATCTTAATTTTTGGTGTGTCATTTTGGGTAAGACATTTCTGCCCAAAATATATATATTCTGTGTATTGAGTATATGTTTTGGTTTTCTTTTACCTGAACCTGCCATACCAACAATTAAGATAACATTTAGGTTCGACGATCTTTTAAGTAATTATTGTACATCAAACCCGTTTTATCTTCCTGCGCACTTGGATTGCTAGTCCCAGAGGCGGACCTACGTGGTTGGTTGAGGGGTCACGTGACCCGTTAGCCTCGACAAAAACACTGTATGTATATGTGTGTGCACATATATGGGACCCCTTAAATATTTTATTTGTGACCCCTAACACATAAGGACAAATGGGAGAAGTGGTTGCTTTGCTAGCTCAAAATCCCTCCTTTGCTTAAAGGCGCTGGTTCGAATACCTCTTTCAGCAATTGCTCCTTTAATACAACGTAATTTATACTTCATAGCAAATTGTTTTATTTTTAGCATTAATATATGATAGTCCACTTTATTTTATTTTATTCAAGTTTCTCCTTAAAATTGAAAGTCTCAAATTGCAACTTGTCGCTCTACAAATAGAAAAAAACAAATCTTTATGCAACAACTTTAGTTTGACGCACTAACAACTAATTCTTTGACTATCAACGTACCTTTGATCTTGATTCCTTTAATAAATTTTTGATAATTTAAAGTTTGAACGCCCTTTTGATCGCTGACCCATTTTCTTAATTGAAAACTCGAAATTTTAAAATGTGAAACGTGCTTAATCAAACACCTTCCCTTCGCATACCACCCATTTTGCGAAAAAATCTCTCTCTGTTTGATGTTTTTTTTTCTTTAGAACTTCTTTTTGTTTATACTTCGCTAGTGATTAGCATATAGTGGTGTCCCCGTCGTGTTAAAATCCTGAGTCCACCTCTGGCTAGTCCATTCTTACACGAAAGTATTGTTGTACGTTGATGTTATCTCAGTGTTGGCATGCATAAATTGGGCAAGACATATCTGATGAAAAAGTATTTTCTGAGATGAGATACAGTGATGGAATATATTATACTTCTTCCATTTCAATTTATGTGAATATATTTGACTAGAAACCAAGTTTAAGAAAGAGATAACTTTTGAACTTGAGCACTGTTTTGGATGTCACATTGGTGAAGGACAGAGGCTTAAGGGGTATTTGAGTATAGGATGGAATATCATTTTCAGAATCAGGAGTTATTGTGGGAATAGGAGTAGGGGCAGGAATGCTGCAGGTTGAGTTCATATTTATGCCTTATGGTTGAAAAGAAAGATATTTAGGGGTTTCTACTAAGTTTAAGTTGAGATAATTTCTTGAAGTAGATGAAGGTAATGCAAATAGATTTGCTTGGCTGGAGCTTGGGTACTTTCTCTATTTTGGTGCTTTTTTATTTACTATTAGGTATGGTGACTGAATAATAGGATTACGACAGAAATTTAGGAGGCTAGGTTTGGGTGGTATAAATATAGGAGGTGTTTTAAATTTTTGAATGGGATTTAAAGTTATACTCCCTCCATTTCAATTTAGATGAGGTAGTTTAACTGGCATGGAATTTAAAAAAAAAAAAAGATTTTTGAAACTTTGGTCTTAAAAAGTTAAGGAGTAAAAGCTTTGTGGGACCATGATATTTGTGTGTTTACAAAAGCTTAAAATGAAAGTTCAAAGTTGAATTTTTTCTAAATTTAGAAATTTGTCATTTGATTTGAAATAGACTAAAAAGGAAAGTACATCATCTAATTTGAAACGAATAGAGTATTTGCTAACAAGTGACAATCTAATTTTTTTTAACAATTAATTTGGTAATATGTGAATGTCAGTTAATTACTTAGGTTACTAATTAATATTTATTATTAAAAGTTGTAATTACTCTCTACGTATTTTGAATATTGTACAAATATTCTTTTTACACCGTTAGCAAATAAAACTAACTAAAGATTGTGAAAACTACATCCAAACACCAAGTGAAGGAGGACTACAGAATTTGAGGTAGAAATGAGTTGTTCATCAAAACTGCTAGTTGTAATTAATTCAACGGAAAAGGGCCTAAAATGCCCCTCAACTATCAAGTTTGGTCTAAAATTGTCCCTCATCCACCTTCTGAGCTAAAAAACCCTACCCGTTAATGTTTGGGCTCACAAATGCCCTTCTTACTAACGGCCCAGATCAGATTTTTAATTTAAGTGACGTGGCATTAGATTATTGGCTAATTTAAAACCCACCCATATTATGTCCAACCCACTCATACCCGACCCATCACCCAAAATCAGTCCATATTTTCTAAACCCCAAAAACCCCTCCTCATCAAAATATGACTGACTCCTCCTCCTCTCTAAATTAGGGTTCCCCCAATTCTTGCTGCTCCCAACTTCTTCTAATTAGAGTTCTTAGATTTTCCATCTTGTTTTAGCTTAAAATGTCGGAATCTTCTTCTGCTGCTTCTCGTGGCCAAGGTGACAATCGTACATGTTATTGCGGATTGATTGCCAACCATTTTACTGCTACAACACCTTCGAATGGTGATCATTATGAGACTAATGGTTGTCGTTTATGGGAATGGCGCAATGAAGAACTTCCACCTCATGTGTCGATGTTTATCCACAAGCAAAAACTTTCATTGAATGCCCTTCGTCAAGAAAGGAACAACCTGAGGAAGATGGTGGATGATATGGTAAAGCTGCAGATGTGAATAACGCATCATTGGAGGAGAAAGTTTCAAACTTGGAGCAGAAATTGAAGCGATGGAAAATACTTGCGACATGGTCATGGATTCTTTTTGCTATTCTTGTAGTGGGCAGAATGATGTAATTAAGTTGGTGACCTCTAATATTTTGCGATTGTTGATAAAAAATTCCAACAGATTTGCATATTTTTGTACTTTTATGTGAATTAGTTAGGTCTAGGTATGATGTCCTGGTTGTATCAATAATGGAAATTTGCAGATATTAGTTATTTAAACTGGTTATTTTGATTGTTAAATGAATGAAATCTGCAGATTTTTGTTATTTTAATTAGCTCTTTTGGTTGGTGAAGGAAGGAAATGTGCATTTTCCTTTATTGCCTGTACAGTGTATTACCATTAGCATATGGGAAGTCAGATTTCCCATTAGCATTCTGGCTAAACAACCAGAAAATTGCTAAACATGAGCACAAAGTATACCAACATGAACAAATATGGTGAGGTTACTATGTCATTAAGAATCCACCCTTTCGTTCCTATTTTCCTTTTGCCAACCAAGAGCCTTGGGTAATAATAAATAACTATATAAATTGCTAAACTTTACTACAGTCTTGACTTCTCAATTTCTAATTAGCAACATTTTCCTGGAAAATTTGAAGGCATGTAATATCAGGTTGTAATAGACTTAGGTGAAGAAGTGATTATTCAAGGTAGTAACTTAAATCAAACCAAATTTAAGTAGTGCACTTTCTGTATGAACTAGAAGACATGCTCTGTTTTCTATATTTCATCTTACCTCTCTATTTAGTGAACTTATTATTTGATCGGCTGATTGCACAACAACCTTGCTGCAACAGCGTCATTAAACAAAATTAACTAAAACTGGAGAGCATTTCTTAAAGCAACCTTGCTGCAACAGTACGTTTAAAACAGAGTCATTAAACTCACAATAAGTCTGAATCAACAATCGAATCAACTGATTCACAGTCATTACACAAAAGTTTATACAAAAGTCATTAAACTGAACAAACTACTCTAATGCTTGGCCTTTTTAGTCTTCAGTTTTCCAATTTTTTTTTCCTTTTCTGCTACCAACTGGCTTGAGGACATAGCTGATTTTCCTTTCCATGTGAGCTTCTTTGGTGAATAAGGCAGATCAGTAGGCACATTGACACCATCTATATCTCCTTTGAAGGCAATCTTCCTGGTACCAATAGGTTCTTGATGCAACTTTCTTTGTTGAAGCCTAGTCATAGCTTCAAATATCACCTTAGACATCACATATGGCTCTTCGTCTTCATCTTCATATCCACCTTCATATTCATCATCAGCTAATATTGAAGGTGCAACAGATTGTTGAAGTGTGTTTTGAAGTCCATCAAATTGACTGGAAGGTTCAGGAGAGGTCATTCTCATACCCGAAGTAGGCATGAAGGCAAATTCTAAATTTTGACTGTCTTGGGGTGCCGTCAAGGGCACATCTTGTACTGTTTGGGAAGTTCCTTCACCATTAGCCTACAAGAGTTATTAATTAGAAAACATTATGAATTAAAAAAAATTGTAAGTTAAGAAAATATGTGGAAAGGACCGTTACCAAAGGGCATTTTCTTCTGTTGTGACCTGTTGTACCACAGAACCCACATGTCATTATAAGTCACTTTCTTGAAGCTGACCAGACCCCCTTCCTTTTCCTGGCCTCATCCTTTTCTCTTTTTCTCTTTACCTTTGGTCTACCCATCATTTTATGTACTTCTGGTGGCTCCATTGAATGTTCTGGCTCAATTTTCCAAAATTTCTCACCTCTCACAGGTTGTAACTTGTGCATGTATGCCAACATATAAGCTTCCTTTGAATACCACCAATGCACCACGCTTAATGGATCTTGTTTGTCATGCATTAAAGCTTTGATGGCATGAGGACATGGTATTCCTATCAAATTCCAGGCCCTGCAAGTACACTTCTTTAATTCAAGGTTCACTGTATGCTTATTTTTACCCTCAACCACTTCATATCCGTAATCTCCATTAAAGATAACTTTGCACTCTATTGCAATCACTCTATAATCATTGTAAAGCTCTATGGCATATGGGCTAATTTCTTCCTTCCAATTCCTACATTCCTCCTCACGGTTCTTCAACAAATTCATTACCTACAATAAAAGGAGATCATTGGAAAAAATTAACAACCAATTTATAAAAAGTTAACAGAAGAAAGATACAAAATTTACCTTTAATCTAATGTCTTCCAACATCTTAATTATAGGTTTATTTCTAGCTTCAAGAATCCATTTATTGAATGATTCTGTAAAGTTATTATCAACCATATGATTCTTGCATTTAGTATCAAAATAAGCCCTACACCAATATTGAGGAGGGTAGTGTATTAGTTCCCTAGCAGCATTTTCATGAACATCACCCAGTCTTCAGTTGATCCTTGAACTCTTCTTCATAGGTACTCCAAGCACACCACCACATTAACTTTTTCATCTCTATACCCCTCCAATTTTTGCTCTAATTAGCTTCAATGTGCCTAGCACACCATATGTGATTTGCTTTTGGAAGGATAGTAGAAACAGCCTCCAAAAGCCCCTACAACAATAAAAAAAAAACTAGTTACAAATAAAATGTAAATTAAACAAAGAGATAAAAAAATTGACAGACAATTACCTTTTGCATATCTGACATAAATGTCACCCCTTCACCATCTTCAAACTCCAAGGAATTTCTCAGTAACTCCATAAACCACTTCCAGGTTCTACCAGTTTCTTTATCAACTACTGCCCATGCAAGAGGATAAAAATGTTTCACTGAATCTTGTGCCATTGACACCAGTAGAATTCCCTTACACTTCCCTTTTAGAAATGTGCCATCTATGCCTATAAGAGGTCTCAAACCTGCTTTCCAGCCTGTTTTCAAAGCTTGGAAGCAAATATACATTCTAAGGAACCTTCTTTTTCCTTCTGCCAAAGCATCTTTAGATATGTTTATCACCACATCAGAACCAGGGTTACTATCCCTCAACTCTTGAGCATATGCCTCTAACCTATTGTAATCATCAATGAAGCTACCCTCCAATTTCTCTAGCCCAAGCCTCTTTACCCTCTTCATCTTTGAATAGCTAACATTCAGATTGAATTGATCCTCTAGGTCCACCCTCATGTCTTTCACTTTATATTTAGGATTATTTTGGACTTTGTTCTTGAAATAGTGCGGTAAAGCTTGGGGAGTAGCTCTTCTATTCTTGTATGCTGGCTGACAATTGTGTCTTGTTTTCAAAGTCTTAATTTTAAATCCTTAGATATCAAGCACTTAAAAGGACAACCAACATCACATCTATAACTAACTCTACCAGTATCACTCTTAAAAACTTTAAGGCCCTTTTTATTAGCAATTGCATAAAACCCCACAATTCTTTTAGCTTCATCCAAATCTTTAAAACTCATACCCTGTTTCAACTCTTTATAGTTGTCTAGTTTGTCATTAAGTTCTTTAGTCCTTTCCTTACTAAAAAGATCCAATTGATTACTATCATAATCACTAGAGTCAAGTTCATATGCTTCCTCTTCCTCACTTGACTCACAATCGGTGCCAACATCTACTGTGATACTATAAGGTTCATTATGGTGACTTATGCTAGGAGCTGGCACATGTTCTTCACCCTCATCAATAGCAAAGAATTGAAACGCACTAAACTTGTCAGAAAAGAGTTGTTTTAGTGTTCTGATTCCTGAATCACCTTCAACCAGAAAGTATCTACTTGAAAGCCCTGTTATCAGAAGTTGTTCCACCTTCTTAAACCCACATTTTCAATATATTCTGAACAAATGTCTATATAAGACAGCAAATCCACATCATAGGCTTGCAACACGTGAGTTAGTTTTTTAATGTACACTATTTGAGGGTTCAAGACCCACCTGCCCCCATAATTCAAAACCAAGTCCACCTTTTCAACCATTCTTCATTGAAGTCACATGCAATCCATAAAAGAAAGTAGAAAGTGACCCATCAGATATATATATATATATACAGAAAAGTTAGAAGGAATCTATCAATATTTAATCATCTAAAGTACAAAAACAGCAAATAGACTATTCAATAAAAACATTCAAAACTTACTTGAACAAAGATAAGATTTTATATTTGATCTTCAACTTGAATCTTGGAAGAGAAATAGCAAATAGCAGCCATATGATTTACGAGGAGCAGCAAGAATTGGGGGAACCCTAATTTAGAGAGGAGGATGAGTCAGTCGTATTTTGACGAGGGGTTTTTGGGTTTAGAAAATATGGACTGATTTTGGGTGATGGGTCGGGTATGGATGGGTTGGACATAATATGGGTGGGTTTTAAATTAGCCAATAATTTAATGTCACGTTACTTAAATTAAAAATCTGATTTGGGCCGTAAGTAAGAAAGGCATTTGTGAGCCCAAACATTAACGGGGAGGGTTTTTTTAGCTCAGAAGGTGGATGGGGGGCAATTTTAGACCAAATTTGATAGTTGGGGGGCATTTTAGGCCTTTTTCCGTTAATTCAAAGCATGACATGGTCAAAGTTGAAACTTATCAGCATTGATGACCATTACTCTCACCGTTTCAATTTATACGAGGTAGTTTGATTCGGCACGGAGTAGAAGATTATTCTCACCGTTTCAATTTATATGAGATAGTTTGACTCGGCACGAAGTAGAAGACTTTTGAAAATTGTGGGCTAGGGATGGCAAATGGGTGGGTTGGGCTAAATTTAGGCAGGTTAATATGGGTTAGGTTAATAAATGAGTCATTGCCCAACCCAGCCCAAATGTACTTGGGCTAAGATGGGTTGGGTCAAAATGGACTAAACAATGGGTCATAGCCCAACCTGCCCAACTTGACCCATGTTTTAGAATCATGTTCATCTTGTATACAAAAGCCTTTTATCTTAAAATGTGTAAGTTGAAAAATATTTTGAGAGTGGGGTGGGGGTGGTGCATAAAACAAAAAACAGAAAATTAAAAATATAAAAAAAAGTAAAAAAAGCATAAAAAATTTTTTAGGGGGTTTGTGGGGTGGGTGGGGGTGGGGGTAGGGATGGATGGGTGGTGCAGAAAAAAAATTGAAAATAAAAATATAAAAAAAAGGTAAAAAATTCGGGCAACTAAGTAAATTTTTAGATAAGTTGGGTTGAGATCTCTTTGTTTTAGGTGAGGTTCATGGGTTGTATTTGGGCTGATTAATGGGTCAGAATGAGCTATAAAAATATGGTTTAACTTGGGTTCCGCCCAAATAGACCCATGAGCCAAAATGTTTGTAGCCCAACCCATAATCTCTGGGCGGGTTGGATGAATTTGGGCTCATATTTGTTGTCTTAAAAGCTTAAGGAGTAAATGTTTTGTGGGGTCATGACACTTGTGTGGTTATAAAAGATTCTCATTAAGGTTAAAATAGGTAAAATAAAGAGTTTAAAGTTGAATTATTTCCAAATTTAGAAATGTATTATTTATTTTGGAATAGACTAAAAAGAAAAGTACCTCATCTAATTTGAAACGGATGGAGTACATGAATTGATTAAACGCAAAGAGGAAGAGGTATCAGTTGACCTTAACCCTGCTACCAAACCAGTGAACGTTGTCTCTTGTTTGAATAAGGAGATGAGAATTAATTGATGCCCAAGAAGGTATTCATGTGTAGGTGTAAACTCATAGGGGGAATTTAACACGAGGGCCAAAAACTATCAAATTGGAATCCATGGTTATGAGTTTACCTTGAAGATGGATTTAATTAGTAAATTCAGACACTAGATTTATGCTTCTATCATCAGTATCATTTCGATGTTCTTGTTATTGATATGATTTTTCCTAACACAGTAACACCTAATTATCACATGTCCGTTATTATGATCTTGCTTTATTTTATGTCAAAGACTAGAAATTATGATTCTTTTTTTTTTTTGAGTTATTATTGTAAGGTGGGAACAACTCGGGAGCTGGGAACAACTCGTGAGTTCTTGTTCGATTTTCCCGTGTGAAACTATTCCATGTTCGCAGAAAAATGGACAAATTTTATCAACTGAAATGCAATTTGGCAAACTGCAATATCCAATTCAAGATATGCAAATATTCTATAGAGGGAATTTTTTCTTTAAATACCTTAGAGAACACGGCAACATTAAGTCTTAGAGAACAACGTTTCAACCAGCATCATAAGGTTTCAAATTTGAACAATTGAGGATTAAGAAACCTCTAACAGAGTGTTTTTTTCATCAATGGGCATTATACTACCCCTATGCGATATGAATTTGGATTAGCCATACAATCAATGAATATTAAATACTAGTACATGTAAAAAATATTACTCTGTGTTATACTAGGTACTTACTAAAATTAGTCTAACTGTGAACAATTATATTATTTGGCTCTATATACGGGTAAAACTGAGCCCTTTGGACACCTCGGTTCTCGATGAAGTAAACGGAGCAGAGATAAAAATGTGAGGAGTCGGAATCGAGGCAAGAAGCTCCTCGAGTCGAAGTCCAAGCAAACACCTGCCCTCGAAGGAATTGGAGTCACGCCCCCAAGATCGATTCGAACCCCTAAACTTCGGAGAACGTTATCAGACATTCGAGCATGACTAACAAAGGACCGTGATATCCTCGCACAGCTGGGTGTCACGGCGTGAATCTCGGCACGTATCGGTAGAGGATATGTGATTAGTAAAATAAAAGATTTTTACCTTTTATGTAATTGTACTTAGGGTGAAACTCCCCTACTATATATTAAAGGAGTCTAACTATTCATTAGGGCCATTGGAACATGCATATCAAGGCAGTATACTCTCAATTTATTCTGTTATTAAAAGTTCTTATTTTTATTCATCAGTGCTTTGTTATTGTGAGTCCGGGATCGAAGGCAGGCATTTCATTAAGGCTGTTATTGAGTTTGGGTTCACCCCCCACAGTTGGTTTGATACTTTATCACGTCTTTTGTTTATCTAATCTAACGCAATTTATCATTTGTATTGAATTAATTCGCATATTCTTAAAACTACTTATAAATTTCAAATGTTATCCGTTTTCTAGGGTAAATAGTTTAGCGCCCACCGTGGGGCTAAGGATAATAGTGGCCATTTGATACAAATTTTTATAAGACACTCAGGTTTACTCTTGTTCTTTGAGATCTTAATTTAAGGAAATCTTAAAGATGTCAAACTCTCAATCTGCTCACCTAAACATTGATGCTGAATCTGGCCACCACGGCGAGAACAACGATATAGTGCCCAGTAATGAGGTTCACCTTGCTGACCCCAACGGGGTCCCGGTCGCAGATCCAATCGACGCAAACTCATATATGGCCATCGACGCTAACTTGCCTACCGATCTACAAAACAGCATTCGCGGGGGAAGCTAGGTCGGTAGCCAGGGATATGCACGATGGTAAAGGCGATGAGATCAACTTGCGGGTGATCTTCAAAATGTTACAGGCCCAACAGGCAGCTATAGCCCAACTACAGAACCAAAGCCGCGCCCCCAGCAGAGTTGAGCCCGAACTATCCCGGAAAATGCTCACAGAAATGAACCAAGCACAAAAAGGCCTGGTGAAGCTGAATCCGGGACCAACCCCGAGATAATAAAAATGCTCGAGGAATTAACCAAACGGGTAGAATCAAGAGAAAATAAAATCGAAGCTAATCAGATCCCAGGAGCACTACTGAGACTGAAAGGCCTGGATTCCAAGAAGTTTGTCCAAAAGCCTTCCCCCCCCCAAGCGCGGTTCTGAAGCCGGTCCTTAAGAAGTTTCGGATGCCCAATATCCCGAAGTATAATGGAACGACTTATCCAAATTAACATGTGACCTCCTACACGTGTGCCATCAAGGGGAACGACCTGGAGGATGATGAAATCGAATCCGTTCTGCTGAAAAAATTCGAAGAGACCTTGTCAAAAGGAGCTATGATATGGTACCACAACTTACCTCCTAATTTTATTGACTCGTATATTATGCTTGCAGATGCCTTTGTAAAAGAACATGCCGGGGCCATCAAGGTCGAGACTAGGAAGTCAGACATTTTCAAGGTAAAACAAAGAGATAACAAGATGCTCATGGAATTCGTATCGAGGTTTCAAATGGAACGGATGGATCTACCTCCGATCATAGACAATTGGGTCGGTCAGGCATCCACCCAAGGATTTAACCCCCAAAGCTTATTGGCTTCACAACAGTTGATGAAAAATTTGATAGAATACCCGGCGGTAACTTGGCCGACGTCCATAACAGGTACCAATCAAAGATCAGGATCGAAGACGACCAGCTCGGCGCCCCTTCCGGGTCCGTTTACCCTATCAGGACTAGTGACAGATCCAAAAAAGTCGTCGATCATGAACCAAGATCGAACAGAGATCGGTATCAGCCATATAATAGAGATCGAATGAGTAGTGGGTCTGGAAGCACCAAGGTTATCGGAGTACAACTTCAACCAAAAATCACTTCAGGAATAGGGACGCTAACAAACAAATCGAGCAAGAGGAACCTCAGCATGTCATTAACATGATCATTTGTGGAGTTGGAATCCCCCAAGGGGCGATGTTAAAATGCACCAAAGTATCTATTATAAGGGAAAACGGACTCGAGATTATGTACTAGAGGGAACCGTATCTTTCAATGACAAAGACACTGAAGGCATCGTGCAGCCCCACAACGATGCACTGGTAATATCTGTACTCATAAATAAATCTCGAGTTAAACGTGTGTTAATTGATCCAGGTAGCTCGACCAACATCATTAGATCGAGGGTAGTAGAACAACTTGGTCTGCAAGACCAAATAGTGTCTGCGGTTCGAGTCTTAAAAGGATTCAACATGGCATGCGAGACCACTAAAGGGGAGATAACTCTATCGATAAACACTGCTGGAACTATTCAGGAAACAAAGTTCTACGTGATCGAAGGGGATATGAGATACAATGCTTTGTTCGGGAGGCCATGGATTCACAACATGAGGGCAGCACCCTCGACGCTACATTAGGTGTTAAAATTTCCTACAGCTTGAGGGATCAAAACGGTTTACGGGGAGCAACCGGACGCAAAAAAAAAATGTTTGCGGTCGATGAGGTGGTCCCGATAGCCTCACTTTGACCATCAAAGAACCCAAGTTCTGTCACCAAGGGATAAACCAAATAGCAATCACCGACGCCGACCCCTATCAAAGTAGAAAAGCAGGAGAAAGGCGAGGATGATGACTATGGAGTCCCTAGGTCTTTCATAGCCCCTGACGATTCCTATGCATCCAAGTCAACAATTGAGGAGCTGGAGCAAGTTAAGTTGATTGAGCACCTGCCCGATTGGAAGGTATACCTAGGCACAGGACTAACTCCCGGGATCAGGAAAAAACTCATTGAATTCCTTATAACTAACATAGATTGCTTCTCTTGGTCCCATCTTTACATGACTGGGATCCCGCTGGAAATAACTATTCACAAGCTGATCTTGGATCCGAAGTTTCACCCAGTTAAACAGAAGAGGAGGCCTCACTACGAAGTCAAGCACACATTCATCAAAGACGAGTATCCAAGCTTCTTAAAATAGGCTCCATTCGGGAAGTTAAGTACCCGGATTGGTTAGCAAACATAGTGGTAGTGTCTAAAAAGGGGAATAAATTGAGAATGTGTGTAGACTATAAAGACTTAAACAAGACATGCCCCAAAGAATCTTTTCCTTTGCCTAACATCGATCGCATGATCGATGCGACGACCGGCCACGAGATACTCAATTTTCTCGATGCCTATTCCGGGTACAACTAGATCAGAATGGACTCGAGCGACCAAGAAAAGACTTCCTTCATCACTAAATATGGCACCTATTGTTATAACATAATGCCATTCGGACTAAAAAATGTTGATGCCACTTACTAACGCTTAGTAAATCGGATGTTCGAAGAGAAAATAGGGAAATCAATGGAGGTTTACATTGACAACATATTAGTTAAGTCCCTGCGAGCAGATTACCCTTTGGAACATTTGCAGGAAACCTTCAACATACTGAAGAAATACAATATGAAGCTAAACCCGGAGAAATGCGCATTCGGAGTTGGGTCCGGGAAGTTCCTTGGATTCATGGTGTCCAACCGGCGAATCGAGATCAATCCCGACATGATCAAGACCATAGAAGATATCATCATGGTGGACAATGACAAGGTTGTTCAAAGGCTAACTAGGCGCATAGCCGTCCTGGCTCGGTTCATTTCAAGGTCCTCCGATAAGAGCCATCGATTCTTCTCGTTACTGAAGAAGAATAACTTCTCATGGACCCCGGATTGCCAGCAAGCTTTAGAAGAGCTAAAATGGTATCTTTCGAGTCCACATTTACTTCATACTCCGAAGGCAGACGAGATGTTGTACCTGTACTTGGCGGTATCCGAGATAGTGGTAGGTGGAGTCTTAGTTCGGGAAGAAGAAGGTAGGCAATTTCCTATATATTATGTTAGCAGAACTCTAGGCGAGGCTGAAACAAGGTATCCACACTAAAAAAATTGGCGATCGCTTTGCTAAGCACCTCTAGGAAGTTAAGGCCATATTTTCAGTGCCATCCCATATGTGTCGTGACTACTTACCCATTGAGAAATATATTGCACAAACCCAAGCTCTCAGGACTATTGGCCAAGTGGGCTATGGAAATTAGTGTGTACGATATGAATATCGACCCCGAACAGCCATCAAGTCTCAAATATTGGCAGACTTCATCGCTGACTTCACGTCGGCCTTAATACAGAGGTCGAAAAAGAATTTTTGTTAACCTCTAGGACCTCCTCGAGGATTTGGGCCCTATTTTACGGACGGTGCATCGAACACAAAGGGGTCCGAACTCGGCATCGTGTTAGCCTCCCTTGGGTAATGTAGTTAGGCAATCTGTTAGAACTGTGAAATTGACTAACAATGAGGCTGAGTATGAGGCCATGATTGCAGGTCTCGAATTGGCTAAGAGCCTGGGGGCCGAAGTGATCGAAGCTAAATGTGATTCCCTCCTTGTGGTGAATCAAGTCAATGTGACATTCGAAGTAAAGAAGGAACGAATGCGAAGATACTTGGATAAACTACAAGTAGCTAGGGGTGGGTGTTCGGTCGGTTCGATTTGGTTTGAAGAAATTCGGTTCGATTATTCGGTTTTCGTTTTTGTAAAAGTAGTAACCGAAACCGAACTGAAATAAGTTCGGTTCAGTTCAATTTTTCAATTTCGGTTGGGTTATTTCAGTTCGGTTTTCGGTTTGAACATTATCATATTGGACTCCTTCTATGTAATAATAGGACCAGCGAATTTGTTGATTTTCCCAAAACTTCGAAATTGTTGGAAATATTGTGTTTATTGAAGAAAAAAATAGACTAAACTTTGCACACTATTATGGATCATAAAATTTAAACATAGTGTAAATTACAACTCTGTGTGAAATCCTCCCGGTATCTATCATATATGCTATGAAAGTTCTAATAGACTGAAAGTCTTTAAGATTAAAAAGTTGATGGACTTACTTAATTGGGTTGAGTCTTTGATAGATTGGACATAATAGTATTAATTTATTACCTATGGGCTTAGCCTATATATGCCTTAAAGAACATATATGCTAATAATTCGGTTTTTCGGTTAACCGAACTAAAAAAATTAATAACCGAAAACCAAATCGAAAAACCGAAATTTTAAAATTTTAAACCGAAATCGACCGAACAAACCGAATAACCGAAACCAAAATAAAAAAAAAATCGGTTCGGTCGGTTTATTCGGTTCCGACAGAAATATGCCCACCCTACAAGTAGCGCTGCATCGATTCAAGGAATGGACCCTACAACACGTGCCCGAAAATCAAAATAGCGAAGCTGATGCTCTGGCTAACTTGGGGTCATCGGTTGACGACGACGAATTTAGCTCATGGATGATCGTACAACTCATGAAATCGGTAGTGGAAGAAGGACACGACGAGATAAACTCGACAATATTAACCTGGGACTGGAGAAACAAGTATATAGATTACCTTAAGATCGTGAAGCTGGCCCCGGATCCTAAAGAGTCGAGGGCTCTGCGCACGCAATCGGCTAGGTTTAGCTTGTCCAAAGATAATGTCAGGTTCAAAAGAACGTTTGATGGCCCACTCGCCATATGTCTAGGACTAAGAGACACCGAATATGTTTTGAGTAAGGTTCACGAAGGCACTTGCGGGAACCATTCGGGGGTAGAACCGTTGGTTCGTAAGATAATCAGGGCCGGCTTTTACTGGATCGAAATGGAGAAAGATGCGAAGGAGTTCATACAGAAATGCGACGGATATCAGAGGCATGCACCGATGATCCATCAGCCTGGGGAGTTGTTACATCCGGTCTTGTCACCTTGGCCATTTATGAAATGGGGAATGGATATAGTAGATCCCCTGCCATGGGCACTCAGTAAGGCTCAATTCATACTATTTATGACTAACTATTTTTCTAAATAGGTTTAAGCTCAGGAATTCAAAAAAGTCAGGGAAAAAGAAGTTATTAATTTTATCTGGGACCATATAATATGTCGGTTTGGAATGCCGGCCGAAATCGTATGTGACAACGGGAAGCAGTTCATTGGCAGCAAGGTAAGCAAATTTTTCGAAGACCGCAAGATTAAAAGGATTTTAACAACGCCCTATTACCCTAGTGGGAACATGCAGGCGGAGTCTACAAACAAAACCATACTCCAAAACCTTAAGAAAAGGTTGACCGATGTAAAAGGAAAATTGAAGGAAATTTTGCTCGAAGTCCTATGGGCATACCGTACGACCTGAAAGTCTAGTACCGGGGTCACCCCATTTTCGTTAGTCTATGGTGCCGAAGCACTAATACTGGTCGAGGTGGGAGAACCAAGTCTCAGGTTCTGATATGTGACCGAAAAGTCAAATGGTGAGGCCATGAGCACGAGCCTGGAACTATTGGATGAAAGGCGTGAGGATGCCCTCGTACGGTTGGCCGCCTAGAAGCAACGAATCGAATGTATTATAACCGGAGATCCAACCTCCAACACTTAAATATCGAGGACATGGTGTTAAGAAAGGTGACACTGAACACGCGAAACCCGAGCGAAGGGAAGTTGGGACCGAATTGGGAAGGTCCATATCGAATTATCGAGATTACCGATAAAGGTTCGTACAAACTCAAAGCAAGAAACGGTGAGAGGCTGCCGAACAACTAGAACGTGACCCACTTAAAACGATACTACTGCTAAGGTACGACCCCATTCATTCTTTTTTAAATATATTGCGAATCGGACTAACACTTGCAGGCAACGGCCAAAGGACGGTGTAGTTGTTAGGCCTAAAAGCACGCGTTGCACTCTTTTTCTCTTGAACCAGTTTTGTCCCAAATGGGTTTTCCGGCAAGGTTTTTAATGGCAACAGTGGATCGTGCTAACTTAGAATCAAAAACGGGTTATGAACCAGAGCTGATGGTCATATAAACAGTATCTGAGCCCTCTTGATGATCGACTTCGAATACTGGGGGATATCACCCTCAGGTAATGATCTTTAGCAAGGAAGGAAACTTTGTGCTTGAATAGTCTAGGCCCGGTGGATAGGATTTATTGTAAGGGCCAAATAGTCGAATGAACCGTGCCCGAATAGACCACCTAAGCCATAACACGAAGCTTGTACACACTTACAATCTTGTATATTACGCACATGAATAAAAGAAATATTCTACCTTGTAGATACATATTTCTTCTCTTAAGACTATTAAATTTTTCTTCTTAAAGATATCGTACCCAAGGGCCACTTCTATCCGGATCCAATAGATCACCCCAACTCGAGGACTGTCATTCGAGACGAACTCAGATGGCTCGGGCGATCGAAGCCCAGAGGCACAAAGCTTCTTATGAAGTGCCTAAACTTAAAAGGATACGACCACCCCCACTCGGAGACCGTCGTCCAAAATAAACTCGGACGGCTCGGGCTATCAAAGCCCGGAGGCACAAAGTTTATTAGATAGTGCCCGAACTTAAAAGGCTATGGATGCCCTAAAAATGGCTCGGAGACGTCTGAAGCCCGTAATCAAATCACAAGGCCTTCAAAATTTCAAACCGGTTCAAAGGTTACCCACGACAAAATTATAGTCCAATAACACTCATCTCGAGGAAAGATTTCGGTTGTTCCGAGCCCCTGTAAGTTTCAAACAAAATTTACATCGAGAACAAGTCTTGTTTGAACCTCCGAACAACAACTTATTATTACGTTTTATGACATGATGTGTAGCTATAATTCTATAGTTTCATACATTATGTGCCTTGCATTTTACATGCTTTAATGATAAATTAGACTTTATTTGCGCGTAATGGAATCTATTTTATGTGTAGGTGAATTGGAGACGAAAGTAGAGAAAAAGGGATACTTAAACGTTGAAAGTGTGCTCGAGAATAGTAAAAAGGAGAGGCCAGGCAAAGGCCAGCTAAACCAAGATTTAGCCTGGAGAGGCCAGCCAAAAGCCAGGCTTTAGCCTGGCAAGGCCAGCCAAAGGCCAGGCTGAGGCTGGCGTTAGGCTGGCGATGCCAGGCCTGGGGCCAGATCTAGTCTGAGTTTTGAAGGCTTATTTCATCTCCTGGTTTGACTAGGACTTGGCCTACACGTTTAGGTCTTTTCCTACACATATAAATAGACTTTAAAATACCACTTTTGAGGGATACCGAGAATAGAGATCGATATTGGATAGCTTTGAGAGGGGATTCGACCTAAGGAGGCAAGAACACACTAGGATCAAGGCGGAGAATTCTTCTATGAGTTTTTCACTTCCTTCTTCCTATTTACATTGTTGGTTATGAATTCAAGTATTGTAGTTATGCATACTATTATGAATAACTAATTTGTTATCTAGGGTTTTGATGGAACCTATTGGAGGATGATTTTCCTGTTACGTTAATATAGATTTGTTGTAGCTTTTTCTCTATTTGTTCAACTACGTTATTATTGTGGTTGGTTGAAGAGCTCTCAATCGACTGTGCCTATTTACTGTGTATTACTCGGGAGAGAGTGCATATTTAGGTAGTTGTTGAACAACATCACTCCTAACATATATGAAGGATCAATAAGAAGGGTTTAAAGGTGGGATTGGGGATAACAAAACCTTGGTGCGATCCGAGTGAGCCGCACTTAATTCCAACTAGCACAATTCGGGAAAATATGTCTAGTAAATTGTGGTAATTACTCGGGAGAGAGTTACGACAGTCAGAGTGCTCATGATTGGTAAAGAAGACTTAGCAAATTTATAGAAGATGTAGCGGAAAGGATTCCGACAATAGGGGAAATCATAACTCTAAACCTTCGTAATCTTCTCTCCAATCCTTATCCTTGTTAATTGATAGTTTTATTGTTTTCTAGTATTTGTTAGTTAATTAGATAAAAATAAACATTATAATCTTTATAATTAGGAAATTGTTTGGACTTGTGTTTCTTAGCGATATTGAACAATTGTAGTTAAGCCTTAGTTCTTTGTGGGATTCGACTCCGGACTTGTAAATTAGATTATATTTGCAACGACCGCTTAGTTCTTTTTATAAGGCATAATTGGGCGTGATCATGTCATATTATGGCATTTGAAATCTTTGCAATAATAAAGAGGATACCAAAAGTATTAGGCTCGAAAATCACCAAAAGGGGAAAAAACCTTATATACATTCCAAAAGAGTCTCTACAAAGGCCAACTGCCTCAAAAAAGTAAAAGTACAAAGTATAGAAACAAAGATTCCTAAGGCACATATGCCTGATCTTCACCAGAACCCGCCTCGTCACCAGAGCCATCAGGGTCTTCTCCATTCTCGGGGTTGCCGAAGCCTTCAAAGCCTTCCTCGCCCTCGGGTTCAGCTAGCTTTTTAGCCTCGGCCTTAAGCCTTTTCGCCTCTTCAATCTCGGCTGACAGGTCAAAACCTTAGGCATGGATCTCCTTGAGGGTCTCCCTTCGAGACAACCACTTCATATACTCAATAGTAACTTTCAGGCGGGCCTCGTCTGCCTCAACATCAGCCCTATATTGGGCCACTATCTTTTCAGCATCGGCCCTGGTTATTTTCGACTCAGACTTTGCTCTTTCGAGCTCCTTGCCAAGGGCATCCCGTTCGGCAATGGCCGAGCCTAGTTGAGACTGAGTTCTTCGATTTGTCGAGCCTGTGCTTCGATTTTCTCTTTCGCCACTCATAGTTGGACTTCTACCGATGCCAGCTGTTCCCTAGCGGTATCCTTCTCCAAAGCTAGTCGGTCCATCTTTTCCTTCCAGACATCGACCATTGCCTTGACCTCGTTTATTTTAGCCCAGAGTTGGTCGATCTGGTCAATCTTCTGCTGAACCTGCGAGGTATGGTCGTTAGTCACCATCGCTAACTCATCATTGCTAACTTAAAAAATCTTTACCTATTCCACCAGGTCAGCATGCTCCTTCTAAACCACATCCAACTCGGCTCGGAGACTCTTGACAGCTTCTTCGTATTGCTCACTGAGAAGCTTATATGTGTCCCTCTTCTCGGTGAGCTCTCTAACATCAGCCTCGATCTGGTTAGCTTCAGCCCGGCACCGGAGAAAACTTTCATGATGAAGTACCGAGACTTGCAAAAAGATAAAAGAGAGAAGACATGAGAGATATCAAGAACTGAGTCAGAAGATGCAAGAGCATAATAATGCCTTACCCGATTCAGCGCCTGTTGTGCTTCGTTAGACATGCACAACACGCCTACCTCATTCATTTTTGCCTGGTAACCTTCGGTTACCAGAAACGGGAGGTAAATCGCTACTTCTATGGGAGCAAAAAGAACCTGGGCATCCTCCGGGACAATGATGATAATTGACCTCTTACAGCCGGGATCTGTACTCGGGGCAGGAAACTGGTTGATTAATTTTGGGCTCGAGTTCTGCCCACCAGCCTCCGAAGATGAATCTTTTCTCGGCACCTCCAAGTCGCCCAACTTGGAGAAGTCTTCCAGAGCGGTCGAGTCCACACCTTCAAAAAAAGAACGAAGGGGATCGTCCATACCATAGGCCCCTTCGTTGGATCGCTCCTTCACCGTCCGAGCTTCGTCGAACATGGAGTTTGTGAATGTAGGCGACCCCGAAATCTCTATGACATTGGGCGGAGTAGAGTCGACATTGTGAGAGACCTCAACCCTCATCTCTACATCGACCTCCCAGATGTGAGGAGGATTGGCCTCCGTTGTTTTGCCCTCGGCTATCGCCCGCTCCTCGGGGGAGGTCGGTTTACAGGCCACAAAAAGTCATCCTCCTCGGGCTCATCCCTGAGCCGAAAGAGAGAGTCTGAGTTGGTTCTCAAGAGCTGGAGCTCTCCTTTGGATTTCAGACCAACTTTCTTTTTATTTTCTTCTTCTCCGAGCTCGGGGAGCTCGGAGCCTTCATTTTCTTCTTCTTTTCTGCTACGGCCCCAAGCTTGCCCGAAGCGGAGGTACCAATAGATATGTCCTCTTCCTTTACTAGAGGCCTAAGCTCAATGGTCTTAAGCAAGCATACGAAAAGGAAAGAAAGGAAACGAGAACGTGATGCTAAAAGGGGAGCCTAATGTTACTTATTCAGGAAAGAAATCTTACCGTGGGAACGGGCCTCCCAACGGCCCTTCGAGAGCTTGTGCCACGAGCGCTCAGAGTAAGGCATCTGTGAGCAAATGCCCTCGATCCACTCCTTAAGCCGAGGGACTACATTTGGAACTCGAGCAACAACTGCACCACCACAAATACTGGTGAGGAAAAAGGAGTTGAACGTAAAATCAACATTTAAAGGAAAGTTGTGCTTACGTGATGCATTCCACTTCTCGGGGAATAGCCTAAACTCGGTAGGAATCAAGTCCGAGGTCCTCACCCGGACAAAGCATCCTTGCCAGCCCCAATCCTGGTCCTCATCGAGCTTTATTCACGAAGTATCGAATGAGGATTACAATCCTCTACAGCGAAGGGTGGATCTGACCAAGGCATACTTTGTACCTCTTACAGAAGTCCAGAATAACCGAATCCACCGGGCCCAGTGTGAACGGATAAGTGTAAGCACTTAGATATCACTCGACATGGGAAGTAATGGCCTCCTTAGGGTTGGGGACCACTATGTCCTTATCTGCCCTATTGCAGTCCTTTGGACCCTGCACTGAAGAGGGCTTCTCAATCTTAAAGTCATCAACGACCGAACAACCTCCAAGAATGAACATTTTCAAGGGAGGTTCGACAACTGGTTCATCGGTGTCACACCTCCTTTTTTCCTACACCCCAGAAAGGGTATAAGGGAGTTTTTTCCAACTTAAAGTGACAATCGAAACGGGATTCATTTATTATTAAAAATTCAGAGTCGCCACTTGGGATAATTTAAGGTGTCCCAAGTCACCGGTTCAAATCCCGAATCGAGGAAAAGATTGACTCTGTTTTACAGTTCGCGAACACAGAAATCCGGGTAAGGAATTCTGTTAATCCGGGAGAAGGTGTTAGGCATTCCCGGGTTCCGTGGTTCTAGCACGGTCGCTCAACTGTTATAATTGGCCTATTATCTGATTTTAATACATGTTTTAGCCTATGCTTCAATTTTAACTTATTAACCGCTCTTATTCATTTTTAGGAAGGTTGCAACGTCATTTAAAATATGTCTTGAACCGCGTCACATAAATGCACCCGCGGTCCACGACACATTTTATTTAACGTTGTTGAGATTTGGATTTGGGTCACATGAAATGCACACCCGAGTTTAGGAAGGTAATTTCAAAGTACGCGCCTAAAGCAACTACACATTTTTCAACTTCGCGAGGGCCATAGAAAATTCGCTAAATGGCATGCCTCGAATTCTAAGGATTTAAAATTAATTAAATGAGGTCCATGAGTTTTGATGTTTTATTGTGGATGGAGTGGTATAAATTGATAAGTACAAAAGGCCTAAAGAAATGGGTTAGCTACATGTATATCACTGGAACCTTTTGTTATAGCATACTACAATTCAAAAAGGTGGAGTTGGCATTGATGTGAAAATAACAAAAGACAGGTACCAGCTTTGGGTTCATCTCCATATCATCTTCAAAAGACCGACTTTCATTTTCAAATTCTAGAAAGAAACTAACAAAATTTTATAATAAAATATTGAATCTTAAATGACCATATGAGCACAAAAAAAAACCATGCTGAGAACTATTCGGATGAACCAGAAGGAGCAAAACAAACATGGACATACAAAAATGCATTTTTAAATTTGATTATAATAAAGAACACTTAAAGTAATTAATTTATTTAACACTATGTTAAATATAAAGTTGTAGTATCACCATTATAACTTCTACAGTACTATTTTGAAGCAGAGGAAGTTGAATCTTCGCATGGTTAATTTAAGAAAATATGCAACCAATAACATAAACTGAAGATAAGATCCTTCCACTAACACAATCTATTTTTTTTACATCTTAATGTTGACAAATTGTTCAACTTCACATATTTCTTTAAATTTCAAAATATGAACATGGTGCTACATGAGCTTGAAATCTAAATGTAAACAAAACAATACCTGCTGGTTACAAGTCATGAGCCAAGAAAAAGAAAAAAAAAGAAAAAAAAACGAGACAGAGTCATCAACATACTAAAATAACGTTAACATTTGCAAATCTCAATTCACTCAATCAAAGAAACATCATTCATGCAAACAGATTAAATACGAAAGAAACTTTATCAAAAGAACCAAATCAATTTGCTTTTGCTTCAATAAAGATGCTCCGACATTTTTTAACTCAAGAGTTTGAATTACATACCTACAAGAGATTGAATTCAAATGAATAAAATCTGAAAGTTGTAGAGTCAATACAGCAGCAACAACAAAATCTCTATCAACTCTTCTTCAAACCCAAGATTCAAGGCCCGAAATATTGAAAGAAAAATTTAATGAAAATTTTCAACCTAAATTTCTCTCCTCCCCCTCTCTTCTTTTTTTTTCTTCCTCTTCTCAAATTTTCTCTTCTATTTATAACAAAATTTCCGAGATTCAGATTTATTTTAAAAAATATTTTATTATTTTATTATTTTTTTAATTAAAAGAAATCCCACTTAAATTGCTTTTATTTTTTTTTATAAAAAGAAATACCACCTTTCTTTACTTTTATTTTTTAAATTCCAACTTTAATTACTTTTATCTTATTTAAAATCCCACTTTTTTTACTTTTTAAAGAGAATTCCACTTATTTAACTTTTCTTAAAAAAATAATCCACTTTCTTTTGCTTTTCTTTTAAAAATGTTACTTTCTTTTACTTTAAATTTTTTAAATTTTCAGATACCTTTATATTTGTTTTTTAATTCCAACTTTCTTTTAATTTTTTATTTCTTAAAAATTTCCACAAAACTTTACTTTTATTTTTTTAATTTTCTACTTTCTTTTACTTTTTAAAAGAGAATTCCACCTACTTTTACTTTTATTTTTTTTATTCAATACTTTCCTTTTTCTTATTTTTTAAATCACTCCTGAATTAAAAAAAATTAATATTTTTTCAGAATTTTTTTATTATTTTTAAAAAAAATTAATAGTAATAATTCACCTTTTAAATTTTGTATTTTTACCCTATAATAAAAAGTGTAACAAAGCTAAAAATTGTAGGTTAAAACCCGTAAAATATTTACATAGAAGAAGTGATAAAAAATTAAATATTATCAAAAATTAGGTGCTCACAGCTGCCCCTCTTTGTTTGGAAACATGAAGAGTTTTCAAGCAAAGATAAGGTGAGCCATGTGACTAATTTTTGAACATATTTTTATTCAAAAGGGAAGAAATAAGGATAAGAGAAAAGAGAAAGGGTGCAACCGAGTCTTGGTTTTGGACATCCTACATATCCCGGGTTATAGGGGAATCAGGTTGCGTGTAGTTCAAGAAGTTTTGGTAGCTGGTACTACCAAAGAGCTGTGATTTTGCCGCTATTGCTGCTGTTTTTTGCTTACTGAACTCCTTATTACATCGTGACAAAATAAAAGGAGCCAGACTAAACTATGATATACGAATTACAAGAATCTTATCTATATCTTGAACTTGCAGTTTCTGCTGCGCTGCTGACTTGTACTCTCTGAGTGAGATTCCTTTGTTGCTGACTTTAATTGCATTCTGAGATGTTTTTTCTTTGTTCTTCAAGTGGGCTCCTGATTGTTGTCTTCCTTTGAACCTTGTTGTTTCCCTTCGTTCTCCAGGTGGGCTCCTGATTACCAACATTTGCGCTGCTTTTCCTCGAAACTTGAACTGCTTCCCTTCGTTTTTCAAGTGGTTTCCTGATTGCTGAACTCCTTTGAACCTTGCTGCTTCCCTTCATTCTCCAGGTGGGCTCCTAATTGCCAATACTTGCACTGCTTTTCCTCGAAACTTGAACTGCTTCCCTTCGTTCTTCAGGTGGGCTCCTGATTACCAACACTTGACTTGCTGCTTCCCTTCGTTCTTCAGGTGATCTCCTGATTACCGATACTTGAACTGTATTCCCTTGCTCTCCAGGTGGGCGCCTGATTGCCAAAACTCGAATTGTATTCCCTTGCTCTCCAGGTGGGCGCCTGATTGCCAAAACTTGAATTGTATTCCCTTGCTCTCCAGGTGGGCGCCTGATTGCCAAAACTTGAATTGTATTCCCTTACTCTTCAGGTGGGCGCCTGATTGCCAAAAATGGAATTGTATTCCCTTGCTCTCCAGATTGGCTCCTGACTGCTAAAACTCGAATGTATTCCCTTGTTCTCCAGGTGGGCTCCTGACTGTTGAAACTTGAAATGTATTCTCTTGTTCTCTAGGTAGGTTCCTGATTGCTGAACTCGAAATGTATTCCATTGCTCTCCAGGTGGGCTCCTGACTGCTAAAACTCGAATGTATTCCCTTGTTCTCTAGGTGGGCTCCTGACTACTAAAATTTCAACCGTCTTTCCTTGTTCTCCGGGTGGACGCCTGATTTCTGAAACTTGGTCCATCTTCTTCTTGAAACTGCTTTTCTTTGACTTATTCTCCCTCGTTCCTCCAGGTGGGTGCCTGATTACCAATACTTGTGCCAATCTTCCTTGAAACCTAATTTGTTTTCCCTTGTTCTCCAGGTGGGCTCCTGATTGCCGAAACTCGAACTGTTGTTCCTTGTTCTCCAGGTGGACGCCTGATTGCTGATACTTCAACTATTGTTCCTTGTTCTCCAGGTGGACGCCTGATTGCTAGTACTTGGTCACGCTCTTATCTTTGATATCCGTGTTGTTCTCCCTATTCTTCAGATGGGCACCTGACTTCAACAAAAATAGACAAAACAAAAGAAAATTTTCTGCCCCAGTTTGGTAGCTGGGCGCATCTGTGAGTTTAAACTGAATCACATCACCAAATATTACTAAGAATTTGAAAGCTAGGTCCCATTATCCAGGGGGATCCTGACAACTCTTAACTAAACGACGATTTTAAATCTAAGCTATATCTTGTTATCTAAGGAGGTCTTAAACTAGGTTTCGGTATTGCACCGTCCCTATCTAACGTGATAAGTAGTGGCTGTAATTACTAGTTACAATAGTCTTACTAGGTTTTCACATTTCTATAGCATAATCCTGTTAGTTGGGCAGATTTAAAGCTTGTTTTAATGGTAATTTTACCATGAGCTTTTACTGAGTGCCAACTCTTGTGTCTGAACTGGTAACAAGTAGGTGAAACTAGCCGCTGTAAATACTCCACTTCTCTTTAAACCCTTTCTTTTCTACTGCCTACCCCTCTTGTTTATTTTTCTGTTGAAACAAAACCTAGAAAATATGATGTCTGATACTGTATAATGTTCATATACACAATATGGTAATGGAATTCACTTTGAGTTTTACTTTCTGCAATCTTTCTCATTGTGGCATTTACCTTCTCATTGGATTTGATCTAAAGCTAACAAAATGAGTTTCTTAATTTCACCATTGTTCTGGCCAGTGAAGGACTAGGAAGCACGGTAATACTGAAATATTTCGGTATTTCGGTATACCGAAATACCGAAATATCAAAAACCCAATACCGTATCCAGGAGGGTCCTGACAATTCTTAATTAAACGGCAATTTTAGAGCTAAATTATATCTACTGAAGGGTATGTCTTATGCTAAATCTTGTTATCCAAACCAGTTTTAAACTACGTCCCATTATCCAGGCAGGCCCTAACAACTCTTAAATCAAGTCTTATCTTAAGAGTGACAATTCTACGGCTAAATTATATTACCCTACAACAAGAACTTATGCTAAACCTTGTTATCTAATGGAGATCTCAAAGCTAGGTCCCATTATCCAGGAGAGTCCTGAAAACTCCTAATTGAATCATATCTTAAACATGCAAACTTTAAAACCATCTTATTCCTTGGGATACATTTATGCTAGATTTTACTACTCATGACTGTTTTAAATTTTAAACTAGGTCCTATTTTCCAGGAGGGTCCTGACAACTCCTAACTAAATTCTATCTCCAGAATGAAAATTTTGAAACCAACTTATATTCTTTTGGGGTACATTTATGCCAGATCTTGCTACTCAGTCGTGTATTTTGAATTTTAAACTAAGTCCCATTTTCCAGGAGGGTCCTCAGAATTCTGCGATCAAACCTACATGGTACTTGTCTTCCTTACAGGGTGTTTCCTGAAACAAATGCCATCTTTGCCCATGTTTCAAATCAAAGAAAATCTTGTCAGTTTAAACGTGGCGGTTAGTTGTGGCATTCTTGCTGGGGGTGGTTTTCTCTTTGCTAGGCTCTGCTTCGTTTCGACTGCCTTGAACATGGTCGAAAGATTGTTTTGACCTTCTGACTGATCCTTAACTGCAGGATCCCAACTGTTGTTCTCCATTTCTGACCTTTCTGTCTGAACTCGTATATATCCCACGATATTACTGAACCATTCCACCGATTTAACTTTTGCTTACACCATATGTCCCACTTTTCATCATATCATCTCTGGCATGTTCTAGCCGCATTTTGCTTTGTGCAATTTCGAAACTGGTAGTAAGCTTTGAAATTCCTTCTTATTTGTTGAAACAAGGCTAAACATGGAAAAATTAACATCAATGAAATGCAATGATTTTGGGAATTAAGAATAAAGAAGAAAATCCGAATTTGGATGACTGTTGGAGATAGGAAAAAGGAACTTATCTGAGTGGAGTCACTGGCACCAATGATCATGGTATGCATTTTGGATTAATCGACTCAGTCTATTTAACCAATCTCTTTTCCAATTGTTTTACTTTGTGCTCCAAGATGTTCCACAACCCAATTTACTTTCTGCCAACTTTACGGATCTTGTTCGACTGTAGTGCCCTTAAGGGTTTTCACCGACAAACCTCTCTCATTTGTTGATTCTTCAATTCTTTGTTGCCTGATGGTGCCCGTGAAGGTTTTCACCAATAAGACTCTCTCATTTTTATTTTCTCTCAGCTTTTGTCGCCTCATGGTGCCCGTGAGGGTTTTCACCAATAAGACTCTCTCATTTTCATTACTTTCCCTGCTTGGACCAGAGTGTTACCCTGATATGAATCACCTCTATTTGCTCGACTTGGCATCTCTCAAAAACTGATCGGAAGGTCTTTCTTTGGACCGTAATGTGGGCTTTTGGATGGGGTTAGAAAGAAAGGGTATCAAAGGCTCAAAACAATTTGACATGGGTTTAAAATTACAACTTTTGGAATCACATTTCTTATTACAAATACAACCTCTGCCCCAGTTTCTTGCTTGGGGATCTTTTGACTTTTATTTTACTATGACCGAACCGTAAAGCTGCCTACGTATCCTTAACAGGAATCAGGTCAAACGTAGTTCACACCTGAATTTCCTTGTTGTTATACTTTTCACTTCTTTTCTTTTCCCTTTTTCTTTTCTTTATTTTTCTTTCTTTTTCGTGATTGATTCCAAAAGAGGGGTATGAAAGAAATAAATAAGGCTTAGAAAGGGGAAACAAAGGGTAAAATGTTTAGATAGCAGAACAAATTGCCTTCGTCATTTCAATCTTCGAAATAATGCCAAATACAAACAATCAACAATTATAACAAAGAAATCATACATAATATCTTTTTACTGCGTCAGAATTGATAGTCATGTCTATGCATTTTCCTTCGATATCTGTTAAACATAAAGCACCATTGGACAATACTCTGGTTACAATGAATGGTACTTGCCAATTCGGGGCGAACTTGCCTTTTGCCCTAGCCTGATGTAGAAGGATGCGTTTCAGCACTTGCTGGCCCACTTCAAACTTCCGGTGACGCACCTTTTAATTGTATGTTCTTGGCATTCTCTTTTGATACAACTGGCCATGACACACAACTGCTAATCGTTTTTCATCAATCAAGCTCAACTGCTCCAAACGGGTTTTGATCCACTCATCATTATCAATCTCAGCCTCAGCGACAATCCGAAGGGACGGGATTTCAACTTCCGCAGGTATCACTGCTTCGGTTCCATATACCAACAAATAAGGGGTTGCACCTACTGAAGTACGGACAGTAGTGCGATAACCTAGCAACGCAAATGGTAATTTTTCATGCCATTGCCTGGAACCTTCTACCATTTTCCGAAGTATCTTCTTTATGTTTTTGTTGGCTGCCTCAACTGCTCCATTCGCCTTGGGACGATATAAGGTAGAATTGCGGTGTGCAATCTTAAACTGTTGACATACTTCTTTCATCAAATTGCTGTTAAAATTAGCACCATTATCCGTGATGATCACCTTTGGGATTCCAAATCGACAGATGATATTTGAATGAACAAAATCGGCCACTGCTTTCTTGGTTACAGACTTGAAAGTTTTGGCCTCAACCCACTTGGTAAAATAATCAATGGCTACCACAATGAATCTATGCCCATTGGACGTTGCTGGCTCAATTGGTCCAATGATATCCATGCCCCAAGCAACGAAGGGTCATGGTGCCGACATTGTGTGCAATTCCGATGGTGGAGAATGAATCAAATCTCCGTGTATCTGGCACTGATGACATTTGCGCACAAAACTGATACAATCTCGCTCCATGGTGAGCCAATAATAACCTGCTCGGAGAATTTTCTTTGCCAGCACATATCCACTCATATGTGGTCCGTAGACTCCTGAATGTACTTCAGACATGACAGCCGTAGCTTGTCTAGCACCTATGCATCTTAACAATCCAAGGTCTGGTGTTCTTTTATACAAAACTCCTCCACTTAATAAGAATCCACTTGCCAACCGTCGAATTGTTCTCTTTTGATCCCCCGTGGCTTGCACTGGATATATCCTCATTCTGATGTACTCCTTGATTTCATGGAACCATGGTTCGCCATCAAGTTCTTCTTCAATCATGTTGCAGTAAGCATGCTGATCTCGTACTTGAATGTGCAAAGGATCGACATAGGCTTTGTCCGGATGGTGCAACATTGACGCTAGGGTAGCCAAAGCATCGACGACCTCATTATGGACCCTTGGAATATGCCTAAACTCCACTGATCGAAACCGTTGACAAAGATCATGCAAACATTATCGGTATGGTATGAGCATCAAATCGCGTGTTTCCATTCTCCTTGAATTTGATGTACCAGAAGATCCGAGTCTCCTAAGACCAAGACTTCCTGGACATCCATGTCTGCAGCTAGCCTTAAACCCAAAATGCATGCTTCATATTCAGCCATATTGTTGGTATAATGAAAACAAAGCTGAGCTGTAACATGATAGTGATGCCCTGTTTCAGAAATAAGCACGACTCTTATTCCCACTCCTTTCATGTTAGCAGCCCCATCAAAGAAAAGTTTCCAACCTGGTTTTTCGGCTTATTCTAGCTCGTCAATATGCATCACCTCTTCATCGGGAAAATAAGTCCTCAGTGGCTCATACTCTTCATCGACCGGGTTCTCGGCCAAATGATCGGCCAATGCTTGGGCTTTCATCGCAGTCCGAGTCACATAGATGATGTCAAATTCTGTGAACAAAATTTGCCACTTCGCAAGTCTTCTTGTCGACATGGGCTTTTGAAAGATATACTTCAATGGATCCAAGCGTGAAATGAGGTAAGTAGTGTAGGATGACAAATAATGTTTCAATTTCTGTGCCACCTAAGTTAGGGCGCAACATGTCCGTTCCAGGTGAGTGTACTTAAACTCATAAGCCGTGAACTTCTTACTAAGATAGTAGATGGCCTGTTCTTTCCTGCCTGTGACATCATACTGCCCCAGTACATAGCCAAATGAATTTTCCAGGACAGTCAAGTAAAGAATCAAAGGTCTCCCTGGTTCTGGTGGTACAGCAACAGGCGAGTTAGACAAGTACCCCTTTATCTCGTCGAATGCTTCTTGACACTCATTAGTCCACTTGATCGCAGCGTCCTTCTTCAGCAACTTGAAAATAGGCTCACAAGTTGTCGTGAGCTGAGCAATAAACCTGCTGATGTAGTTCAACCTTCATAACAAACTCATCACTTTAGTCTTGTTCCTCGGAGGTGGCAATTCTTGTATGGCTTTGATCTTTGATGGGTCCAATTCGATGCCTCGTCGGCTGACTATGAATCCCAACAACTTTTCGGATGGAACACCAAATGCACACTTGGCAGGGTTAAGCTTGATGTTGTACCTGCGAAGCCTCTGGAAGAATTTCCTCAAATCCCTAATGTGGTCGGCCTGACGCTTTGATTTTATGATCACATCATCTACGTATACCTCAATATCCTTATGTATCATATAATGAAACATGGTAGTCATGGCCCTCATGTAAGTTGCCCCAGCATTCTTCAAACCAAATGGCATTACCCTGTAGCAATAAGTCCCCCATGGCGTGATGAAAGCCGTCTTTTCTGCATCTTCTTCATCCATTAGAATCTGATGATACCCGACATAGCAATCCACAAAAGATCCTATCTCATGCTTGGCACAATTATCGATCAAAATGTGGATATTGGGTAGTGGGAAGTTATCCTTCGGACTTGCTTTGTTGAGATTGCGGTAATCGACGCATACTCTGATCTTGCCGTCCTTTTTCGGTACAGGCACGACATTAGCCAACCAAACAGGATATCGAGTGACCCGAATAACCTTTGCATCCAACTGTTTGGTAACTTCTTCTTTAATCTTCACACTCATATCAGTTTTGAATTTCCTCAACTTTTGCTTGACGGGAGCGAAATGCTGGATCAGTAGGCAATTTGTGGACCACTAAATCAGTGCTCAAACCTGTCATGTTGTCATATGACCATGCAAAAACATCTTTGTACTCGATGAGTGCTTTGATTAACTCTTCACAGATCTCTGGCCCGAGGTGGACACTTATTTTAGTCTCTCGTACATTGTTTGTGTCCCCTAAATTGATGACTTCTGTATCATTCAGGTTGGGTTTGGTTTTTTTTTTCCGAAGTGAATTAACTCCTTACTAATCTCTTCGAAGGCTTCATCCTCATCATCGTATTCTGATTCATAATCACAATCTACTTCTTAAACTAATATTTCGGAATCAGATTGATTTTTAAGACTGCGCTGAGGATTCCTTATGAATGCCATGTCATTAGAACCAGCGTAAAAAGAACTGTATAGAAAAGAAAAGAAAAGAAAAAGGAAAACCATCAGGAATGATGAAGAAAGGGAAATTGCATTTCATTAAATGATAAAAGATAACAAGGTTTGCACACTCAAACAGACTGAAAATAAAATAAAATCTGGATTACAACCCTGGAATAATCCGTACAAACTTAAAGGAAAATCAAAGCAAACTACCAAGACTCCTTCCGAGTAGGGAGAAGAGTAGCCTTCCAATTATTAAGCTTTGTTTTTGGCCCGACAAATTGCACTTCCGCATTGCTAGAACCTTCTCCAATTTCCACCATGTTCACACTATCAAACAACTTCTCAAATCTTTCAATTAACTCCTTGTCAGGATCAATCACAGAACTAGGAATTGTTGTTACTAGGCGACTCCTCGTACCGGACTTGACAAATGATCTGGAAAGACGTGGGACCGGCTTTGGAAGGACACATGCCCTCTGTTTCAATTTCCTAGCTCTTTTTATGTCTGTGGCTGTGGGCTTGAATCCCAGACCAAATGTTCCCAAGTTTTCAGGAAGAGACACGGGCTGCATGATAACTTGTAGAGCTGATCCCAAACTCTTTCCTGGTACAAAACCATTCTTCAGCATTTCATACGCTACCATGACTGATGCAGCGGTTATCTTTGGATTTGGGATACACTTCCCTTTTGGAACTTTCTCGACTGACATTGCGTCAGAAACTTGGTAGACCCATGGTCGCTTGTCATCTTCCATTTCAATGAATGGCACAATGATGTTGCTGTGAGCGCAAAAATTATCTTCGCCGTGCACAACTATTTCTTGTCTGTCCCATTCAAACTTGACCATCTGATGGAGTGTTGATGGTACTGTTTTAGCGGCGTGAATCCAAGGTCGCCCTAATAGCAAATTGTAGGAAACAGCTATATCCAGCACTTGGAATTCCATTGTGAATTCTACTGGACCTATAGTCAGCTCCAACATTATGCCCCCGATGGAGTCTTTGTCCCCGCCATCAAATCCCCGCACACAGATATTATTCTTATGGATCCTCTCATCTTCTACTTTCAGCTTGCTTAGAATGGAGAGAGGACAGATGTTCGCACTTGAACCATTATCAATCGATACCCGGGTAACCGCGAAATCCTCACATTTCACTGTAAGGTAAAGGGCTTTGTTATGCTCAATACCCTCTACGGGCAATTCATCATCGGAAAAAGTGACTCTGTTTACTTCAAAAATCTTGTTGGCTATCTTTTCCAGATGGTTTACCGGGATCTTGTCGGGGACATGGACCTCATTCAAGATTTTCATCAGCGACTGACGGTGCTCATCTGAATGGATTAGCAATGAGAGCAATGAGATCTGAGCGGGCGTTTTCCTCAACTGCTCTACAACAGAATAGTCATGCACTTTCATTTTCCTCAAAAATTCCTCTGCCTCTTCTTTAGTTACAGCTTTCTTTACCGGCGTTGGATTATCTTTAGTTCTTCTTAACTCCTCGGGAGTGAAACACCTTCCTGAGCGAGTCAAACCTTGTGCTTCATAAACTTCTTCTTTGATTTCTTTCCCTTTGTAAATCACTGTCACCCATTAATAATTCCAAGGAACTGCCTTGCTGTTGATCACTGGAAGCTGAGTTACTAGTTTTATAATAACAGGCTCTGTGCGAGCACCCTTCACGAACACAACAGGTTTACTTGCAACCCCTGGTACTACCACTTTAGCTTTCTCTGGTTTCACTGCAACAGTGCTTGACGACCCTTTCTCGGCTACCACAACTGGCTTATTGTCTACCCCTTTCAACTGGACCACTGGTTACCTTCTCCTTTGAACTAGTTTCTCTAGAACGGATCATCATTACCGTCTGCGAGGGTTTCTTAGGCTCCTCTCCTTTGTGTACCAACTCAATCATATGGGTCTCATGGTGAGCTGGAAGTGGATTATGATTGATATTTGGTGCTTCTGGGGCCCGGACCTCGATCGGATGAGTATCAATAAGCTCTTGCACAACTGTTTTCAGTTTCCAACACTTCTCTGTATCATGCCCAGGGGCCCCTGAACAATACTCACAACTCACCGAGTGGTCAAGATTTCTAGGAGGGGGATTTGGCATTTTAGGCTCAATTGGATTCAGCGTGCCCAACTGCCTCAACCTTTGGAAAAGACTAGTATATGATTCCCCCAATGGAGTGAAAGTCTTTTGCTTCTGTAACCTCTCATTCTTGAAGGCTTGGCTTGGTCGGAAACCCGTTCTGGGGGGATTTCTGTAGGCTCTTGGGGGTGGATATGTGTTTTGTGGAGCTGGGTATGGATTTTGTGGAGTAGGCACACGCCATTATGCGTGTGCCAGGGTTTGGGTATAGGTTTGTGCCTGATGGACGGAAAAATGGGGATCTGGCGGTGGGTAGTATTGTTGTAGAGGGCTATACAGAGTGTGGGGGTAATTTTGGTGGTAGGGTAGGGGTTGGTTATAGTAGGGTGATGGGCCTCTAGATCCGAACCAGGCTCCGGACTCAATTGTCGCAACATCTTCTTTCTTCTTTTTCCCAAGTACACCTCCAATGCCGTTTTGGATAGCCTGGGTGGTTGCCTTGATTGCTGAATAACTCATGATCTTGTTGGACTTAAGTCCTTCCTCGACCATGCCTCCCATTTTTACAACCTCATTAAAAGACTTTCCGATTGCGGACACCAAATGACCAAAGTAGGTCAGCTCTAAAGCCTCAACCATCTCGCTCTCTTTCAATGGGGGATCTACCCTTGCTGCCTACTCCCTCCATCGGAAACCATATTCTTTGAAGCTTTCACTGTGCTTCTTCTCTAGTTTAGTCAAGGACAGTCGGTCTGGAATGGTCTCAAGATTATACTGGAAGTGACAAGCGAACGTTTGTGCTAGATCATCCCATGTGTACCATCTTCTATGATCTTGGCGGGTGTACCATTCCAATGCTGATCCACTCAAACTCTGACTGAAGTAAGCCATTAACAAATTCATCTTTTCCTCCGGCTCCCCTCATCTTACTGCAAAAACCTCTTAAGTGTGCTACTGGATCACCGTGCCCATTGTATAGATCAAACTTGGGCATCTTGAAACCTGACGGCAATTGCACATTTGGAAACAGACATAGGTCCTTATAGGTCACACTTACTTGACCTCCTATTCCTCGCATGTCCCGGAATGACTGTTCTAGGCTCTTAACTTTCCTGAACATCTTCTCATGTTCGGGATTTTTGGCTGGTCTCTCAGCTTCTCTCGGGAGATCAGAACGTGGATTATAGGGGTAGGTTTCGGGAGCTTTGAAGGTGGGCTCCGGGGGGTAGTACTGGTTGTCCTGAGCTTGGAACATAGGCTCACTCGAAGGATCTATGGAGTGCAGCTGGTGGAGATGCCACAAAGACAGGGGTGACTGGCGGAGGGGGTATGGAATTGATTTTGGTAGTGGAGCTTGTGGCATATGAGAAGTAGTGCCATGGTAATGTTGGTAAATGGGAAAGCTTGGATCGATGGCAGGATGATCCTGAGCCTGAGCCGGTGGTGGGGTGGAAGCAGGGTTAGCAGGGTAAGCTGGGGGTGATTGTCCTTTAGACCAGGCCTGATACATCTCGGTCATCTGTTGCTTAAGTTTGAGCATCTCCTCTTTCATTTTACTGACGTCCAACTCCTCTACCTCAACACTTGTGTCGATATCCGGGATAGACATGATTTCTGGTATTGGTCCTTTTGATCTGGTTTGGTAATGATAATGTGCCAGTATCCTCTAGATAAACTAACTGCTTGAATTCTCTACAAGACAACAAACTTGTTAGTTTTTAGAGTTTAACGCATATGCAATTACACGTTGGGATGCAATGCACCTAGGCAATTAACCATTTTCTATCATGCATTTGCTTCGGTTGCGTGCGTCATTCCGGCCTCTCATAATTGTGCCCTTCTTTTAAGATTCCTTTATTCTATCCTCCTTTATTATTTTTCATTTCCCCTTTTCTTTTTAGTGGTGGTCGAATCCTATAGAGATTGCCTACATATCATGTCCCCGCATGAATCAGACCGTGCGTAGTTCTAGCAGATAAGTGCACAAGTAAACAGCTCTAAAAAACAAATGCTTCCATTACAAAACTCAAAACTAACAAATTCCAAAAGACTAACAGATTCTGATGCAAAGACGAAATACAGACTCCGAAAATAAGCTATCATACTCCAACAAAAGGAAATACAGAACAGAAAGAAAATACAAACTCAACATGACTGACAAACTTTAACCGAAACGGAAATACAGACTTCATGAGAAATCATGAATACATCAATGCTCCTGGTGCCCGTGGGACATCATTCGGTCTCGCCGCGGGCCTATATGCAAGATCCCTTTGAAGTCGGTCCAAGTCACTCATTATCTGCTTAACAAATGTCATCACTGCTGCGAAGAAGGTAGTGCGAGTCATATCCTCACAGATCTGGCACTTCATAACGACGTAGTCGGCGATGTTTCTAATTATCTCTCTTATGATGCCTTTTTCTTGTAACAAACGCCCAATTTGCTGGGCCCTGGCTTCCAAAGTTTGGTCGGCCACATGATTCTGCTCCTGCAGTTGTTGCAAGTCTATTTCTAATTGCGCCAAGGCCGTATAACAATGTTCCCTTTCAACCCTGAAGTCTTTTGCCTGTTTGATCATTTTGTTTTCTGTGGCGATGACCCTTTTCTTTAGCCCTGCAACCTCATTGTCATACTTTTCTTTCAGCTGCTTAACCATACATGCTCGTTCTACCGAGTTTTCGGCCAATTGTTTTCGAGCCCTGGTTAATTCACTTTCTGCTTTGTTCAGATCAAAATTATATTCGCCCACTTTTCGCCTCAGGTTATTTATAAGTTCTTCATCTTTGGCACTTCGGGCAGGGTTTTATGCAGCTATTTTCATCTTTTGAATTTGGGCTTGAAGGGCCTCATTTTCTTTAGCTAGTTTCTTTTTCTCCTCCTCATCTGCGGCGGCCTGCAGATCTTTCTCAAGCTGCAACTCCATGACTTGCTTCTCCAATCTGCCTATTGTGGCCCTGTACTCATGTTCTTTAGCCAACCAATCCCACTGTTCTTGCGACGCCCCGACGAACTTCTGGAGATGGGGTCTCTTGGCCGGCCTCCCAAACTCGATTTATCTCCTATACCAAGCAAGGTATCCCGGCGAAACTTCACCTTTGGACCGATCACGTACACATGTATTTGCCGTTAAGTATTAACACTCGCTCCAAATTTGGAAGACTACTGCTTCGTGAAATTGTCCATTAGGCCCGATCTTGACCACTTGGCCACTAAGATATTCATCTTTCGGAACTATTTGGCATCTCCCCAACTGCCTCAAAACTCGATACGGGGCATAGGGCTGGATACTCTTGAGTCCCATCAAAAGGAAATGGGGTCCAGTGGCTGGCATATATTTGATTTCATCCACAGGCAGCCTTCCAAATGTCCACTCTATTTGGCTTGCAGTGACGGAACGGAGGCGCGCTATCCACTCTGTAACCCCTTCTGGCAAGTTGATTCCATCAACCCTCGTATAAAATTCCTCTACGCATGTTTTCTCTGTCGACCCATAACTCATAAATTGAGGACGACGACATAGGTGTTCGATCATCCACATCTGCAGCAACACGTTGCACCCCTCAAAAAAGTCTCCCCCGACTTTGCAGGCTGTGAGAGCGTGAAAGATTTCAGCTACTATCATGGGTGCGAGGGTGTTGTTGGCCTGAGTAAACAAAGTACTGACAACCCCGGCTGCTCGTATGTCAATATTCCCATCTTTTCTAGGAAACACCAAAAGTCCCAAAAAGACCACCATAAATGCAAAACATCTATGTTCTTCCTACTTAAGGCGGTTTCCCTTGCTGCATATTTTGTTTTTCGGCTTGTTGAACCCCCTATATGACCATATCTGTTGTATATAAACTGCAAAGTACAAAAACCAGCTGCCAAGTCTGGGTTGTGGACCTCCCTACTTATTTTCAAAGAGTCTAGGAACCTGTGCACGACTATGGCCCTCGGAGCAATTAGGTACTAGTGTTTCAGAGGAACTTTGGGACCCCCAATATATCCGGCTATTTCTTCCAATGTTGGGGTAAGTTCAAAATCTGAGAAATGAAATACGTTGTGAGCCGGGTCCCAGAATGTGACCAATGCCTTTATGATATTCTCTCTAGGATTAATTTTCAGCAACCCAGCGAGGCCTCTCAAGTATAGATTGATCGTGTCTCGCCTTGATTTGCCCAAGTCATCACACCACATGTGCAACTCCAAAGGAATCTTGTTCATAATTGTTACTAGTAAATTCTAGCTTGTGCTCATTCTGCACGTTTATTAAGGTGATTAATCATGATTTACTCTATTTTGAATCAACACTGACCTTTTTTCAGATTTTTTTCTAAAACCAAAAGCCCAACTTAGAAAATACGGCCTTTGAGCACTTCCGGAGGGAGATTTTAAGGTTTTGCCTGCTAACTGGCCAAAATTGGAAAAAGACCAAAGGTGGATGTTTATGCGAAATCAGCCTTCCGGCGTCCCTTTCGGGAACATTCGGCTATTTTTGATAAAAACCGCATCGCCTTACCTATTTACAGTAAAATAATTTTTTTTTTCGTTTCGGGCTATTTTTGGCAAAAAGAAGTTGGACCCGATGAGGGTTGCCTACGTATCCCACACCCTGTGAGAATCAAACTGACGTAGTTCGGCAAATAAAACAAACTATTTTTAAAAACAAGATTCTTTTTTCATTTTATTGGCAAAATAAACAAACTATTTTTGAAAACAAATCTTTTTTCTTTTCCTTCTCCTTTTTTTATTTTTTCTTAAAAAAAAAATTCTCAAAAATTCGGCAGAGTTTCGGTACTATTTAGACATTGTTTTTTTTCAAAACAGGCGATTAACTCTCTTTAACCCTCATACTGCTATTTCTCTTTCCTCAAAATATTCAAAAGCCGGTCAGCATGCAAGTCCAAAGCAAATAAAAATGCACAAGTAGCAAGTAAGATGCATCAGGATGGTCTTTTTCATTTTTGGTACACCTGTCCTAGACAGACCCAACCCCTGTGTTGAGCCTCCAAAGTCAAATGCACATGATGCACACAAACGTTCCTATTAGGGATCCGGCATGAAGCTGAGTTATTCTAGGTTCAAAGCTTAGGTATTTGTTCTAGACTGTGTACCCGAGCGGACAACTCGAGCCGAGGAGGGGGCTACGTACCGGGAACCAAAAGACCATCCGGCTTAGTAACTTGTCCGAGCCTCTTTCTTATTTCAAGGTATGGCACTAACAGAATAGGGAGTCTCGACCAGCGAGCATATCCCCAAAGGTGAGAAGAGAAGGGTTTCGTAGCAGTTTATATACAGTTCAGATAATATCAAAGCGGTAAAAGCAGCATTTAGCACATTAGGCCCAAACATGTAAAAATCAGATAATAAACAAAGCCAATTATAACAATTATTCCAAGCTCGAATTCTCGAACCCTGAACCAGAAGTCTGGGTTCCAGTCCCCAGCAGAGTCGCCAGGCTGTCATACCTCCTTTTTTCCTACACCCCGGAAAGGGTATAAGAGAGTTTTTTCCAACTTAAAGTAACAATCAAAACGGGATTCATTTATTATTAAAAATTCAGAGTCGCCACTTGGGATAATTTATGATGTCCCAAGTCACCGGTTCAAATCCCGAATCGAGGAAAAGATTGGCTCTGTTTTACAGTTCGCGAACACAGAAATCCGGGTAAGGAATTCTGTTAATCCGGGAGAAGGTGTTAGGCATTCCCGGGTTCCGTGGTTCTAGCACGGTCGCTCAACTGTTATAATTGGCCTATTATCTGATTTTAATACATGTTTTAGCCTATGGTTTAATTTTAACTTATTAACCGCTCTTATTCATTTTTAGGAAGATTGCAACGTCATTTAAAATATGTCTTGAACCACGTCACATAAATGCACCCGCGGTCCACGACACATTTTATTAAACATTGTTGGGATTTGTATTTGGGTCCCATGAAATGCACACCCGAGTTTAGGAAGGTAATTTCAAATTACGCGGCTAAAGCAACTACGCATTTTTCAACTTTGCGAGGGCCATAGAAAATTCGCTAAATGGCATGCTTCGAATTCTAAGGATTTAAAATTAATTAAATGAGGGCCATGAGTTTTGATGTTTTATTGTGGATGGAGTGGTATAAATTGATAAGTACAAAAGGCCTAAAGAAATGGGTTAGCTACATGTATATCACTGGAGCCTTTTGTTATAGCATACTACAATTCAAAAAGGTGGAGTTGGCATTTATGTGAAAATAACAAAAGACAGGTGCCAGCTTTGGGTTCATCTCCATATCATCTTCAAAAGACCGACTTTCGTTTTCAAATTCTAGAAAGAAACTAACAAAATTTTATAACAAAATAATGAATCTTAAATGACCATATGAGCACAAAAAAAACCATGCTGAGAACTATTCGGATGAACCAGAAGGAACAAAACAAACATGGACATACAAAAATGCATTTTAAACTTGATTATAACAAAGAACACTTAAAGTAATTAATTTATTTAACACTATGCTAAAGAGAAAGTTGTAGTATCACCACTATAACTTCTACAGTACCATTTTGAAGTAGAGGAAGTTGAATCTTCACATGGTTAATTTAAGAAAATATGCAGCCAATAACATAAACTGAAGATAAGATCCTTCCACTAACACAATCTATTTTTTTTTACATCTTAATGTTGACAAATTGTTTAACTTCACATATTTCTTTAAATTTCAAAATATGAACATGGTGCTACATGAGCTTGAAATCTAAATGTAAACAAAACAATACCTGCTGGTTACAAGTCATGAGCCAAGAAAAAGAAAAAAAAGAAAAAAAAAACGAGACAGAGTCATCAACATACTAAAATAACGTTAACATTTGCAAATCTCAATTCACTCAATCAAAGAAACATCATTCATGCAAACATATTAAATACGAAAGAAACTTTATCAAAAGAACCAAATCAATTTGCTTCTGCTTCAATAAAGATGCTCCGACATTTTTTAACTCAAGAGCTTGAATTACATACCTATAAGAGAGTGAATTCAAATGAATAAAATCTGAAAGTTGTAGAGTCAATACAGCAGCAACAACAAAATCTCTATCAACTCTTCTTCAAATCCAAGATTCAAGGCCCGAAATATTGAAAGAAAAATTTAATGAAAATTTTCAACCTAAATTTCTCTCCTCCCCCTCTCGTCTTTTTTTTTCTTCTTCTCAAAATTTTCTCTTCTATTTATAGCAAAAATTTCGAGATTTTTCAGATTTTTTTTAAAAATATTTTATTATTTTTTAATTAAAAGAAATCCCACTTACAAATTGCTTTTATTTTTTTTATAAAAAGAAATCCCACCTTTCTTTACTTTTGTTTTTTAAATTCCAACTTTAATTACTTTTATCTTATTTAAAATCCCACTTTTTTTACTTTTTAAAAGAGAATTCCACTTATTTAACTTTTCTTAAAAAAACAATCCACTTTTTTTTGCTTTTCTTTTAAAAATGCTACTTTCTTTTACTTTAAATTTTTTTAATTTTCAGATACCTTTATATTTGTTTTTTAATTCCAACTTTCTTTTACTTTTTATTTTTTAAAAATTTCCACAAAACTTTACTTTTATTTTTTTAATTTTCTACTTTCTTTTACTTTTTAAAAGAGAATTCCACCTACTTTTACTTTTATTTTTTTTATTCAATACTTCCCTTTTTCTTATTTTTTAAATCACTCCTGAAAATTAAAAAAAATTAATATTTTTCGGAATATTTTTATTATTTTAAAAAAAATAAAAAAAATATTAATAGTAATAATTCACCTTTTAAATTTTGTATTTTTACCCTATAATAAAAAGTGTAATAAAGCTAAAAATTGTAGGTTAAAACCCCTAAAATATTTACATAGAAGAAGTGATAAAAAATTAAATATTATCAAAAATTAGGTGCTCACAATCGGTAGCCACGTCAGCAGCGGACCTCTCTAGGTCGACCACATCGGGAGTGGTTTTATCGATTTCGGTAGGCGATTGTGAAGAAGAAGCGACTTTTTGGGGAACGGATTTGGAAGTTTTGGCCATTTTTATATGGAGAAAGCTTGAAAAAGATGAAGAAAGGTCGAAAGATGAAGGGTCAAGGGCGATGGTTTGGATAGAAAATAAGTAAGAATTTGCAACTTACTAGAAATATTGGGAGGTAAAAATACAAGAGTATGAAGAAGGGTAGTGGAATCCTGAAGACTCGAGGGTAGAAGCTTGATCATAAAGTAAAAACTGAACGAAGGAAGGGAATATTTATAGAGGCTTCACGACGTTTCACATTTAGAGATGGCCAATCGGTGGCTGACACGCGTTTGAGGTCATAATGATATGATTGATGAGACGCTTCGGGTTCTTTGTCGTTTCTGCCACGACGTATTGGAGAAGGAATCGAAGTGCATATGTCATTTCTCGTTATTTTCGGAAACTTACTCTCTGATAAACGAGGGGACTATCTGTATACGGGTAAAACCGAACCCTTTGGATGCCTTGGTTCTTGATGAAGTAAACGGAGCAGAAATGAAAATGTGAGGAGTCGGAATCGAGTCAAGAAGCTCCTTGAGTCGAAGTCCGGCAAACACCCGCCCTCTAAGGAATCAGAGTCATGCCCCCAAGGCCAATTCGAACCCCTAAACTTCGGAGAACGTTATCAGACAATCGAGCACGACTAACAAAGAGCCGTGATATCCTTGACCAGCCGGGTGTCACGACGTGAATCTCGGTACTTATCGGCAGAGGATCTGTGATTAGTAAAATGGAAGTTTTTACCTTTTATAGAATTGTACTTAGGGTGAAACTCCCCTACTATATAAAGGGGAGTTTGATTATTTATTAGGGCCATTGGAACACGCACATCAAGGCAATATACTTTTAATTTTCTCCGTTATTAAAAGTTCTTATTTTTGTTCATTAATGCTTTGTTATTATGAGTCCAGGATCGAAGGCAGGCATTTCATTAAGGCTGTTATTGAGTCCGGGTTCACCCCCACAAATTGTTTGATACTTTATCATATCTTTTATTTGTCTAATCTAACGTAATGTATTATTTGTATTGAATTAATCCGTATATCCTTAAAACCGCTTATAAATTTAATTGTTATTCATTTTGGGGGTAAACAAGCTCCTAACGGATGTACATTTTTAGCAACTAGCTAGGAAGTAAAAGAAACATGCATGCCATGTCTCACTATCAATGATAGTAGGCAAAATACATAAATTACCCCCTGAACTATGAACCAAATCCCTGTTACACTCTTTTTGTGGACAAAAATCATCTTACACACTCAACCTTTTAAAAGTGTATCTAAGACACACTACTTTTTTCTTGACGAGTTTGCCAAATTATGTGTGATATCACGCACCAATTGAGTCTTGACACGTGTCATAACTCAAGAAAAAAATAAAATATTCATTTCCACCCTAATTAATATCTTTTCTTTAAAAAATAAAAATAATCAAAAGACCCCCCTCCCCAACCCGTCTCTCATCTTTCCCTACCCCACTCATAGTCAACTTTTCCATTAAAATTTGTTCCTCTGTTAGAATCCACTGGAATAATCCCTCCAAATCACATGTCCTCTATTTTCCTCCATCATCTTCTCAGTTTACACCCAATAGCTGGCCAACTCCTCTGCCACAACTATTAGCCACCAAACAACTCGATTCCAGATAATCAGATTTGGAGGAAACTCGCTGAAGAATGGTCAGATCTTTGCTAGTTCTGCCGAATTTTGACAAGAGACGGAGCTTCTCTATCATTTTTTATTTTATTTTTGTGTCTCTTCTTCTCACTTTTTTGTTTCATCTGAATATTGGTCAGAAAATTAAAGACTCCGGCGACCCATAGTTTTGATGTCGTTTGTTTGTTTCACGATTGCCTTACCATCGGAGCTCCGGCGATTGCCGAATTGCTTATGTTATCAACTGAGATCTTCACATAATACTTTGCTTACATCTACAACTTGAACAAATTCATTCTTTAACAATCTACCAATTGTTAATTTGCGGACAGATTAGTGTAATATTATATGTATTAATCATCATTAGTGTGGTATAAATAGGAGAAGGTAAGGAATATTAAGAATAAACGTCATCCAAATGACTCTAAAAATTTTAAAAAATAAAGAAGGCTGGATAGGTGGCATTTAGATAATGGTTCAGACCCAAAAGATTTAATTCCACTCGCCTCTTTTATGTATAAAACACGCGCCCGCCAACTGTAAAAGTAGTGTGTTTTAGACACACTTTTAAAAGGTTGAGTGTGTAAGATGATTTTTGTCCACAAAAAGTGTGTAACAGGGATTTGGTTCATAGTTCAAGCGTAACTTATGTATTTTGCCATGATAGTTAAGGCTGTATTGTGGTCCAGGCCCGACCCAGGACCGCGGGCCGAACGGGCCGGTTCAAGTGGGCCCGGTATCTAGTGGTGCATAAGCCCTTAGCGGGCCGATCCAACCCAAATAGCCCATGAGCCCAGAACCGTTAAGCCCGGGACCGTCAGGTGGGCCTGGGCCGGTTCAACCGGGCCCAAAGGGCCAAACGGGCCCCCAACGACTATTTTTTAATTTTTTTTTTAAAATGACCAATGGTTAGATTTTTAAAATCTAGCCATTGGCCATCAAAATTCAACCGTTTGGCACTTTAAAAAATAGCCATTTGGCCCCCAAACTTTATTTTAACCCCAAACTTTTTATAATTACACTTTTTCCAATTTTCAACTATAAATACCCCCCCCCCCCCATTCTTTCATTTTTACTCACAAATTCATCAATCTTTCTCAATCTCTCTCTAATTTTCTTCTATAATTGCTTACTTTATTATTGCAATTTCGTGAAAAATTGTGAAGTTGGTGAATTGAAGTATTCAAATCTTCAACGATATTCAATTTTCAAGAAGTTGTTCGTCAATTCGGTAAACTCGTTCCAACTCTTAAGTTTTAATATTATAGTTTTGTTAGTTTTATTTAGTATAATTATAATTTATATGGCATTTTCTTTGAATTTTTTTTTTGCTGGTAAGGGTAAGGGAAAATTTAAAATTGGTGAATCTAGTAGCCAAGCTACTACTCTTCCCCCGACTCCCCGACCCAGACCTGTTACCCATCCTCCTCCACCTATTATTCTTGATAATGATAACCCTTGTTTTCAATTTTTCGATGGTCAATCTTGCCATGATGTTGCACCAGGTCAACAATTAAATGAAGAAGTTATGAATGCTCTTTATCCTAATGAAACTATCTTTGAAAATGATGATGAAAATGATGATTTAGATGAAACGCAACCGGTTTTAGATGATACACCTACTAGTCCTGTTAATAACCCAAATGATGCCCCGCCTGACCCTCTTGTAGTAACCCCTACTTTTAATAGACAACCTGCTAAACGACCTGAAACATCTCTTGTTTGGCACTTTTTTACTCAACTAAGAGAACAAAATAAGGCTAAGTGTAAAACTTGTGGGTCTCAACTAGTTCATAAATTTACTGGAGACCGTAGCGGTACGAGTAGTTTGACTAGACACATAAATACACACCCTAGAGATAAAGCTAGATTTTTACAAATGAAAGTTGCGCAAGAGAAGACAAGTGTAGATACTACGATTAGCCCTAGTACAAATTCAAATCTAGTTCAACCGGGAATTAACACTGTTACCGGTGGCATTTTATATTATGATCCAAATAAAGATCGTAAAGAATTGGCAAAAATGGTTACTGTTATGTGCTTACCCTATAGTTTTCCTTCTAACCCTCATTTTGTGCATTATATTAGAAGAGTTTTTAATCTTACTTATAAAGGATGGCATCGCGCAAGCATAAAGAGCGATATTTATAAATATAAACAATATTTGCGCTATTTATTTACTCATATAGATTGTCGCATTGCTATTACTACTGATATTGGTAGAAGTGGTAATGACTGTGATTATCTAACTGTTACAAGTCATTGTATAAAAAAGGAGTGGATAATGCAAAAGCGCATTATTGCTTATAGAATAATTAATTCACGCCACACAGGTAAGTTTATTGCTAACACAATTGCAGATATTTGTAGATATTTTTGCATTAGAGATAAAATTATGTCGGTTTCAATGGATAATACTTCTAGTAACACTAACGTTATATGCTTGCTTACAACTACACTAAATCCTGCATTTAGTAATATTTTTCATGTTAGATGTATTTGTCATATTTACCATTTAATCATCGATGCTGGTATGAAAGTTTTAAATGTAGAAACTGAAAAGTTTAAAATGGCTCTTAATTGGCTTTTTTATTCAAACCGTAGAAGTAGACTTAGAGACTATTTTAAAAAATGTGATGAATTTGGCCTTAGAGAAAGAAAGGTTCCTAAAGCTTGTCCAACTAGATGGAATTACATGTATGAAAGTTTAGTTGTTGCATATGAATATAGGAACTCAATAAGTGCAACGTATAATGCTCGTGTAGGTGATGGTGATGATGATGAGCACCTTACAAATCAAGATTGGAGTAATGTTAAAATGCTTGTAAACCTTTTAGAATAATTTCATATTTCTACAAATGAATTATCTGGCCAATATTATCCTACTATTTCTAACTATTTAGTTTATACTGCAGCACTTGTAGATTTATTTACTCAATTTTCAGAGGGTGCAGTAATTTATCAAGAAGCTATTAATTCTATGAAAGCTAAGTTTAAAAAATATTTTTCCCCTATCCCCCTTATCTTCGGTGTTGCTGCATTGTTAAATCCTACCATGAAATTAGGAGGTCCTCACTTTTGATATTCAAAAATTTATAACGCTTTATCACTTTCAGCTGAGGAATTTGCTACACTTGGAGATGCAAAAACCTCAATTAAAATAAATGCTCAAACAATTTATAATGCTTATTAACTTGCCTTAGATCAAGCTAGACCAAATGTTCCAACTCCTACTTCGTCTAGTTCGCAAGCATCTAAAAGAACTGCGGGCCTAAAAATCCTTAGTTCTTGGACGGAGTTCAGGGGTTCTCAAGGTGATAATTTTGGTGATAGCTCACAACTAAATGAGCTTCAAGTTTATTTGTCGCAGGGACTTGAATCAGAGAATCCCGACGGCTCCTTTGATGTTTTGGAATGGTGGAAGGACAAACAAAAACACCATCTGGTTCTTTCAAGGATGACTCGAGATATTTTAAGTGTTCAAGCTGCAACAGTGGCATCAGAGTGCGCATTCAGTCAAGCGAGACTTCAAATCGGTGATCATAGAGCGTCTATGAGGGAGAGCTTGGAAAAATCAGTACTCTTCAGAGATTGGATTCGTTCGGAAAGAAGAAATTTTGGACTTGCAGAATCACAACCGGAGATAGATGAAGCTTATGAAGAAATGCTAGCGGAACTTGCGCAGGATGCTGCTTCGCCCAGAAGCGGTGATGAACATGCTTCTTTTCCACCACCACCAACGAAAATTCCTCCGGACCTTGAAGGATTTATGAGATTTGTTAGAGATAATACATAGACTAACATGTAACTTGTATTTTGACACATCTTCCTTAGTTTTTTTTCCTTTTAATGGTGGTATTAGTACCTTGTTGTGCTCATTCCATTGGGGGGAGGAAGACTAAGAAAGATATTGCCATTCTTTGTTAATGTCGTAATAGTAAAATATATAAGACATTCCCTTGAATATTTCTTTGCAATTTATTTTGTGTTTAAATTTGATATAGTATATATATTATATATCTAATACATATAAACTATATATATATATCTAATACATATAAACTACATATATATCTAATATCCCGACCCATTTAGTCCGGGACTATGTGGGCTTAAGACCACCGTGGGCCGATTCCACACATTGGGACCGTAAATCCCGGGACCGCCTCAGCCCGGCCAGCCTAAAGCCTAAGCCCGTTTGGCCCGGCCGATTTAGGCTCGTTTGGCCAGGGCCCGGACCACAATACAGCCATAAATTGATAGTAATAAAAGTGATTTGTTGGCATTTATCTCTTCTAGTCTTGGCCCCTCATTATGCTGCAAAGTATGTCAAATGAGCTTTAAAGGAAAGCGCAGTGATAGGGTGTCGTGGTTGTTGTAGTCACTTCTTTTTATTATCTTTAATCAGTATTGACTATCACACATGCATTTCCTAGCCATGACATATCGTTTCTTTTCCTGACCTAGTTGTAACAATATTGTATTCAGGGGCGGGTTTATGTAGAGGGTTGGGGGTGGTATGTCACCCGGATCCTCGGGTAAAATTTATGTGTGTATATGTGTGTGTGTGTCTATATATATATTTTTTTACCCAAATTCTGTATAGGAGAAGGGTGGCACCTGGAGTAATAAATTGGCTCTATGTGCCATGGTTAAAGGCCAACATTCCAAATGCAAGGTGCAGAATCAATCCCTACTCACTCTCTTTTCTTTACTTTCTGGTGCTTTTCTTTATTTCTTGTATTTCTTCATCTTTCGATTTTCTATTTTAGTAAGATCATTTTATTATTTATTTAATAAATATTAGCTTCTTTTTCTTTGCATGGATCTTCAATATCTTGTTTGAATGTAATTTTAATATTTTCTCTTTTTATCCATAAAGTTTTATTATTTTCCTAATTTTAAAAATCTTTTGGATAAACTTTATTCGGTTTGATGGTCATATATTTGTTTATACGCCAAAAATCATGTAAATCAAACTGAATCAATTCAAAGTAAATCGAACTAAACTGAAGCAAACCGAATTAGTTCAAAAATCAAACCAATAAAATGTATACCCTAATTCAATCTCCTTCACTAATGCTAGGTTTGCGTTAATAAAAAGTGACACTCATAACCATCAAATCTTGGATCTTTCTCTAATTGTACTATACTTTAATGTAGTTATTGTCACACCTCCTTTTTGCGCGCCCGCCCCCGAAGGGTTAAATGCGCGAGCGGAGTCGCCAGAGCTGTCACACCTCCTTTTTGCGCGCCCGCCCCCGAAGGGTTAAATGCGCGTGGGGAGTTTTTCCAATTTAAGTGACAATATTCGAAATGGGATTATTTATTTAATTCAGAGTCGCCACTTGGGAAAGGTTTGGCTTTTGGTGTACCAAGTCACCGGTTTGTCTTGAATCCCAAATCGAGGAAATTTTCGACTTTTTCAAATGAAGTCTGCGAACCAGAAATTCTAAGTAAGGAATTCTGTTGACCCGAGGGAAGGTGTTAGGCACCCTCGAATCCCGTGGTTCTAGCACGGTCGCTTAAATTGTTACAATGGCTAAATATCTGATTTAAATACATGTTATGACTTACGTGCTTTTATTAAGTTTAAACCGCTTTTATTATTATCATTTATTTTTATAGAATTGCAACGTCGTGAAAATGCATCTCAAACCACGTCACAATCAATGCACCCGTAGTTGTTAACACATTTCGACTCCGTTGAGATTTGAATTTGGGTCACATAAATGCACACCCGAATTTAAGAATGTAATTTAATTAAGTCGTGCCCAGAAAGTCTAACGCATTATTATTTTGAGGAAGACCATGAAATTTACTAAACGGCCTGTCCTGAATTCTAAATATTTATTATGGTTAATTATTGAGGGCCCCGCAATTTACGTTTTTATTTGGCGGGGCTCGTCTCATTATTTTAGAAGGAAACATCCTAAAGCGACTACATTTCTAATGTATTTGTCTCTAAAAATAGAAGAAAAGATGCATGCTAATTCAATTATATGCTTTGGCCAAATCCAGATTGTGGTTAATCGTCTGATTAATTATTTACAGAGTAAAGAAACGTTGTTCCTCGTGAAACATGCTTTTAATTGAGTAGGGGAATTATACACGAGATTGATGAAACACTACACTTAGCCCCAAATACTCCTCGAGTTAAACTTTTGAATTTATTTTAACAAGATTAATAAAAAAAAGGGTTACTCATTAGATGGTAACTACTAATAACATTCAGAATTTAACCTAAAACTGCCTACCGAAACTGAAGCTCCTAATCTTAAAACTGCGTTATACTCGGCGAAACTAAGCAAACCGTTCACCCTACATACTCAAAACATAACTGGAAGAAGGGTTTGAATTAACAATTCTACCAAATGATAGCACATTCCATAAATCATATGACTACATCACGGGTACTGCCAACAAACCATATCGCATTTTTAGGCCAGAATATTTTCAATTAAGTACAAACTTACTAATGTGTTTTCTATTGGGCTACAAATAAAAGAATTTATACAACTTTAACGATATTCGCAAAAAGCTGTAAGTAAGGCAACAGATGATTAAACATTCTTCAGATCTTTCAATTCATGCCTTTCATGGTTACATCAGTATGAAATGTGTACCTGGATGTTGAATACAACAGAAGAAGAGGAAGAAGATAGAGCAAATCAGCAGCAACAGGAACAAAGTAACAGCAGCAAACAAAGTAACACAGCAGAACAGGCTCGAGTGCAAGAATGCAACTATAGCCGATAGAAAGAGTAACCAAATGACAGCAGCACACAGTGGAGTAGAATCAGAACTCCAGGCAGAACAAAACCAGTAGTAAACCAATGAAAACACTCGACTAGTAGACTCAACTGGGACTTCAAAGAATTAGAATTGATTGAACAGGTTGAACAAATGAAACCCAAACAACAATAGGAAGAAAACAATTTCTGATTGTTGACTGTATGCTTTCTATTTCTTAACTTCTCTCTATCTGTTCTGAAAATCCCAACCCCCAGTCCAGTCTGAGTTCCCTATGTGTGTTCCCTAATATCAGATGTATTCCTCCCCTATCTCTGTCTCCTATATGTTCTATATGTATGTATTTCAGCTCCCTCCCCTCCAATCCCTTGTCCCCTATCTTTCTTAATTCCCTCCCAGTTCTCCCTTTTCTTTTGTTTTCTTAACAATTTCTTCTCCCTATCTATGCCCTCTCTATGTTCACTAATATCAGGTGGTGTTCCCCTCCTCTTTTTCTATCAGATGTCCTCCTCCTTTTATATCCTTAACATCACCCCTTTTACAGCTTGTTAGATTAATCAGATACCCCTCCCATGTGCTATCTTATTTTCAGATTCCACTTACTATTTAAAATAAGAACACCAGCCCATGATATTCCCTGGCAGACTTACTTTTAGGTAAGGTTTAATATTTTTGAACTAAAGCAAGGTAATGGGCAGCAGAATGTAGTCTGACAGCACATGCTGTCAAACTATTTAATTCAAAAACACTTAGGCAGGGCACAGGCTGTGCACAAAATGCACATGTTGTGCATAAGTGCACATGCTTTCCAATTTCAGAACTGTGACTAAACAGAACATTGCTCTTTTACACTTCTGATTCAAATTACTAATTATAAGCACTAAACTCAGTTCCTAAGTGATTCAAGCCATGCTTATCAAAAGTAAATTGATTTGTTATTGTTCGGACAACTGAAACTAATTGACGACATATGTCGACTCGACTATACTAGTTATAACACATACAATCATAACCAAAAATCAGACATTTAACAGTATCGACACATGATTTGAATTATACTGAATAAGCAAAGTGGTACTCGAGGAATCAATTAGTCAGTCCAAATTTGAAAATCGGCTAGTTGCACAACACTTACATACACATTATCAGAACAAATGGAAAGACTCAATCAAACAACAGAGGTTCAGGCAAAGTGGTCAAGGCACAGTTGATAAAAGTCAAGGACACAAACAAAACATGAACAGACCTTTACAACAATCAGATGAACCAAAACAAATAAGAAAAGAAAGAACTCACCTTAAACCTCGAAAGATCAAAACCTTAACTCGGACTCGGACAGACCTTTCTTAAGGCTGAACGGTCTTTAATCGAAGTGTTTCTCAGATGAGAAACACTTCGATTAAGGTCCATTAGACCTTAATTTCTTTGGCTCGAACAAGACACGGACCAGTGACGAGGAACCCTAAGGTTCAAAAACTAGATCCGGGATTCATGCTTCCCTAGTCAGATTCGGACCAAACCAAGTATGGTTTGGTCACGAGGGGGGTCTGGGGAGTGTCTGGTGTGAAGTTGGGGTTAAACGGTGTAGATCGAGTTTTGACTCGAATCTTCAAATGAAGATTCGAGAAGGTGGGATGGTATTCGAACTACGTGGTTAACAGATCCGTGTTCCGGATGGCAAGGGGGTTCTATGGTGTTAAGGGCGAGGTCACCGGCGTTCATGCCGCCGGATTTCTGGTAAAGGGAGATGAGGGCGGCTAGGGTTTGAGGGGAAGGGTCTGTGGAGACGAAGGCTGGGGTATTGGATAGGGGGCAGGGTATGTTAAGGGGCTTATATATGGAATGGGTGGGTTGATCTCGGCCGTTGGATGAGGCAAGATGGAAGGCCCAGATCTTTCATCTGATGGGGAAACGGTGTCGTTTCATCCAAAAGGGGTTTGGGTCGGTCTGAGTGGAAACGGGTCGGGTTTCTCAGTGGGTTATGGGGAATTGATCTTGCCCGTTGATCAATTTGAGATCAACGGCCCAGATCGGACTACAGTAAAACGGTATCGTTTGGAATGCCCCCTGAGGCCAGCTGGTCTGGACCGGGTTTACATGGGGTTTGGGCTGAGTTTGTTTGGGCTTGTTTGTTTTAAAATCGGACTGGCCCAAGTCCGAAACTCCTTCTCTTTTTTTTTCTTTTTAATTCCTTAAATTAATTTGCCAAATAATACCATGTAAACATTGGACAACAATTATCACACAATTAACATTTAATTATACTAAACACTTAATGACAAAATACAATGAAGGACGCACATATTTTATTTTTCTTTTAATAAACAGATTACGGTCCACACGACATATAGACATATATTTTTTTATATTTTTTTTTTGAATAAAACAACCACGGGCAAAATCACAAATAACTAGCAAAAAAAATAATGCCACGTAAAAATCCAGCAAAATGTACAGCAAGACCAATTGCTATTATTTTGTTTCTTTTGGAGTGATTGTCGCGTAAAACAAAAATCACGTGCTCACAGCTGCCCCTCTTTGTTCGGAAACACGAAGAGTTTTCGTGCAAAGATAAAGTGAGCGTGTATGAGCGATTTTTGCCTATGGACTACTCCGTGTGAAGCATGTTTTGAAAGATCTGACCGAATCTTGCTTCAAAGATTTCCTACATATCTTGGGCTAAACAGGAATCAGGTCAATGTAGTTCGGGAAAACTTTGGCAGCTGGGATTACCATGGGATTGCAATGCTTGCTGTTACTGCTGTTGTTGTTGTCACTGCTGTGTCGCTGACCGCCTTATTACAACCAAAAGAAAATTGAAACTGAACTAAACACTTATATGCATGTCAACTGCTAGTTACAAGATTCCTATCTATGATTCTTTTGCGACCTGATCTTGGGTCTTAGCTGATTCTGTTTGTAGACTCCGATCTGAATCTTGATGCTTGCAAGTTGGAGGCGCCTATTTATTTCTGCGATACTGAGTATGACGGGGTTGGTAGAACTCGGGACCTTGATCAAATCTTGGAGCGATCCGCCTTCCATTTTCTCCGGTGTCTCTGGACATCTTTTTTTCTTTTTATTCTTAGATTCTGAGTTGAGACTCATCTTGTGGGTCGTTTCGATCCGTGTGGCTCGAGGTTAGACCTGCGGGAAAAAACAAACGAACGAAATTTTCTGCCCCAGTTTCAACTAGGAAAATTTCGTTAATTATTCGCCAGGAAATTCACAAAATTGATGAAGGAAGATAAAAATGCTTAGTTCAGGACTGGAGTCCTAATACCGACTAGCTGGGGAAAGGTTCAGTTTAGGGTTTAAAACCCTAATGCCGATCAAAGGAAAATGCAGTTTAGGGTTTAAAACCCTAATGCTGACTATGGGAAAAATTCAGTTTAGGGTTTAAAACCCTAATGCTGACTGCATGGAAAAGCTCAGTTCAGGGTTTAAAACCCTAATGCTGGCTGAATGGAAAGACATTCAGTTTAGGGTTTAAACCCTAATGCTAACTAAAGGAAAAATTCAGTTTAGGGTTTAAAACCCTAATGTTGATTGCATGGAAAAACTCAGTTTAGGGTTTAAAACCCTAATGCTGGCTGAATGGAAAAGAGTTCTCGGGTTATGCCGAAAGATTCATCGAGTCATGCTGGGAGGATTCATCGGGTTATGCCGGGGAGATTTATCGGATTGTGCCGAAAAGATTCATCGGGTTATGCCGAGGGGATTCGGGTTATGCCGAAAAGATTTGGGTTATGCCGAAAAGATTCGTCGGGTTATGCCGGGAAGATTTATCGGAATATGCCGAAAAGATTCATCGGGTTATGCCGAGGGGATTCATCGGGTTATGCGGGGGGGATTCATCGGATCATGCCGGGAAGATTCATCGGGTTATGCCGGGAAGATTCGTCGGGTTATGCCGAGGGGATTCATCGGGCTATGCCGGGAAATTCATCGGGTTAATGCCGGGAGGATTCATCGGGTTATGCCGGGAAGATTCATCGGGTTATGCCGAGGGGATTCATCGGGTTATGCCGGGGAGATTCATCGGGTTATGCCGGGAAGATTCGTCGGGTTATGCCGAGGGGATTCATCGGGCTATGCCGGGAAATTCATCGGGTTAATGCCGGGAGGATTCATCGGGTTATGCCGGGAAGATTCATCGGGTTATGCCGAGGGGATTCATCGGGTTATGCCGGGAAGATTCATCGGGTTATGCCGGGAAATTCATCGGGTTATGCCGAGGGGATTCATCGGGCTATGCCGGGAAATTCATCGGGTTAATGCCGGGAGGATTCATCGGGTTATGCCGAGGGGATTCATCGGGTTATGCCAGGAAATTCATCGGGTTAATGCCGGGAGGATTCATCGGGTTATGCCGGGAAGATTCATCGGGTTATGCCGAGGGGATTCATCGGGTTATGCCGGGAAATTCATCGGGTTAATGCCGGGAGGATTCATCGGGTTATGCCGGGAAGATTCATCGGGTTATGCCGAGGGGATTCATCGGGTTATGCCGGGAAGATTCATCGGGTTATGCCGGGAAGATTCGTCGGGTTATGCCGAGGGGATTCATCGGGCTATGCCGGGAAATTCATCGGGTTATGCCGGGAAATTCATCGGGTTATGCCGAAAAGGAAAAGAGTCCTCGGGTTATGCCGGGAAATTCATCGGGTTATGCCGAAAAGGAAAAGAGTCCTCGGGTTATGCCGGGAATTTGGATAGAAAAAGTTCCTTGGGTTATGGCAGGGAGATCCGGGGTTTACACCGGGATAGTTGAGGAACGAGGTCCTATGCTACCATGATTTGTTTTTCTTTTGAGATGTTCATTTTTATTCCTTGTCTTTTTTCCTTCCTTTAGTTCTCCCCTTTCTCTCTTTTTATTTATCAGAAATGCACGAAAGAATTATGGGGAAACTTACCATTGGTCGTTTTCCCGCTGCAAGGCTGTTTCAATGCTTGTGTGCTCCATTTCTTTTGGGCTACACCAGCTTCATGCATGGCTGCTTTGGGTCGCACCTGTCTCAATTTCCTACACAAAGAAAACATTGTCAGTTTGAGAATGGCGGTTGGTTTTGGGGGCCTTGACCGTTCCAATTGCTTTGTCTTAGCCTAATTCTTGTTGAAAAACTCTGCCATTGATTAGATTTACATGCGAAATCCTTTGGACTACTCAGACTTGCGTTTCCAGATTTTGTGATGATTTGCCTTATAAGGCTTTGGTTTTTCCGTCCCGTTCTGCTTGGTGATTTTGGTGGGGATTTTATCAGGGAGACTCTGTGGGGATTTGTACAAGAGAAACTCCGTGTGGATTTGTCCAGTGCGAACTCTGTGAGGATTTTTTTTTTTTTGTAACAAACTTGATGGGGATGTGCTGGGGTGGACTTCTTTGGGGAATTGTACAAGGGGAAACTCCATGGGGATTTGTAACAAGGGATACCCTGTGGGGATTTGTCGGTTTTGGAAGCAAATCAACTACCATGGCCAGTCGGGATGGGACTGACGCGCTACTGAGGTCGTAAATTTTATTTGACTCTTGCCAAACGGAGCCCTGTAAAACCGGTCCTGCCACCTTTCTTTGTGATTATTACGGAATTAAAAGTTAGATCAAAAAAGAACTCAAAGAAAACTATGTAAAGGAGAACATATGAGTTTAAAGAGAAACGCCCCTTTCGGGGAGAAAAGAAAGACTTATCTGGAGTGTATGCCAGTTTCAAACTGACATGACATGCCTTTTGGACTGGATGCCCGACCTCCGAGAACTTGCATGAATCAAAACAGATCTATATTTTTCAAAACCCGGGAACCTTGCCAGGACTTTCTGAGGTGGAGTCATCTTTTTGGCCGACAACGCCCTTTGCGGGTTTTCGCTAGTCGACCTCTCTCATTTCTCTTCTTACTGTCGCCTGCTAGTACTCTTTGCGAGTTTTTTACTAAACAAGCTTTCTCATTTTAAATTTCTCTTCTCGCATCGCCTCACGGTGCCCGAAGGTTTTCACCGACAAGACTCTCTTATCTTTATTCTCCTCATTTGTTGTATCGGACCCAAATAATTCCATCTTCCTATTTTGGAATGCTTCGTTGATTGATCAGAAGGACTTGAAAAAGGTTTGGGGTGAAAAGAATTTGGGTTGAACTACAACTTTGGAACCTCTTGGGTGGGATTATTGCTGAATTGTTATAACTTCTGCCCCAGTTTTACTTTCGGGGGGAATTCCTGGATTTTATCTTGATGTGACTGAACCCCAAGGAGAGGTTGCCTACGTATCCTTTCGGAATCAAGTCAGACGTAGTTCATAACACTTTTGTTTTTTTTTTGTTGTTGTTTTTTTTACTTTTTCTTTTTTTTCTTTTATTTCAATTTTTTTTTTATTTTCAATAATAATTTCAGGTTCCAAAGAGGGTAATCAAAGAAGAGTAACCAGCTCAAATGGGTTTGCAAAGGGTTGATAGTGTTTGGGTAGCGAGAATGAAAGCCTTCGTCATCTCAAACTGTGCAAAGATATTGCCAGAGTGATTTAGACATATCACTGCACCTGCTTTCCAAGCAAGGCTGACGTCGTTTTTTCCGACGTCGCCCAGATACAAATGCTCCATTTGGTAACGTTTTTCGATGACGTATGGACCCTTATTTCTTGGTACAATTGCTCGTGACAAACCGCAGTTATTAAGGTTATCATTCTGTACGGGTCTAAACCCATTTACTGCTCTCAAACTCTGCTTTAGTGACGGACATTTTCCAAACCATGAACCACTTTTCTTTAGTTGTTCCTACTTTTCAAATTCTTTATATCTCAAATTTTTGACTCATTATTTGAAATCTGATCGGAGTTCTCGTGATCCAGGCATGAAGTCCGCAAGCATGTCATATTATTGAAATCTGCATTTAACATAACTAAAAGAGAATGAGAAAATTGACAAGATTTAAGAAAAGTGACATTCCGGGAAAATGAAATATCAATTTCATTTGATTTTCTTTTTTTGATTTTTTTTTGATTTTTTTTTTGATGATTTTTTTTTGGTTTTATTTTTTGAAGATAGAAGGGTTTACATTGGAAAGTAAGACAATAAAGTAAAACATCTGGATCACACCCTGAGACAATCCAGATGCAGAAAGGATAGCAAGACTGGCTACCGAGACTCCCGTCTGATGGGAAACTTTCAAGCTTGACAATCGTTTTTTGGCTTTTCTTCTGTCTCGGAAATGGCTGCAATAGCCTTCAGTGCCAGATCAAATTCCTCAGCTTCACATATCATTCCATCTATTGGCCCATTTGTGAGAGTAGGCAGGGGAATGTTCATCATATTAGGAATCTTTTCGTACCGGTGAACGATTCTTCAGCTTCAATCAAGTCCTCAACTGCTATTTTGAGGGTCTAATGACCAACAGTCCTTTGTATCATGCCCCACTGCTCCAGAGTGGCATTCACATCTAGTATTAGCTCGATGCGGGGAGGGGTGACTCGGTGTTTGGCCGATTTGGGGCCACTGGCTGCAGCAGACTTCGCCTGACTAGCTTTTGGAACAAGCCTGAGTATGATTCACCAATAGAGGTGAACTTATTCCTTTTGAAAGACTCTCTTGGGTGAGGATTGTACTGATGAACATTTGATTGGGGGACTATATGGAGCTTGGTATGGATGGGCCTTTCTGGGAGGTGGAGCTCAGTTTTGTGTATAATATTGTGGCGCGTGCGAGGCTGCTCATCACTACATACCAACAAAACCAATCACCTGAACAGAACCTGGCTAATTTACTCACACACACAACCTTGTTAGTTTTGAAGCATTTAACATATAGGAAATCGCAAGATGGGATGCAATGCACCTAAACAGTTAAACGCTTTTACCATGTGTTTGAACGGGTTGCATGTTTCATCCCGACCCTAAACTAGCCCTCTTCACTATGTACCTCTTTTCTTTTATTCTTGCCTCTCTTTAGTCACTCTTGATCTTGTTTGTGCCGCTCTTTTATTTTTTTGCACTCTCTTTTTTTTCTTTTTTTTCTTTTTTGTTTTTTTTTCTATTCTCTTTTTCACTCGATTTTCTTTTTCCTTTTCTTTCAGTTTGTTTTTTTTTCTCAATTTATTTTATAGCTATGATCGAATCCGATGGAGATTGCCTACGTATCATGACCCCGCATGAATCAGATCTTGCGTAGTTCGGGCCAAATGAAAGGTAAAAGTAATGAAACATTTTTTTTCTTCATAATAAAAAATTGGGTTTCAACACTCACAAAATGCAACCGAACGGTTATTTTTTGCAAACGTGGCCCCTTCCAAATTTCACATGAATTTTGAGGCCGGGGAGGATCATTTTACAAACTTGTCCGTTCTTTTACGAAAATAACCTTTCGACAACTGAAAGATACTCTAAGGCTACTTCGGCAAGAACGGTTTAAGACGCGACCGAAGTTGGCTCGGTTATTATGACAAAATTCAAACGGTATTCACCCGACCGCTGACTCTTTGTTTTTTTTTTAGTTTTTTTTTCAAATTACAATAAAAACCTGGTGTTGCAAACACGGCCCTTCAGCGCCTCGGGGCGAAGGTTTTTAAGGCTGTGTGGGTCAACTGGATAAAAAATACTAAACAAGACCCAAAGGTGGCTGTTTATGCAAAGTCAGCCTTCCGGCGTCCCTTTCGGGAACATTCGGCTATTTATGACAAAACAGCATCACCTGACTTATTTATGACTCTTTTTATCGTTTTTTTTTCAAATTAGAAAATTCAATATTGCCAACACGACCTTTCAACGCCTCAGTGACGAAGATTTTAAGGTTGTGTGGGTCAACTGGACCAAACCTTAAAAATGACCCAAAGGTGGCTGTTTATGCAAAGTCAGCCTTCCGGCGTCCCTTTCGGGAACATTCGGCTATTTATGACAAAACAGCATCACCTAACTTATTTATGACTCTTTTTATCGTTTTTCAAATTAGAAAACTCAATATTGCCAACACGGCCTTTCAACACCTCGGTGACGAAGATTTTAAGGCTGTGTGGGTCAACTGGACCAAACCTTAAAAAATGACCCAAAGGTGGCTGTTTATGCAAAGTCAGCCTTCCGGCGTCCCTTTCGGGAACATTCGGCTATTTATGACAAAACAGCATCACCTGACTTATTTATGACTCTTTTTATCATTTTTTTTCAAATTAAAAAACTCAATATTGCCAACACGGCCTTTCAACGCCTCGGTGACGAAGATTTTAAGGCTGTGTGGGTCAACTGGACCAAACCTTAAAAAATGACCCAAAGGTGGTTGTTTATGCAAAGTCAGCCTTCCGGCGTCCCTTTCGGGAACATTCGGCTATTTATGACAAAACAGCATCACCTGACTTATTTATGACTGATTTAAAATTTGACATATATTTTTGGCTATTTTTAGCAAAAGGGAAGGTTGGACACCACCCAACTTATTTATGGCAAAATTTAAAATTTGACACGTTTTTATTTATTTATTGATTTTTGGCTATTTTAGCAAAAGGTGGGGTTGAACCCGATGAGGGTTGCCTACGTATCTCACATCCGGTGAGAATCAAACCCGCGTAGTTCGGGCTCGTGAATAGAGTAAGCAAACTAACCCTTTTTTTTGAATTTTTGAAAGAAATGCTTTAAAAGAAGAAAGAAGATTTTTTATTGTTTTGATTTTTGTTTTATTATTTTTTTTTAAAGAGATACTTCTAAAAAATTATTTGCTTTTGACTTGAAATTTGGAATTTTTTTTTTCTTTATTATTTTTTAAACAAAAAGAAAATGTGTTTGGTTGATTTTTTTTTGTTTGTTTTACCTTTTCTACGGAAGAAAGAATGTATATGATGTTGCCTCTTAAATTTTGAAAGAGGGACTTTTAAGAAAATGATGTGGAATTCTGAGTCTTATTTATTTACAAAAGCATTTCTAAAGAAAAATCCTAATATTTTGAAATTCAGTTTTTCAAATATTTTCTTTTTGGACATTTTACAAAAAAGAGACTAAAAAGCAAAGAGTATTTTTTTTGGATTTTTGTTGCTGCTTTTTAATTCTTATTTCATTTTTTCATATGAAAGACTTCAGAAAGAAGGAGACTATTTTTTTTTATTTGAGTTTAAAGAAAACTTCTATATTATTTTTTATTTTTTTTTGTATTTTCTAAAGAAACATTTATAAAGAAAGAACTAAAGAAAAATATTTTTTTTGATTTTTAAAAATTGGGGCCGGAACCGATGAGGTTTGCCTACGTATCTCACATCGGGTGAGAATCAGACCCGCGTAGTTCGGTCAAATTAACCGAATTATTTTAGAACGAAATTCTTTCCTTTTCAACAAACAACTTTCCAAAAATAAAAGACTATTTTTCTATCTTTTTGTTTTTTTTTCTTTTTCTTAGTAAAGCAAATTATTGAAGACAAAACATTTTCCCTTTTTATTATCGCAAAATTTCGGTAGAGTTTTGACAGTAATTGGGCATTGCTATTTTTCAAAGTAGAAAATTAGCCCTATACACTGTTATTTTTTATTATTTTTTTTTCGTTTATATTTTTCAAATACTCCAAAGTCAGGCAGCATGCACGTCCGAGACAAATAAATGCACGGAAACAAATAGGATGCAACATGATGGTCTTTTCATTTCAGGTTGCTAGTCCTAGACGGACCCAACCCCTGTGTTGAGTCCCCTAAGTCAAATGCAACATGATGCAAATAAGCGTTCCTACTAGGGATCCGGCATGAAGTCAAGTTATTGTAGGTTCGTAACCTGGGTATTTGTTCTAGACTGTGTACCCGAGCGGACAACTCGAGTCGAGGAGGGGGCTACGTACCGGGGACCCGCGAGATCGTCCGGCTTTGTAACTTGTCCGACCTCTTTCTTATTTCAGGTATTGACACTAACAGAATAGGGAGTCTCGACCAGCGAGCTTCTCCCCGGAGGTAAGAAGAGAAGGGTTTCGGCACAGTTTATATACAGTTCAGATAATATCAAAGCGGTAAAAGACAACATTTAGCACGTTATGCAAAACATGTAATAAAGATCAGATAATAAAGCCAAATATAACAATTATTCTAAGCTCGAATTCTTGAACCCTGAACCAGTGGTTCTGGGTTAATTCCCCAGCGGAGTCGCCAGAGCTGTCACACCTCCTTTTTGCGCGCTCGCCCCCGAAGGGTTAAATGCGCGAGCGGAGTCGCCAGAGCTGTCACACCTCCTTTTTGCGCGCCCGCCCCCGAAGGGTTAAATGCGCGAGGGGAGTTTTTCCAATTTAAGTGACAATATTCGAAATAGGATTATTTATTTAATTCAGAGTCGCCACTTGGGAAAGGTTTGGCTTTTGGTGTCCCAAGTCACCGGTTTGTCTTGAATCCCAAATCGAGGAAATTTTCGACTTTTCCAAATGAAGTCTGCGAACCAGAAATTCTAAGTAAGGAATTCTGTTGACCCGAGGGAAGGTGTTAGGCACCCTCGAATCCCGTGGTTCTAGCACGGTCGCTTAAATTGTTACAATGGCTAAATATCTGATTTAAATACATGTTATGACTTACGTGCTTTTATTAAGTTTAAACCGCTTTTATTATTATCATTTATTTTTATAGAATTGCAACGTCGTGAAAATGCATCTCAACCCACGTCACAATCAATGCACCCGTAGTTGTTAACACATTTCGACTCCGTTGAGATTTGAATTTGGGTCACATAAATGCACACCCGAATTTAAGAATGTAATTTAATTAAGTCGTGCCCAGAAAGTCTAACGCATTATTATTTTGAGGAAGACCATGAAATTCACTAAACGGCCTGTCCTGAATTCTAAATATTTATTATGGTTAATTATTGAGGGCCCCGCAATTTACGTTTTTATTTGGCGGGGCTCGTCTCATTATTTTAGAAGGAAACATCCTAAAGCGACTACATTTCTAATGTATTTGTATCTAAAAATAGAAGAAAAGATGCATGCTAATTCAATTATATGCTTTGGCCAAATCCAGATTGTGGTTAATCGTCTGATTAATTATTTACAGAGTAAAGAAACGTTGTTCCTCGTGAAACATGCTTTTAATTGAGTAGGGGAATTATACACGAGATTGATGAAACACTACACTTAGCCCCAAATACTCCTCGAGTTAAACTTTTGAATTTATTTTAACAAGATTAATAAAAAAAAAGTGTTACTCATTAGATGGTAACTACTAATAACATTCAGAATTTAACCTAAAACTGCCTACCGAAACTGAAGCTCCTAATCTTAAAACTGCGTTATACTCGGCGAAACTAAGCAAACCGTTCACCCTACATACTCAAAACATAACTGGAAGAAGGGTTTGAATTAACAATTCTACCAAATGATAGCACATTCCATAAATCATATGACTACATCACGGGTACTGCCAACAAACCATATCGCATTTTTAGGCCAGGATATTTTCAATTAAGTACAAACTTACTAATGTGTTTTCTATTGAGCTACAAATAAAAGAATTTATATAACTTTAACGATATTCGCAAAAAGCTGTAAGTAAGGCAATAGATGATTAAACATTCTTCAGATCTTTCAATTCATGCCTTTCATGGTTACATCAGTATGAAATGTGTACCTGGATGTTGAATACAACAGAAGAAGAGGAAGAAGATAGAGCAAATCAGCAGCAGCAGGAACAAAGTAACAGCAGCAAACAAAGTAACACAGCAGAACAGGCTCGAGTGCAAGAATGCAACTATAGCCGATAGAAAGAGTAACCAAATGACAGCAGCACACAGTGGAGTAGAATCAGAACTCCAGGCAGAACAAAACCAGTAGTAAACCAATGAAAACACTCGACTAGTAGACTCAACTGGGACTTCAAAGAATTAGAATTGATTGAACAGGTTGAACAAATGAAACCCAAACAACAATAGGAAGAAAACAGTTTCTGATTGTTGACTGTATGCTTTCTATTTCTTAACTTCTCTCTATCTGTTCTGAAAATCCCAACCCCCAGTCCAGTCTGAGTTCCCTATGTGTGTTCCCTAATATCAGATGTATTCCTCCCCTATCTCTGTCTCCTATATGTTCTATATGTATGTATTTCAGCTCCCTCCCCTCCAATCCCTTGTCCCCTATCTTTCTTAATTCCCTCCCAGTTCTCCCTTTTCTTTTGTTTTCTTAACAATTTCTTCTCCCTATCTATGCCCTCTCTATGTTCACTAATATCAGGTGGTATTCTCCCCCTTCTCTATCAGATGTCCTCCTCCTTTTATATCCTTAACATCACCCCTTTTACAGCATGTTAGATTAATCAGATACCCCTCCCATGTGCTATCTTATTTTCAGATTCCACTTACTATTTAAAATAAGAACACCAGCCCATGATATTCCCTGGCAGACTTACTTTTAGGTAAGGTTTAATATTTTTGAACTAAAGCAAGGTAATGGGCAGCAGAATGTAGTCTAACAGCACATGCTGTCAAACTATTTAATTCAAAAACACTTAGGCAGGGCACAGGCTGTGCACAAAATGCACATGTTGTGCATAAGTGCACATGCTTTCCAATTTCAGAACCGTGACTAAACAGAACATTGCTCTTTTACACTTCTGATTCAAATTACTAATTATAAGCACTAAACTCAGTTCCTAAGTGATTCAAGCCATGCTTATCAAAAGTAAATCGATTTGTTATTGTTCGGACAACTGAAACTAATTGACGACATATGTCGACTCGACTATACTAGTTATAACACATACAATCGTAACCAAAAATCAGACATTTAACAGTATCGACACATGATTTGAATTATACTGACTAAGCAAAGTGGTACTCGAGAAATCAATTAGTCAGTCCAAATTTGAAAATCGGCTAGTTGCACAACACTTACATACACATTATCAGAACAAATGGAAAGACTCAATCAAACAACAGAGGTTCAGGCAAAGTGGTCAAGGCACAGTTGATAAAAGTCAAGGACACAAACAAAACATGAACAGACCTTTACAACAATCAGATGAACCAAAACAAATAAGAAAAGAAAGAACTCACCTTAAACCTCGAAAGATCAAAACCTTAACTCGGACTCGGACAGACCTTTCTTAAGGCTGAACGGTCTTTAATCGAAGTGTTTCTCAGATGAGAAACACTTCGATTAAGGTCCATTAGACCTTAATTTCTTTGGCTCGAACAAGACACGGACCAGTGACGAGGAACCCTAAGGTTCAAAAACTAGATCCGGGATTCATGCTTCCCTAGTCAGATTCGGACCAAACCAAGTATGGTTTGGTCACGAGGGGGGTCTGGGGAGTGTCTGGTGTGAAGTTGGGGTTAAACGGTGTAGATCGAGTTTTGACTCGAATCTTCAAATGAAGATTCGAGAAGGTGGGATGGTATTCGAACTACGTGGTTAACAGATCCGTGTTCCGGATGGCAAGAGGGTTCTATGGTGTTAAGGGCGAGGTCACCGGCGTTCATGCCGCCGGATTTCTGGTAAAGGGAGATGGGGGCGGCTAGGGTTTGAGGGGAAGGGTCTGTGGAGACGAAGGCTGGGGTATTGGATAGGGGGCAGGGTATGTTAAGGGGCTTATATATGGAATGGGTGGGTTGATCTCGGCCGTTGGATGAGGCAAGATGGAAGGCCCAGATCTTTCATCTGATGGGGAAACGGTGTCGTTTCATCCAAAAGGGGTTTGGGTCGGTCTGAGTGGAAACGGGTCGGGTTTCTCAGTGGGTTATGGGGAATTGATCTTGCCCGTTGATCAATTTGAGATCAACGGCCCAGATCGGACTGCAGTAAAACGGTATTGTTTGGAATGCCCCCTGAGGCCAGCTGGTCTGGACCGGGTTTACATGGGGTTTGGGCTGAGTTTGTTTGGGCTTGTTTGTTTTAAAATCGGACTGGCCCAAGTCCGAAACTCCTTCTTTTTTTTTCTTTTTAATTCCTTAAATTAATTTGCCAAATAATACCATGTAAACATTGGACAACAATTATCACACAATTAACATTTAATTATACTAAACACTTAATGACAAAATACAATGAAGGACACACATATTTTATTTTTCTTTTAATAAACAGATTACGGTCCACACGACATATAGACATATATTTTTTATATATATTTTTTTTTGAATAAAACAACCACGGGCAAAATCACAAATAACTAGCAAAAAAAAAAATGCCACGTAAAAATCCAGCAAAATGTACAGCAAGACCAATTGCTATTATTTTGTTTCTTTTGGAGTGATTGTCGCGTAAAACAAAAATCACGTGCTCACAGTTATATGATAAGATTTTGATTGTATGAGTCAAAAGTATCATCCGAGAATTCATTAAAATAAAATCATAGCAGTGATATATACAATAGGATTAAACAATAATCTCTAGATAATTAATCAATGACGACACTCTACTTTCATGTACGAGCATTTGTGCAAATGCCGCACATATCGTTATCTCACTACCATTAGGTTTGACTTTGGGAACTCTTTTCCTTACCAAACATCGCAAACTTCAAATACCAAATGGTTATGGAAAACGACACAAATATGATACTTTTGTGCCACTATTAATTTTTTAATATCGATAACATATATTTTATTAAAAAGTCGCATGCCATAATTTAAAGCATGCTGCATAAAATTTTCCTTAAGCGCTACGAGTTTAAAACACGCTGGGCATAATTGTAAAGCACACAATAGTTATGGTGATTATCAAAATTTTGCCACAAAATCCTGATGGATCACTAGAATGTTGTAAGCATTTGTGGCCAAAATTCTATTGATGATCATAGTTTAGTGGTGAATCCTAACGATCATCATAATTGTTGTGTACTTTAAAAGTCTGCAAAACGTGCTTCTAAATTCTAGCAATCGAAGAAAATTTGTCCAAGCGTGCTTTGAAAATTTGATTCGAGGCTTTTCTCAAAATATTTCTTAACATGATTAAAATATAAATAGTGGTTTAAAATATCCATGTAACATCATTTTCAAAAATAATTAAATAAAAAATGATGATCGAGAAACTTTTAGCACGAATTAGGACTGCAACTTGTAACTGAAAAAATGACATCATGTGACACACATAAGAGAAATTGAATTTTTTTTAACCTTATATTAAGTTTGTCAAAAACAGCCCCAAATAATTGGCATTATATAACTAAATCCTAAAAACCTACTATTTTCTTATTTATTCTCTCTCACCATTTGCTGCCCCTCCCTCTTGTTCGCCGCTCCCACTCCCTTGTTCTTCGCTGCTCCCATCCCCCCTTGTTCGCTGCTTGCCCCCCACCCCCACCCACTTGTTTTGATGAGTTTGAGCGAAGCACGGAAATATGGTATGGTCACTGAAAGACGAGGATGTTTAAATCAAATAAAATCTGGACAAATGGAGACTCATACAAAACCAGAGTTGATGTATCATACTCATTTTGATTTGTTCTATGAGGGCACTTATATGTTCTATGATCAATCATCAATTCTCTGACGTGATAATAGCTGGCAACTTCCTAGAAATCAATGTTGGGAAAAACGTTACATCAAATCTTGGTGAGAGTGTAATTCTTATATTTATGTATATTCATATAATTATTCATGAAAAATTATATGTTGTACACTGAGATATACAAGAAAGGAGAATAAATTTTTGATATACATTTTAATATATGTAAAGAAAGAAAATAAAGTTGTGATATACATTTGGTATACACATTATTTGATATGTTATGCATTATGATATACAAAAAGTATAATTATTTTTATGTTATATACTTGGATATAGAGATAACAATAAATTATAAACAACTATATTTATAATTTTATATTTTAGATGTAGAAAAAAGGAAAATAAAGTTGTGATATACAGTTTTGTATACACATTATTTGATGTGTTATACACTGTAATATATAAAAAAATATAATTATTTTTGCGTTACACTCTTGAATATAGAGGTAATAATAAATTATAAATAACTACATTTATAATTTTATATATATATAAAAGAAAACTAAAATTGTGATATACATTTTGGTATATACGTTATTTAATGTGTTATACACTTTAATATAAAAAAAATACAAATATTTTTGGTGTTATACACTTCGATATAGAGAACAATAAATTATAAACAACTATATTTATAATTTTATATTTTAGATATACAAAAAAGGAAAATAAAATTGTGATATATATTTTGATATACACAAAGAAAGAAAATAAAGTTATAATATACATTTTGATATGAACAATATTTATTTATTGATATATATTTATTGGCTAGTCGATGCCAATATCTATAGTTAATGCCTTTTTCTGCCAATTGCGGGGTACGTTGTCTTACCATGCCAATATCAGCAAAATCCATTAATTGTGGCCCAAAAACTCACAAGCTAAAACTGAAAACACAAGCCCACATTCAGCTGGAAATGTAAAACTGAAGCCCATGTTATGCCAAGTCAGACCTTTAACCTAGTACCGCTCTATAAATGCTCGTTTTCCCTTGCCCCCTTAGAAAAGTAGGGTTTCCTCAATAAGCCTGTTTTGTGCCTGATTGGGTAAGACATTTCTGCCCAAAATATATATATTCTGAGTATGATATAGAGTTGTAGAGTGTATGTTTTGTTTTTTTTACCCGATCCTGGCATACCAACAATTGAGATAACATCTAGGTTTGACGATCTTTTAAGTAATTATCCTACGTCCATTCTTGCACAAAAGTATTGTCGTACCTGGATGTTATCTCAGTGTTGGCATGCATAAGTTGGGTAAGACATATCTGATCAAAAATATTTTCTGAGATGAGATGGAATATATATATTTTGGTGTTTTACCTAGTTCAGGCATGCCAACTATTGAGATGACATCTAGGTTTGTCGATACATTTATTTTGGGGATACATTAATTAATTGAAGTATGAGCACTGTGGCACCATTAAATAGTAAGTCAAAAACCTTTCCTTTAGTCTCTGGCTATCTCCAATCTTGAACTCAATAATGATGTGTTTGGTTAGATATATTGGACAAAATAAGGGTGTAAAATATATGCATTGCTTATCCAATGTTTGGTAGCAATTTCAATTCCTGTGTAGTTAATACATGCCTAGTACAGCTTTATACTCCAATTCCTATATTATTTTATACCAACGCCAATGTGTTATTAGCAATACCATCATGAATTAAACATGGATAAAGTTTGATACAAGTTTAAGTTGTACACTGCATATCCATTTCTTAGTTACTACGAACCAAAAGTTTGATATAAAATAATCCCTCCATCAGAATCCTTGCATTATTAAATCTTTGTATGACAATATATAATTTTTTTCTAAACCAAGTGAGCTTAAGTGTATTGTCAATGTTTAGTTGGACTTGTTACTAACCATTGTTGAGATTAACATAGGAAGTTTGTTTGCCGGGCACAACTAGTGTCCTTACTCTGAACAATAAAGACTGAACATGTCGAGTGCCTTGGCTAATGGGCTGGCTGGAGCTGGTGGAGGCATAATTGCACAAATAATTACTTACCCCCTCCAAACTGTCAATACCCGGCAACAGACGGAGCGGGTCACGAAAAAGGGCCGGGATTCTCGTGGCAGTGCACTTTTTCAAATTTTGCAGGTAGTTAGAAGCGAAGGTTTGTTGGGGCTTTATAGCGGCCTGAAGCCTTCCCTGCTTGGAACCACTGTGTCACAGGGTGTGTACTACTATTTTTACCAGGTTTTCAAGAACAAGGCTGAGGCGATAGCATCTGCAAATAAGAAAAAAGGTCGAGGGGATGGCTCTGTTGGGGCGTTCTCTTGGCTTGTCGTGGCAGCTCTTGCTGGATCACTAAATGTATTACTGACAAACCCTATATGGATTCTTGTTACTCGTATGCAGACTCATACACAAGCAGAAAGGAAAATTTTGGAGGCAAAGAGGCAATCCCTTTTAAAGGAAGCTTCTGAAAATCTCTTCACTGCTGCTTCATTGGAGGCTAAACTGGCCGAGCTTGATTCATCGAAACCTCATCCCTATGGAACATTGCAAGCAGCACGTGAGATTTATGATGAATCCGGAGTTATTGGATTTTGGAAAGGAGTCATCCCAGCATTGATCATGGTGTCCAATCCCTCGATTCAGTTCATGATTTATGAAAGTTTGTCAAAGCAGTTAAGGACTAAACGTGCTGCAAAGAAGAAATATGTACAAAATACAACTGCTTGGGAGGTTTTTGTAATCGGAGCCTTTGCTAAACTAGGAGCAACTGTTTCGACATATCCATTGTTGGTTGTTAAGTCTAGGCTTCAAGCCAAGCAGGAGATTGGTGGAAATATCTCGTTAAGATATTCAGGTACAGCAGATGCTGTTATTAAGATGATTCGTCATGAAGGATTCAAAAGCTTCTATCAGGGAATGCGCACAAAGATAGTACAGAGCGTCTTTGCAGCCTCTGTACTTTTCATGGTGAAGGAAGAGCTTGTTAAATTGTATGCGGTTCTGGCTAACAGAAGCAAGGTTAATGTTTAGTTTGCAGTGAATAGATGTCTATGTAAATCTCTTTGCTGCATAATTGTAAATGATTGTACTGTATTCAAGTTACATAAGGTTTCTTTCTTTCTCTCCTAATTCATTTCCCTTCCATAAAAATTCAAATTTGAAATTTATATTTAGGGGTTTTGTTTATCACCAAATATATTATCTAAGTCTTATGGAGTAAAAGATCTTATATATTCTATAAAAAACATTGTTCAGATTACTTCTCTCGAGAAAGCTCCCAAAGATAAAAAGGTAGCTCAACTGAATAAAACTATTACTCCCTCCCGTTTACAATAAGTGACCAATTTGCTTTTTCATTTTGGTTCAAAATAAGTGTCCAGTTACGTAATCAAGAAAGAATTCAATTTGTTTTTACAAAATAACCCTTATGTACATATTCCTAAAAAGTTTTTTACTCCTCACATTAAATGTTTAATTAGGGGTAGTTTAGTTATAGTAGGTATTTTTGTATAGAATTTAGTATTTTCTTAATGGGCGTACTAAAAGCAAATTGGTCACTTATTGTGAACCGGAGGGAGTATTGCTCAAGAGAATCCCCTATCATTCTTGATTGTATTTGGACATATAGTTCATGGGTTGACTTAAATTGGGCTTTGATGATGCTAACAGTAGTGTAATTTTTAACTTGTTATGTGAAGTTGCTATATATGCTACTTAGCATCTTTGACTTCTTTCTTTGTCCAACGATGAGGATAGTTGGATGCTACCACAGAATAAGGTTTTCAACAAGAAATTGTATGCAGGACCTAAGAGATATTGTGCAAAAGCTACAAAGAAAGTGTAGAGGGTTTACATCTTTCATTTGTTTTGGTAGCAACTATACTGATACACGGCTTTTGAACAAGTGGCAGTAAATTTAGGCCCTTGGATCCAAGGTTCTCCCAAGAATGTAATAAATACATCTTAGTTATAGTAAGAACTTGTGCTATGGTTTGAGTTCATGCTTTCTATAACTTGGAGGATTCTTGGAAGAGGGAGAGATTCAAGTTTCACAAATAACATTGTCATGGAGAAAGGGTTGGAAAATATTACTTGGATAATCTTTGTTGGAAGAGAACGTTGGATAGCTGCTTAAAAGTATAGTAAGGTCAAGACATGCCATATTGATGACTTGTTGCTTGATTTGTGTGAGGAGAAAGCCAAGGAGGAGAAATTTATACCCTTTAAAGGGTAATGAAAGGCCTCTGTACTATTTATTCTTTCTATCTATTGAATTACTTATCTGAAGCTGCTGAAGTCGAGTTTAAATAGATACCGCACTTGACAACTCCTCTAACAACGGTACATTCTCACTTTTTCTCTTGAAAGTGTATTTAGTTCCACTTATCCCTTCATTTTTAAGAGTATATTATCGTATATTGATGTGTATAATGGAGTTCATCTTGCTCACATGGGAAATCATGTATCCATTTAGGGAGGCTAGAGAAAATGCCTTGTGTTCAATAGGTCATGCTCATGCATCGAAAATTCAGCTTCAAGATTTTTAGGGTGCTGGATTTGGGATTTACTCAGGTTAATCTTTTCCTAATGATGTATCTTGCTGTTCAAATTATTCAGGAATGCAGCATATCATTCGTAGCCAATCAGATGTTAGCCGGAGCAGTTTAAAGACCATGTTTTTTGATGGTAAGATCATCATTTAATTTAGTATCATTGTTTTTAAAGGTACCTGTATCATGTGATTCTTTTGATGTTTTGACAAGTATTTGTGGATCATTATACAGTATCATTGCTTTTAAAGGTAGCTATATCATGTGGTTATTTTGGTGTTTTGAGAGGTAACTATGGATTGCTTATTGTATTTTACTCTTAGGGTGTGTTTGGTACGAAGGAAAATGCGTGGTATTATCACTTATTTTCACTTGTTTAGTTGGTAAGTGAAAAGATTTTTCCGGAGAATATTTTCTAGTGTTTGGTTAGAAAGTAGAAAATATTTTTAGGAAAATAATTTTTTATGCTACACTCCTTCCCTTCTCACAAGTCCCTATGTTTCCCGTGCTCTCCCTATGCTACGCTCCCCCCCCCCCCCACAACCCCAAGGATGTAGTTCATCTTAGTTATAGTAAGAAGAATATTGTTGAATGAGCTTCACAACAATACTAGAGGAGAATGGTTCTAAAGTAGAGGCTAGCGGTTCAAATCATGTTTTAGCCTACCATTTTTTCTATCTCTTTTTATTAGTAAAGGGAAGAACCTTTTAATAGCCGCAAGCAAGCTGTATAACTTTCTTCTTTTTTCAAATATGAGGCTGATGGGCGCCTGCTGAGATTCATTCCTTGTATCATGTAGGAGTGGATAAGGCTTACAGCAAGATTCGGGTTTCAAATTTAACCTTGTTATGGATTCTAAAAGGATTCTTACATGGAGAATATTACTTGGATAAGCTTGTTGGAAGAGAACGTTGGATAGCTGCTTAAAAGTATAGTAAGGTCAAGACATGCCATATTGATGACTTGTTGCTTGATTTCTGTGAGGAGAAAGCCAAGGAGGAGAATTTGATACCCTGTAAGGGGTAATGAAAGACCTCTATACTGTTTATTCCTTCTATTGAATTATCTAGAGTAACACTTGACAACTTCTCTGAAGCTGCTGAAGTCGAGTTTAAATAGATACTGCACTTGACGACAACTCCTCTAACAACGGTACATTCTCACTTTTTCTCTTGAAAATTCAGCTTCAAGATTTTTAGGGTGCTGGATTTGGGATTTACTCTGGTTGATCTTTTCCCTATGATGTATCTTGTTGTTCAAATTGTTCAGGAATGCAGCTTATCATTCCTAATCCTAGCCAATCAGATGTTAGCCGGAGCAGTTTATAGACCATGTTTTTTGATGGTGTATATTTGTAAGATCATCATTTAATTTAGTATCATTAAATTTAAAGGTTGCTGTATCATGTGGTTCTTTTGATGTTCTGAGAAGTATTTGTGGATCATTGTACATTATCATTGCTTTTAAAGGTAGCTATATCATGTGGTTATTTGGTGTTTTAAGAAGTAATTAAGATTGCTTATTGTATTCTACTCTTAGTGTGTTCTACCTATGTGCTATTTACGGACTCTTCATGACAAGTGATAAATGTAGATTTAGTGAATAAAAGGCAATAAATTGTTATAATTTAGTTCACACTGGCAAAAGTATGAGATTCACTCGACTTTATTGTTCGTAATCAATCAGTATTAGTAGTAGCAATCAGCAAGAATTGATAAGTACGCTTATTTCTGAACAGTAGCTAAGATTTGAATCTGTGAAAGTAGGTTGGATATGCTAAAATCATATTCTTGCATACCTTTATCAATGCTGCCCCTTGCCCTTTGGATGCACTCAGCTTCTCAAATATTGCAAATAAAACTGGTCAACCTAGCTTCTAGCTGTACTGCTGTAGTCAATGCTGAAGTTCGCTAACAAGCTAGTAGCTGGAGAGCTTGTTGGTTTTGGAATTCATCTTATTTTTTCTTGAAAGGTTCCATCGTCAAAAGGCCGTAATTTTAACCTTGTGGAAAAGCTTGCACTAAACTGAATTGCCAGAGATGAGAACTGGGATATGTGTACTTTTCTTGATTCTGATAAATCATGTTTATGGTGACAGCGAAGGTTCTCCCTTGCTCTTTCTATTGTTTCCAACTAGTTTTTTCCCAGCATTACATTTGTACATATTGAAGTATTCGTCATGTGCTTCACTCTATATTCTTAGATACATAGATATTTAAATGAAATTGTCTTCAAATCTTTTTTTTTTTTGTTTTGGAAGTTTTGAGCTGCAGTTATGAAGCGAAGGAATTTCCAAATTTTTTTGATGCTGCTACGGCAAATGCTCCTGTTTTGATTGTCTTTAATGCACATTTGTTACAGGTAGTCTAAATCTTTCTGAGATTATAGCACAGAAGCCGATTTGAAAATCGCAGCTGGTTCCGGGCGCAGCTGAGACAAATTTGGAAGACACAAGAAGTTTTTCACTGCTGAAAGAACTGTTGCTGCAAATAGACGCCAGCGTGAGCTTTTAGCTATAGCAGAGCTTATTGGTTATCTCGTATTGCTCTCCGTTTGGTACGCGGGATAAGGTGGGATAAAGTGTGGTACTAAATTTATACTATGTTTGGTTGACGGTATAAATTAAATTTATTCCGGGATAAATTTATACCGTCAACCAAACATAATATAAACTTTGTCCCCAGCTTAATCCTGGATATCCCATCTTATCCCACTTTATCCCATCAAACTTGGTATTATTTTATCCCACCTTTCCGTTGGGATAAATTATTCTAGGGATTATAATCCCTTGACTATAATCCTAGGATAATCTAGTCGCGTACCAAACGACCTCATAAGTTTCCAGCATTGAAAATAAGTGATGTTTATTTCCTTTTAGGAATATCGACCTAGCATTTCAAATTCCAATAAGGTTCAGGAGAGAGTAAATTCTATTCTAGCCAGTTATTATTCTCTAGGTAAGCTCCTTCTCATGTGCTTTGAAATGAAAGCTCCAACTGGAGATTATTCCAATTTCCAAAGATGGTCCTCTCCAATTTCCTAGTAACGGTACGGGGAAATGATAACGGGAGTAACTAGGACCTCTAACCTTCACTAATGGTTCATTCATTATAAGCCATAAGATGATATTATCTTGCTCTTTTCTTGTGGTGTTCTCACTGCTCCTACGTCTGATGAAGGTACCAGATTTCTCCTCTGTATGTTCATTCTTCAAAATAGCTGAGGCGTTTGGATCTGGAAGTGTCAGGCACCTGTTCTCACCTCAGTTTGTCATGCAATTTGTACCGATTATACCTATTTTCTTGTTTTGTGCTGAGATGTTGACAATCTATCTTCTTCTTTCTTGGTGGTGTTGAGGAACAAGGGAGGTAGGAGAGTTGAACTACTGGGACAGTGGATTGTTCAATTTTTCAACTGTCCGTTGCCAAATGTGTGATTCAATATGAATGATGTATTCTCTTTCAATCCATAGTAAAGGGAAAAAGATTTGTTAGAAGACATACAATCTTTTTTTTTTATTTTTAAATTCACTTGTGTTCCGAGCTTGATTTGAGCATATCTAATTCATTGGCAACTGTGTCAAGCTCTAACTAATCCACTTAATTGCATTACGCAGCACGTCTAAGTAAATGTCCTTGCAAACAATGAAAGAGAAGGATTTAGCAGAAAAGGAAGCTCTCTCCAGACAAATAAAAAGGCAAAAGAAAAGAAAGAGAGACAAAACGAATCTTATACGAGGGGAAATTCATATATTCTTAAGAGAGACAACGAATCTTAACCATTGTGGCCGGCACATTGTCACACCAGATTCTTGGTGTGGTATGAAGGGGATGCTGGAGCTCTCTAAGAAGACATTGCAGCCAGTAAACTCCAGATGTTGCTGATACTAAGGCACGGTACTTTGAATGTGTGCTAGACCGAGCAACTGTGTTTTGTTTCTTCGAACACCATAAGATGAGATTAGTGCCATGGAAGACGACATACGCTTAGGTACTTTTTCGGTCAATTTTGTCACCACCCCAATCCGCATCAAAAAAAGCAAAAAGAGTTGGAGAGCTTGAAGGTTTGAGAATAAGACCATGATCTATTGTCCCTTTTAAGTACCTGAGTATTCGTTTCACGGCTTGCCAATGGTTTATGGAGGGTGAGTGCATGAATTGAGTTGCCTTGTTGATTGCCATGGTAATGTCAGGTCGAGTGAGGGCTAAGTATTGAAGTGTTCCCTCCACTTGCCGAAATAATGTAGGATCTTCAAAGTTATTAGAAGAATCCTTGGATATGATTGTTTGTGGAGAAGATAGCGTGGACACAGGGGTAGCTTCATGCATATTCAAACGTCTCAAGAGATTTGAGATATACTTGGATTGGGAGAGTTTAAGACCATTCGGTCGGCAGGTCACTTCTATTCCAAGAAAATATGAGAGCGAACCCAAATCTTTAAGTGCAACAGCTGACCCAAGTTATTGAATGATTTTCCGGAGAAGGGTAACTGTGGATCCTGTCAAAATTAGATCATCAACATACACAAGGCAGTAACCAAATTTTTTTCCAGAGGAGTAGATAAAAAGGGAGCTGTCAGCCTTGGATCCTTCAAAACCAATATTTTCTAATGATGTTATAGACAAAAGTACCACTCCCGTGGGGCTTGTTTTAAACCGTACAATGACTTCTTTAATGAACACATATGATGCAGTTGGTGCGATCAAGGAAGCCTTGGGGATGTTCCATGTATACTGGTTCTTCAAGTGTCCCATGCAAGAATGCATTTGATACATCAAGCTGATGGATAGGCCAGTTGGAGTTTACTTCAATAAATAAAATAAGACGAACCATGGTTGGTTTGATGACGAGGCTAAAGGTTTCATCATAATTCACGCCTGGTCTTTGATGAAAACCTTTTACCACGAGTCTGGCCTTGTAACGATCAACCGATCCATCCGGTTTGGTCTTGATGCGATAAATCCACTTGCAACCGATCACATTTGTGGTTTGTGATCTTGGTACCAAATCCCATGTCCCGTTGGTCATTAAGGCATCTATTTCATTTAACTTTGCTTGACGCCAAATTCGGTGTTTTGCTGCCTCTTGATAAGTGGTTGGGGGTGGTGAGTGCGGCAGATGTAGTGTGATGAACTTTGGGTTTCAAGTGTCCAGTTTGGGACCTTGGAACCATGGGGTGTTCGTTTTGAGCATTTGTATTGTGGTTTGGATGTATTGTGGAGCCAATTGTGAGTGGAGAAGGTGGTTGGGGTGCACTTGGAGGTATTGGATTTATAATTATGTTGTTGGCAGGTGAACTAGTTGATTCTGCTGATGCTTGTGTTAGTCTTATTTGCGGAGGGGGGATATCATGGTGGGATAATGATGTGGTAGGCTATCCAAGAGAAAAAATAGCAATCGATGCTGGCAGTGGGCTGAGAATTGAAGATCTCCCATCACTTTCTTTAAGCGGGAACACCTGCTCATCAACTAAGACCTGGTGCGAGTAAATTTTTTTATTAGATAACGACAAGCATTTATAACCCTTATGGAGAACACTATAGCCAAGGAACACACATTTGATAGAACGATGTTCAAGTTTATTTTCGGTGTAAGGACGAAGCCATAGATAGCAACAATAACCAAAAACATAAAGAAAGTTATATTCTAGGTCACGTAAAAAATTAATTAGTAAGGTGATCTATGGTTGAGTTTTGGGGTAGGTAAATGGTTTATTGTGTAAACTACAGCGGCAAAGGCATGATCCCAATTTTTAGGTGGTACTGATAATGTTATAAGTAAGCTCGGCCTGTTTTAGTGATGTGGCAGTGTTTGTATTTAGCACATCCATTTTGTTCAGGTATGTGCGGGCAAGAGCTTCTCTGTACAATGGCATTTTCGGCTAAGTAGTGTTATAGTGCTGGGTATTCCCCTCCCCAATCTGATTGAAATTGTTTGATGAATTTTCCAAAAAAAAAGTTCAACTATAACCCGGAATTTAATGAAATGATTGAACACATCAAATTTGCGACGAAGAAAGCATATTCATGTGTACTTGGTATAGTGATCAAAGAAGAGTACATAATATAAGCAACGGCAAATGGCTAAATATACCCATGTACTACGAAAAATGGTTTAAATATACCCGTCGTTATACTTTGGGTCTAAATATACCCCTGTCGTAATACTATTGATTCATTTATATCCCTCTTCTGTTAAGTTTGTGCAAGATGGATATTCAATCCTACGTGACACTGATATTTGATGAGGTGAATGTCACATGGCATGCCACATCAACGCCCCTAATCCATATATAAAAGAATAAAATTTGAAATACAATATTTTTCATGGTAGCAGTAATAGTGGCAATAGTGGTGGAGGGGAAAAAATTTTTAGTGGTGGAAAGAATAGAAGAAAGGGGTAAAATGGGTTAGGGGTGCTGAGGTGGCAAGCCATGTGACATCTACCTCATCAAATGTTAGTGTCACGTAGGATTAAATGTCCATTTTGGACAAACTTAACGGAAAAGGGGTATATTTGAACCAATAATATAATGACAGGGATATATTTGGACTCCAAATATAACGATGAATACATTTAAATCTTTTCTGATAATACAAGGATATATTTGGCCCCTTTCCGTATAAACAACCATTGGCCCCTTTCCGTATAAACAACCATCAGAAGAGGGAATTATTTATTGGAAAAGGGTCAAAAATACCCATCTACTATTCGAAAATGTTCACGTATATCTTCCGTTATACTATTAGTTCACAAAAATCCCAGACGCCATAAAATTGGTGTAAAAATACCCCTTTACCGTTAAAACCTTCCACCATGGCAAAATTATTTCATGTGGACTCACATATCACTGAAGTAGATACCACGTGGCATGCCACCTCATCGCGCCTATCTCATTTTAGTCCCTATCCTACTTCTTCTTCCACCACCACCTCCCTCTTCACTCAATCACCACTAGGGGTGGCAAAATGGTTAAAAGAAAATAGTTAACCACCCATATTATCCACTAAAAAATGGGTTGGATAATGAACTTTTTAAAAACGGGTTAAATATGGATAAGAACCATATTATCCATTTAGTAAATGGATAACTAATGAGTAACCAATGAATAACCAATGAGTCTAACTTTTACATTTGTAAAGCCTCAAGTTAGGGGTTCCTCAAGTTAGGGAGACTAAAAATTCACCCAAAAGTGATCATATACAAGAAGTCATGGATAATATGGGTAACCCATATTATCCGCCGGTTAACCCGTTTTTTATCCGTATTAAATATGGGTCGGGTCGGATAATTGATCTGTTTTTTCATTACCCGTTTTGACCCGAACCATATCCGACCCGACCCGCCCGTTTGCCACTCCTAATCACCACCAACATTACCTCCTCCTTCGCCATACACCTATTCTTCCACCACCATCAAATTCCACTAGTCTTGGCCACCATTCTTTCACTAAAAATCAATCCAAAATTTTGATTTCTTGGTTTCATTTTCGGATTTGATTTCAGACAATGTGAAATAAACCCAGGACCGCTTGGCAACTAATTAAACTCAAAGAAGTGAAAGATACTTTCCAGCTGCCACAACAAAAAGGAAAATCTCATAATTCATGATTTACTGAAATGTTCCGAGCATAATGAAAGATTTTTATATGATGGTACATTTGGTTTCTAGTTCAATGCTATAGGCTTTTAGTGTGTAAAGATTTTCTTTATAGGCGGTCATTTCCCCTAGTATACTTTCTAAAAAGGGTAAAGAAAGCTGTTTCATTACTACCTTATGCCACCTCCTTCGCTTGCTTTATGCTAGAAGCAGTTTTAGATTCCCTTTTCCAACTACAAAGCTCAGCTTTATATCATAGGGAAAGCTATTTTTAATTATAATATACATCTTTGTAATTTAATTTTATAGTAACAGATTATATAGATTTTCATGTTTTCCCCTCCTTTACCAACTTGCACAATGCACTTAAATTTTGTCAAATCTATTTGGACACACTGTTCTTTGGTCCTCTATCTTTTGACAAAATAAATTCCTGTCCGCTAAAGCTGCTCCAACAAGCTTTGGCATTTTGGTAAATCCGAAAATGCAACCAAGAAATCAAATTTTTTCGATTGATAGGTGCGATCAACGATATGTCAGGTCACGTGGGATAATTTTGCTAGTAGAGGGTCCTAGCGGCAGAGGGGTATTTATGTACTAGTTTTATGACATCAAGGATTGTTGTGGACCAATAGTATAATAGAGGATATAAGTGAACATTTTCAAATAGTAAAGAGATATTTTTGACCCTTTTTCGATTATTTTTTTTTGGATATATGTAGCGTGTAACCTTTTAGTATTTGCATTTGCAAATTATCGAGATTTTATTAAAATTCTCACTGATAACGTAAAATTTTCATTAGTTTAATCCTTTTATTTTAAAAAGTTATTTTTAATTTTATAGTAAATATAATCTTTCATATTTTTGAAAAAGTAAATCTACACATCTTATCATGGAAAGTAAATTTAAATTTAAAACTTATTTATTTTTCACCCATTAAAGTTGTAGTCTGTTAATTTTTTCTATAATAAATTCTAGAATATAAGAATTTCCTGAATGTCATTAAATTCTACTCTTACTTCTGACCAGAAAAGAAGTTAGTAGAATGTCATTAAATGCCTAAGGCCATCTTCAACCTTACCCTCATTTTCCATAATGGGGGTAATTTTTGGGGTAATTTAGCTCCAACCCTCCCCCATTTTTGTCCCCAAAATGGGAGATGAATAGTGTTCCCTCAAATATGAGATACACTATTCATCTCCCTCATTACTATTCATCACTTTATTATTATTATTTTATTATTTAATCTTTTAATTTATCTCTTTATATATATACCTAATTATGTTTATGTAATGTCTTTATAATATTAATTTTACATCATAAATTTGGTGTATAATTTTGATAAAATTAATTTTCGTGCATTTATTATTTTTATGTAAAATTGTAAGTTAATTTTATTATAATTTATAATTGTACAAAAAATCTATAATTATCTCAAAAAATAAATGGTGCAAATATAAAATATTAGATATTGCTAAAATTGAAAGGTGCGAATATAAAATATTAGATGTTGCTAAAATTGAAAAGTCCAACTCCAACAGTAGAAATGACAGTAGATAAAAAACGACGATTTCAAGAATTTTTAGCTCGACATAGAAGAATTAATGACAAAGATGCTCATTTTGTACTTTGTAATGCATTAATAGATGATTTGGAGAATACTAGAGGTTGAAGTTGAATATATATGTAGTATTTCGGATGAATTTTATCGTTATGTAATATGTATTTAATTAATCTTGTATCACAATGATTTCACTTTTATTTGAATTATTAGTTAATCTATAATAATTGCTTATAAATTATATTATTTAAAATTTTATGGAATTTTTTTAATGAAAATTACAAATTAATAAAAATAAAAGATGAAATTTGTTTAATGAAAATTAAAAAATGAAATTGAAATGAAAGATAATAATATAATATAGAAGAAAGAGAAGAATATAAAAAAGTTTGGCGAAAAAAATGGAGGAATGGTTGAAGTAAGTTGTCCCCAAAATAAGGAAATCACCATTTTGGGGACCAAAAATGCGGTAAAGATTGGAGATGCCTTAAGGTACAAAATTTCTTTTAACACCTTCGGGATATCCTTTGTGCCAAAAATTTCTTTTAATTATGAATGATTTAAAAAAAAAATATTTTTGGAAAAGTCTAACTAATTTTGTTTAATTCTATTTAAAAGTACAAAAAATAAAATTATACACACTAAATAGTTTTAGAAAATATAAATAAAGTTAAAATAAAATAATAATAATATCAGATCTTGATGAAAGGGAAAAGGAAAAGAGACGTGAGAGTAGTAAATTTCTTATAAGGACATTTTTGCCCTAAAATTGTATGATTGACCCCTATTTATTTGTTGCAAAGGCTAGGTCAGCCGTCAGATCCAAATCTCATTTCCTTTGCAATATCTTCTCCTAAAAGCAGGAAAATGAATTGAAATATTTGTTGTTATATGTAATTCAAGAGAATTCACCAAAATTCCTCTTCCTGGCATACCAGCAGTTGCTAACATCTATGTTTTTGTTGTTCTATTTTGCACATGACATCTTCAAAACCCACTATGTTCTTACACTTCATCACTATAGTGTGTGTACAGAGAAATAGTGGGTATTGAAGATGTTATGCCTAAAATAGGGCAAAGGATGGTCACGTCTTAATGTTATATTAATATGATGGTCAGGTTTATATGAAGAAGAAAGAACGTTGTTGCAACAGATTCTATGTTTGTAAGAATTTAGCTATCATTTGAAAATGTGATTTATATTACTTTTAGATAACAAGATAAAGTTTTGTTGTTTACAAAGCTTGCGTTGTACAGGGTTTTGGGTCTGTGGCTTCTTCAAGTTCTCTTCGGATTTATATATCCATGATTTGTTTATTCGTAAGTAAGGCTTCCCAACATTAGATTACTCAAATAGCTACTAGTTATTTTAATACTACACAATGTTCGAGTTCCTTCAATTCAAATTCTTGAAACTAGAAAGTCCTATTATAGAATGGAGTATCTTGGACAATGTTTTTCCTTGCCTTGAACAACCTGCTTTGCATAGGTAATTCAATTGCTTGCATAGCTTTTCATCAGTATGATTAAGTTGAAAATCAAAGGCAAAGACCCCATTTCCAAAATGTTCACAACTCTTCTTGACTAGTATAATAAAAGGTAGCTACTACTGTCAGTCAGAAAGAACCAATTGGTGAATGTAAAGAACATTACTATGTTTACGTGAAAAACCTCCTTGCTCAACGGAGTATAAACCACGACCTACTCTCATATGATTTGCCTTCAAACGTCACTAACTTCAAAGAGCAATTTTATGTTAGAACTCGATAACTAAGGAGTCCTGCCCTTACAATCAACCCAATTGTAGTGACTTCTTTCCAAACTAACTATTGTCTAGAAAGCAAAACAAAAACTTCATTATTTTGGTGCTACCCTATGATTACACTTCTCAAAAGCAAACATGTTACAATTTAAAAACACTCAACCTAACAACTAAAGGACTGGCCTCTTCGTCTTCTAGAACAGATTCATTAGTTGAGCAGCTTGAATCCTTTGAGAGCACCTTCTTGCTGTAGTTGCTATTGCCAAGAGTGAATGCTTGATTTATGTGAATGGCATTAGTTTTAGCCTTTAGGCGCCAACTATATAGGTATCTTTATATAGGTATGAGGGTGGACAAAATCCTTCTCCAATCGATGCTCCAAAACCTAGAATATTTCGTTCAAGGAAAACCTTCTCCAAATTTGATTTGGTTTCCTTATTTGCTTCCACCTCCTCAACCTTATAGATTCCTCCAACTCAAATTTTTTCTTATCGCGCACGAACTGGTTTCCTTCTGGAATCCAACTTGCACACACATTCAATCTTCACGCGTCTGATCAAGGAAACCAACTTGCACACACATTCAATCTTCACGCGTCTGATCAGCCTTGAACATCATTTAGCTACGAACCTGGTTCTCTTGTTATTTGCTTATTATATCTGTTCACCAGTTTAGTAGCATAATATCCTGTCCACGAAACTCTTTTGGCACAGTTGATTCTAGTTTGTCAATCATCAAAACACATTCATACTCGAATATGCTCAGCTCAACAAATCCATAATACATACACAAGTTGAAAGCTATATATCAATTAAGATTCACGACAAACTGAGATTATTATCTATCACTGTTGCAACTTGGAAGTTAGTTAAATTAGAATCATTGTGTCAATAATCAAATCAAGGACAATAAAACAACTGAAAAAAATAAACAAAGGAAAGGTGTCAAACACTCCCAAATGAATGAGTAGAACCATCAAGCAAATATATAGCTTTGGTGCAGCAACACCCTTTGCCCTTTGGCCTTGATTGTTCTTCCCTTGGTATACTACTATTTGGTATATTTTGATGGACTTTCTCTAAATTTGTTTCCTTTCTAAAATCTCCAAAGGCTGGTCTCTCCCAAAAACTTTCTGATCAAAGTGTTTTCATTTACAATTTAAATCGTTCAAGGATCCATTTTCCATAATGAATTTATGATTTTCTCATTGTGTTCCATTCGGATTTTCACCACTGCAATGATCAAAATAAGATCATCCCATTGATATGAAAAGTTGAGGAAAATTTGTGTCTGTTGGAAATCAACATGTCTTTAATCAATGAGATTAGACAAACTTAACGAGAACAACAACAACAACAACAACAACCCAGTATAATCCCATACGTGGGGTCTGGGGAGGGTAATATGTACGCAGACCTTACCCCTACCCCGAAGGGTAGAGAGGCTATTTCCAGGAGACCCTCGGCTAAAAAAAACAACAGAAGCCGATATATTAGTACCACAAAAATGCATAATAAAATAACAACGATACAATAGATATGAAATACAGAATACGAAATACGAAAAAGATGGCTGGTATAGTAAAACTAGCAGGTAAAGCCCTGCATCAATAGACGACCAATGACCTTCTTAGTCTAACTCCTAACTGGCTAGTCTCACTCTATTGTGCTGTAGAAATATTCACAACTCTCCCCTAACCTACAACCTTAATACTCGACCTCCATAATTCCCTGTCAAGGGCCATGTCCTCAGTAATCCTAAGTCGCGCCATGTCCTGTCTGATCACCTCTCCCCAATACTTTTTAGGTCGTCCTCTACCTCTCCGCGTGCCCACTACAGCCAGTCGCTCACACCTCCTCACCGGTGCATCAGTGCTCCTCCTCTGAATGTGCCCGAACCATCTGAGTCTTGCTTCCCGCATCTTGTCCTCTATGGGGGCCACGCCCACCTTCTCTCGAATATCTTCATTCCTAATCTTATCCATTCTTGTATGCCCGCACATCCACCTCAACATCCTCATCTCCGCTACTTTCATCTTCTAGATGTGTGAGTTCTTTACCGGCCAACATTCAGTTCCATATAACATGGCAGGCCTAACCACTGCTCTATAAAACTTATCTTTTAGTAACGGTGGCACTTTCTTGTCACACAAGACTCCCGACGCTAACCTCCACTTCATCCACCCCACCCCTATACGGTGTGTGACATCCTCGTCAATCTCCCCGATCCCCTGAATAACCGATCCAAGGTACTTGAAACTGCCCCTCTTGGGAATGACTTGAGAGTCAAGCCTCACTTCAACTCCCGCTTCCGTCGGCTCAACTCCAAATTTGCACTCGAGGTATTCCGTCTTCGTCCTGCTCAACTTGAAACCTTTAGACTCAAGAGCATGTCTCCAAATCTCTAGCCTCTCGTTGACGCCGCCTCGTGTCTCGTCAATTAGAATAATGTCATCAGCAAATAGCATGCACCATGACACCTCCCTTTGAATATGACGAGTCAGTGCATCCATCACCAGGACAAATAGGAATGGGCTGAGCGCAGACCCTTGGTGCAACCCCGTAATAACTGGAAAATGTTCAGAGTCGCCTCCTACTGTCCTAACCCGAGTCTTAGCTCCATCATACATGTCTTTAATCACCCTAATATAGTCAATCGGGACCCCTTTATCCTCTAAGCAGCTCCATAAGACCTCCCTAGGAACCTTATCGTACGCTTTCTCCAAATCAATAAACACCATGTGAAGATCCTTCTTCCTATCCCTGTACTGTACAATTTACAGTCAATAAAACAGAACAATTATTTGACTACCACGATCTAAAGAAGAATTTGCTGGTGAAGAAGAGTCCCTCTAGAGTGAATAGGCAGATTTCTCATCAAGGAGACTTTCTGATTCGAAGACAGCAAATTCAATACTTTCTTTGCATCTCTTACTTTCTGGGACAATTGGGCAGTCAATGATTTCCGAACCACATTTATCAACACACACATAAACCTCAAAAAGCTGGCGATTCCCAAATAAATCAATATTGCATTCTACACCAACAGTATGTCCAATGCCTTTTTCTATTGCTTCTTTCATTGCTTCATAGCTGTAAAATCCTCCATCTGGTTTAATACCTGAAAATATTTTACTTCTATTAGAAAACCAAGCTAAAGAGCACCATCCTAGCTGTGACACTGAATTAGATGTTACTGGATAAGTCATATACATTTGACATAATTTGGACGGATTCAGAATTTCAACAAGATGGATACACTATTACTAATGGCGTAAAAGAATAGATGCCAAATTACATGTAGTTCTGGGGTGGCCGAGCTAAGGTATGAAAGCAATTGGCGAATGGGAGTTGGGCAACAGAAATGAGAGAATAGTTATTTCTTTCCCCACATGAATTTAATTTTTAGTATATGCTAATAATTTTAAGAAATATTTCAAATACAAATAATTAATTTATAAAAGATAAATACTGACTTATGACAACCAGTAAACTACGTATATACTAATAGTGTAAAATTTATTTATCACTATGCAAAGTCCGTCACTACTAAGGCTGGCAACTGGGCGGGCTAAACAGACTAAACAGGTTGGGACCGTTTGGCCCCCGATTGGTGGGCTCGTGGGCCAGTTTTACCATTTAGGACCATTTGGACCGGGCCCGTTTGGCCCGCCATAGTACTGGACCGATCGGTCCCATGACGGGCCCAATGGAATTTAAAAAAAAAAAGAAGAGCCGTTGGCTTTTAAAAAAAAGAGTCGGTTGCTCTTCAAAAAATAGCCATTTAACCCCTAACTTTTTATTATTACACTTTTTTTCTATTTTCTACTAAAAATACCCCCTCATTTTTTTTTTACAAAATCAATATCAATCTATCAAAATCTCTCTCTAATTTTCTTCATTACATGCTACAATTGTTTACTTTATCAAAAACAAAAAAAAAAGTAAAAAATTTGTGAGTTTGCTTCTATTGCTTACTTTATTAAAAAAAATAGTCAAAAAACATTGAGGTTGTTAGAATTTGTGAAAAAATTGTGAAGTTGGTGAATTGGAGTCTTCTGTCTTCAATGATAATCAATTTTCAACAAGTTGTTCGTCAATTCGGTAAACTCGTTCCAACTCTTAAGTCTTAATATTATAGTTTTATTTGTTTTATTTAGTTTTTATTACTTGATTAATTAAGATGTCTTCCTTAAGAAATATTTTTGGGCACGAAAAAAGTAAGAATAAAAAAAAAATCTAAGAATGGCGAAACTAGTGGTACTACTGTTCCTCCTCCCCCGCCCCTGACTCCTCGATCCAAACCCCATAGCCGTCCTGCACCTGCTATTCTTGATACCGATAATAGTTTATTACATTACCGACACTGAATTTTGTCATAATATTGCACCCGTTGATTTTTTAGACCATGAATTACTGAATGCTCTCTACACTAATGATTATACTACTATTAATGAAAAAGATGATGAGGAAATTGATTTTGATGAAACTCAACCGGATGATGATATACACCCACTAGCCATGCTCCTGATGTTGATCCAACTAGTGATAACGCTGCTAATCCTAATGATGACCCAATTGATACTCCCGTTAATGCCCCTACTTTTTTTAGAAAACCTACTAAATGGACCGAAACATTTGTTGTTTGACCATTTTTTACTCAACTAGTTAAAAAAAGTAAGACTAAGTGTAAAACTTATGGTCTAGAGTTAGTTTTTAAATATGCACCACATTAATTTGTGGTTATGGGTTCACAAGCACAATTTTACCATTATTTATAAGAATTGGGTACATTAATATACAAGATTGGGCGCCGGTCAGGATGGTTTCACGTGAAACCAAACAATATCAGTAGATCTGCCTGAATTTCAACTTGTGATTGTCATTTAGTTACCGTTTTTACTAGGTTATTGATTAATATTTATCATAAATAATAATTATTTAATAAGTGACATGATTATCTAAATATTTTAATTCTATTAGTGCACATATCTTAAATTCGACGTCATTAATAATACATTTGTCAAAGGTATATTACCTGCATTATTGAGAAATTGAAGCAGGTTCACCTTTTCCTTCAAGGCAAGAGCAGCTTGGAAATAAGAATGCATATCTAGCATAGAAAGAGAACAAGTACCATGTTTCTTCCATTCATGAGACCAAAACCTTGTTCCATTGTTTGATGGACAAGATAGTGTCGGCCAATTCTTCTGCATACTACTTATCAAGTCCGAAATCTGTATTCATCAATGTACAAAATTAAAGCAAATTAGTTAAATTGCTAGTTGCTACCAGTAATTATTTTTTTTTCTTAAACTTACCTGCGTTTCATCATAACGGGCATTTTTGTTACAGCTTTTTGGAAATGAGCCATTGTTGTAATTTGGCCAGAGCCCATGAATACCAAAATCTTGTGCTGGTTTTCCATTTGTTGGGTAGCAACATTTTATCTTGCTGTCACATGATGCTGGATTCCACTGAGAATATAATATAGCCGTACATATTAATTAAACAAGAATTGATAATGATGAGGAACGCAATTTAGTGTGTTTGGTATGATAGAAGTCATTTTCCTGCAAAATACGTTTTGAAAAGAATTTTTTATTATAAAAGATATTTTCATGGTGTTTGGTTGGTTAGAGGAAAATATTTTTCAAAAAAGTAAATACATGTTAAAGATTCATAAGGGCATTAGCTAATCTGGAAGTGTTTTGATGAATTTTATAAGTACTAAAGATTAATAATAATGTCTAAGTGTTTGTTAATATGAAACTAAAGATTAAGATAGTTGTAAAGAAAATGATTTTTGCACAGAAGTTATTGACCCCCTTTTTTATGTGATCGAAAATTATTTTCTAGTAACCAAACACAAGAAAAATGACTTATTCATGAAACATACATGTGAAGCATTGATATGAAGTACAAAATGAAGTTCAGAAAAGCTTCACATGGAAATACTCTACTGGAGAAGTCTCGAGTGCAATTACATGGCATACCTGTTGAGCAAAGTAGAAGAAATCAAAATCCTGAGCATGTAATAACATGATACATTGAAAGATAACAAGCTTGACCAAAACAAGTTGGATGGACCTCATTTTTGCTTATTCTGTATTTGAGCTATGGAGCAGACTTTCAGAGAAGATGAAAACACAAAGCATTAAGGGGTTGTTCAATTTATATAGAGATAAACTTTTGCATTATTAGCTATTCTGTCATTTTGTTCCCTAGTTGGCAATATATATTGAATATTAGCAGCGTGGCCAATATATAAATTCAAACTTTATAAAACTTGAATTATCCAAGTATAAAAATAATCTTTTCTCTTTTAATTTAGTGGGATCCAAGTTATATATGGTAGCAGCATGCCATGTTTTTTATTTGTTTAGATGACTTAGAAAACGTGTGAATACTCTTCATATTTCTTGTGAATAAACAAATCAAAGAACTTCATGGTAGGCGACTTAATTAGTGAGATGCCATTCTTACTTTGTTCTTTAGATGATTTTGCTATTTGAATTTCATCTATAATAACTTAGTTTTGCAACGTGTAATTATTATCTCAATATTTTAGTGTTAAAATTTTGATATAAGAAACTATATGAAAATTAATATAAAATTATTTCTCATGTCAGTGTGTTAACCAAAATATATTTTAAAATCACATAGTTTGAATTTCGAGAAACGAAAAATTTCACATAAATTGGAACATGGAGAGTACTTGATTAGAAATCTATTTCATTCATTTGGTAAAAAGAAAATGATGCATAATCGATCTTGATCAAATCTTTCTTTGTAATGGCTTGTCGTGACTAAGATAATATTGTGATATTGTTGATTAATCCTTCAGAGTAGGTACTATCTTGTTTGTTTGAATTATCTGTTAAAATCCCACCACATGGTTTAGCCATGGACGTTGGAATCAAATCTTTTGGGAAACACTGATTATAACACATGGAACAATAACCCAAGTTCAAAGTTCTTTCACATGGCCAGATGAGCTTTTATGAGTCCGACACAAAAGAATAAAAACAGTCGGTGCATTATTCAAACAAAACTAATTTCTCATAGTTGAGCATGTTTGGTTCACAAGTCAAAGTAAAAAAGATGGATCATTGTCAGATACATCATCTATAAGATAATATTAAAGATTATCATACTTTGATTAAAAACAGAATTTAATCAAAATGACGCTTAAGTATTTCTGGAGGTCAGGTTGGGATGACTGTTGGGTCCAAACGCACACGCAAATATACACGGTCGACAAATAATAAAGTGATAAGAAAGTATCATTCCCATGAGGATTTATGATCAGCTATTGTCCAATCTAAACTATTTACAAATTTATTGCTTAAGTGGTTGTGAAGAAGGTGATTATGATTTTTATGACAAAAAATTACTAAACAAGCTAACAATTCAAAGGTGCAAAGCAAACAAACAAATACTTAGAAAGAATTCAATGAGATGAGAATATTTCGAGGTTATGGATTAATAGGTCTTCTATTGCGTTCTTCCGGTTGATTAATCACTTGATTTATCTAATTTGTTGATTAGAAGGGTTTATTTTGTTCGCGAATTTCTTTCGACGCTTCGCTCTCCTATTCAAGCCAGCCTAAGACTATATGTCTGTAGAATCAGATATAACAATAATGCATGTAAATTTCTTACAAAATAACCAAGTAAGGCAACTAGAATATGTCTATCCTAGTTGCAAATCTATTCTCCGATGCTCGGATTCAAGACTTACTCCACTCAATCTTATTTTCCATCAATAGTTCCACTTTCGAGTTCAACTTTAAATTCGTAAATAATACTCTATTGTTAGTTACGCAATAGAATAATTATGTGCAAGATTGAATAAACAAATTAATATGATAAGTCAAGCAAAACAATCAACCATCAAACTACAATAGTCAATAACGACCCATAACCCCAGAATAATGAGGTTCTTTGCCACTCATGTTCAAGACAATAATCAAAATATTATTTTTAAATATAAAAGCTATGGATACTAGATAAAACATGGAAGAATCGATGAATTCCGTACTCCGTTTGTGTTTCTTTGCCTTCTCTCGCCTCCAAAATTGACCAACTCCTCAATAATCATGTTTGGGGGGGGGATATTTATAGGTTAGGGTCGAAGTCCCCAAGCCCAAATCCAAGTAATAAACGTTTAATGCATGGACTGGGAAGGGACCAGGCCTTAGAGCTCGCGAGGCCTGGTGTGGAGCGCGTTTGGGAGCTGGCGTCAACCACTCTGTCGCCTGATGGATCGCGCCTGGGACTAGGCGTCACCTGGTCCAATTTTTTTTGTCTTTTCATGCTCTTTTTTCTGTATCTTTAACATCCATGTGTTCAACCTTCACGTGTTTTCATCATTCAACTATCCTACACAAAAAAACGACACAATTAAGCTCAAATGTTGCATAATTAATCATTAGAACACTAAAATGTAAGGTAAACAATACATTAAAAATATACATTTATAGCCAAAAATCACCTACCCCACACCTAAACATTGCTCGTCCTCGAGTCAACCAACATATTACACTATTCTTGAGCACTCTACATTTACACAATTTGCACACTACACCAATGACCACAGTTGATAGCAATAGTTAAGCTAGAGCATTTGCATTAAGAACACACTTCTCTTTTACTTATACCATTCTTCAAAAGAAATATTCACAATGAAAACAACATGCTCATAACAATCCTAGCCTCTAAGACCGACTCAATATCACAATGCACTCATGGATTGAACACCCAACATCACAGAGAAGTCTAATAACGTCACCTATCCCTCGTAAAATCATGTGCCCTCACAACAATAACAAGAGAGTAAGTTGAATCCACGCTTTCAAATCAAAGGCTCAAATATATTTTAAAGACTCACATATATCAAAATCGCTCACTCTCCCAAAAGAAATCACATGCATGCAATTGGTACCATATGCTTGCCCATAATATAAATCTCTACTAATATAGGCTTACTCGATCTAAAATCAAAGATTTTTTCATTGTTGTAATTTGGGCTATGAGACGAGTAGAATATATTTAGCAATAGTGGTTCACCCTCCTAAGCACTTTAACACATCACATACTAAACTTTATGCGCAAATTTTTCACTCCACTTCAATTTCACAAACAAAATCACACTCAACAATGTTTTCTCTTTCTTTAGGAACTACCTTAATTCATACCCACTAGCAAGACCAAGATATCAATTTATTTATCTGCATATTTTTTCCTTTTTTTTCCAGTAATTTTTTCTTTACAATTTTCGCTAGTGGTGTAGTCTTTTACAAAACCAGTGCACCTTTATTTCTTTCATTGGTTCCATTCGAAAGCCACCCAAATTCCCTCCTTACTTCTTTTAGCGCTCATTTTACACTTAAAGTTCTTTAAGCCGCAAAAAGGATAAAAAATAATGTCAATCAAGAACGAAAAGGGGTATAGGATTGTAATGTGGGTGCCAAATAAAAGTCTATAGGCTCAAAAGGTTTAACTAGGGATAATTTTATTTGTAATAAGCATTAAGCTCAAAAAGATGAAACAAAGCCTAAAATTATTTTTTCAAATAGAGCATCACCTAAAATTTCGCTTCGACTCACATAACGGGCAAGTTTTAGACACAAGTATAATACATAGACTACACAAAAAGCTCATTTCACATATGACACATGACTCATTAAGCATGGTCCCATTCCGAGTCTCAAATAATGCAAGTATTCATAGAGCAATGAAATATTAAGTATTAAGCATAAAGTGAACAATAGTCAAGTAAATAAGACGTAGGCGTCACAAGACATGCAATCCAATTCAAAAAGGCATCATAAGCAATTCACACAGAGGGAAGATACTACACATGCCAAAGCCTAAATATGCTACTATCAAACAAGTCCGGGCGCCTAGGAATTACATCATTCTTCCTCCTTTTATTTTCCAAGTCCTAATCTACTCTAAAACTAAAGAAACTACTACCCAATTCAAGCTACATCCCATGGAAAAGAACCGAGGCACAAAGAAAAATCACGGGGAATTATTACTACCTAAGGAAAACTAAAAGACATGTTTTTGTATTTTTGATTTACAATTTTTTTTATATATTTTTGGCTAGACTTTAAACCCTCAAGAAAACTGTCTACGAGATCCATCGTCGGGAAAAATCCAAATTTTTATAAATTTTTTATCGATTTTTCTATTTTGCTTCTTCTAATTAATGAATGCCAAATAGAAAACAAAAAAAACTAAATATAAATAAGAAGCTAAAAGATACTAATATACTAATGTACAACCAACAGATAAATTCCCACCCTACACTTGAAGTATGCAATGCCCTTAGTGCATATAAAATCAATTAAAATCCAGAAGGGTGGTAAGAAAACTCCCTGATCATTCTTTGTGATCCTTCTCATTAGCTCAACATGTGGTTTGTAACGGCCCTAATTTAAGATCTTAACAAACAGTCCTTCAATTAAATCTAGGTCACTCAGATTTCACCTTGCGCAATTTAAGCACGTTAGAGTCATACAATTAACTCATTCACATGTAAACACAACGTATAAACCACAATTTTAACAATATGCCTCGGATCCGTTGAGCCACCCTACACTTAAAATTTCATGTTAGTTAAGCTCACAAGCTACTAGTTTATAATTCCCGGAGACTCGGGCTCCTATTAGGACAAAAGTTGCCTTTGAGGAAACTTAACAACACTTGGCGCGCACTAGTTGTGTGTAAGATCTTGAATGGGTGAGGGATTGCCTCACCCTCCCAAATCGACTTAGGAATTGAGTGTATCCACTCATCTACTCAACAATCAATACCATTCCTAAGGGTTCATGGGGGTGTTTGTGCTTATGCAAGAGTGGGTGAAATAAGAACAAAAGAAGAGAGACGCGAAAACTTTACCTGGGTGCTGCGAGCTTGGATGCAAGGTCCATCGTGTGGCAGAGTGGGTGACGTAGGGGATGGGGCGAGGGGAAGGTCACAACGGACTGAGAAGCACTAGCTCTGGCGCGTGACGGACTGGGTGGCTAGCTCTGGCGCGAGGCACTTCATGCTCTGGACTTCGTTATCAACTTATTTGACCTCTTAACATGCTCCCATACCTATTCAAACACAAAAATTCAACTAAAGACTTTAGTACCTAAAAATAGAAAGCTAATTAAGCTAAACTAAACTACGAATTGGGTTGCCTCCCATGAAGTGGCTAATTTAACGTCACGACACAATATAAAATATTCTATCAAGCATCCACCAATTCTATCAAAGTTTGGTGACGATGAACGCCACAACCCCAATAGTGTTTAACTCTTTGCTCTTTGACGAAAAACGTGTCACCATGTATGGGACCCTAAGTTCCACATCTCCCTGCCTTGTAGGACATACTACGTCAAATGTACTACACTATAGAGACTGAAGATTTCCAGGGAAGAGATTAAATCTCGACTTAAGCACAAGCACAGATTGACCCGGCTCAAACTCAAGATGCAAAAGGTGCTTGTCACACAACTTCTTTTTCTTGCCCTTACACAATTTTGCATTTTCAAGCAATTGAAACTTTTTAGGCTCACTTCTCTTTTTGATGCCATCAACGCTCAAATCAGTCTCGGGCTCTAGTAATTTTGGTTCAACCACTGAAATCATGCACAAGTTTTCGTAATGCTTGGGAAGGTGGAACGCCTTGTACACATTAAATGTAACTTCTTCATCATGCACTCTCATCTTTAGCTTTCCTTCCCTCACATCAATAAGTGCCCCTCCAATGTCCAAGAATGGTCGCCCCAAAATAGTTGGAACTTCTTTATCTGCCATGTAGTCAAGTATAATGAAGTCTGTGGGGAAGATGAATTTCCCCGCTCGTACTAGCACATCCTCTATAACTTCTTCCGGAATGGCTAATGACTGATCCGCTAGTTGTAGAGTTATAGTAGTAGGCCCGGGGGCTCCTAGATCGAGTTGCTTGAACACTGATAGCGGCATCAAATTAATGCTCGCTCCTAGATCGAACAAGGCTCTACCAACCTCGTGTTTTCCAGTCGCCAACGGAATTGTGAAACAACCTGGATCCTTCAACTTAGGCGGGAGCTTACTCTGCACTCTAGCACTGCACTCCTCAGTAAGTGCCACTATTTCAAACTCTGCTAACCTTCTTTTATTGGCCACAATGTCTCTCAAGTACTTAGCATATTTAGGCACTTCTTGCAGCACTTACCCCAAAGGTAGATTGACACGCACCTGGATCAAGATATCTAAAAACTTTTTGTACTTGGAATCATCTTTTTTCAACCTTTGAGGAAAAGTTGGTGGTGGCCTTATCTCTGTCTCCTGCTTGTGTTCATCATCTTTCTTTTAAGCTTCCACCTCTAGTTGAGGTACAAATCTTTCAAAAACTTCTTTAGGCATATACTATTTAGGTGGCACATCCCCAATGCTCTCCCACTTTGTAGATTAATTGCTTGCACTTGTTTAGTAGGATTCTTCTCAGTGTCACTTGGGTGTGCTCCAGCAGGTCGGGTACTCTGTTGTGCAGCCCACTCCCGATCTGCCTCTCTTTATTTTGAATCCTCAGTTGCTGGTTGTCTGTTCGAAGTTGCTAGTTGTCAATTAACAGCTTTTTTAACATATCATTGGTGCTTTCTTCTACCTGTTGGGGTGGCTTTTGAGGCTGATTATAGTTTCCTTGAGGTTTGTATTGATTTTGAGTAGCCTGGTTTCCACCCCATGAGAAGTTCGGGTGATTCCTTTAGTTGGGATTATAGGTGTTCCTCTATTGTGTATTTTGGTTCATTGGACCTCTACCCTGCTGGCCCACATAATAAATAGATTCGAGATTCACCAGACATTGGTCACTCGTGTGACCATCTCTACGAATTTCACAACATGCAAACATCTGTTGCACCTATTGCATTTGATGTGCTTGTTGCATCTCCATCTTAGCCACTTGGTTGGTCAGTTTAGCAATCTCTGCTTGCACGGCTGACATCTCATCCATCTCGAGTGTACTTGCTGCTTTTTATTTTATCATTCTTCTTGGTTCACCCTCAGCTTGCCAATTATTATCTGATAGGTTTTATGTGTATCCCTGTTATGTTTTGATGATCTAACAAACTTACTGTTAAGAACTAGATAAGGAACCTGTTACACTTCCTCAAGAACTTAAGATCAACAAGTTTCCAATTAGGGACACAATTCAACTCTTTAGAGTCAAAGGAACATAAGAAGGAATAGCTGAGGGAACAGGTCCCTACCAGTTCCCGAGATAAGGATCCTATTACACATCCTCAAGAACTTAAGATCAACAAGTTTCCAGTTGGGGACACAATTCAACTCTTCAGAGTCAAAGGAACATCAGAAGGAACAACTGAGGGAACAAGTCCCTACCAGTTCCCGAGGTGACTGTACAAGTCAACTCCTCCAGCTGTAAAGTTGCTGCATGTATACACTACAGTGCAGAAACAGTGCAACAGTTAACTTTATGGGGAATGCCCTTCACCTAACATGCTTGCATCATCTAAGTGATGTCACAAATGAGATACTAATATCAAGCAAGGGTAAAACAAATCACTTGCACATTCAAGGACTCATCAAGCATTCTCTCAAGTGTGTGTCCATCTTGCAAGTGATTCTCAAGGTCATCAAGAACAAAGAACAACATAACAACGGACCAGTTCCCCTTATTGAGTTATTATATGTCCTTAGTTATGTTGTATATTTGTTGAAGTTCTTTCTTGTAATTCCTACTTAGCTTACTTAGAAGCATTGTGTAGGAAACCCTTTGTAAATCATAAACCCTTGTTTTTGTGTCTTGGCTAGAGTTAGCCGAGTTGTGAAGTCTTTGTAATCGAGTTATTATAAAGTGGCTTGTAATAGTATTGTTCAAAGTTAGTGAGTGATTACGTCTTTGTAATAGATTATTATAAAGTGGCTTGTAATAGTATAGTTACAAGTTAGTGAGGGATTAAGAGATTAATTCCTAGGTTACAATAGGTTGTAATCTAAAGATTGCTCAGTAGTGAAGTTGAAATCTTACAAGGGTAGATCATGGCTTTTAATCCCTTGAGCAAGGAGTTTTCCACATAAATATCGCGTGTTCTTTATTTACTACCGATTTACTGTGGGAACAGATAGAGAACCTGGTTCCCTATAATGTTTGATTTTATAGTCTGTTGCTAACTTTGGGAACTAATAGAGAACCTGATTCTCTATACAGTTTGGTGGACGCTTAGTTTCTATCAATTGGTATCAGAGCAGGTTCTTTCTAAAAGATTAACACCTAGAAAGGATCTACATTGATGCTCCACCAAACTTCGAGGAAAGTCAACCAACCGACAGAACACCAAGATTTCAGAAAATGGCTCGTAGAAATGGAGGCATTTCTAAGAAGGACAGCTTTAGCAGAAACACTAAAGGATACGATTGTTGTCACAAGTGCAGAAAGCCAAGACATTTCATCAAAGATTGTCCTCTCCACAATCAGGATCATTACAAAAACAATGCTTCTAAGATGGTTAAGAGGAACCCGGTCCCCTACATAAAGTTCAAGAGAAGAGATGTCACTGATAATATTGTACAACAAGCTCTGGATGCCTGGGGAAATTCCTCGAGTGAATCTGAGGGTGATGATGAACATGCATACACCTCCATGATGGCCGTTGAAAGCAAAGCTGCAAAATATGATTCCATATTTGCATTATTGGCAAAATCTGATGAGGATGAAGAAGATGATGATGATGAGGTAAACTTATTAGATGTTCAAAGAAATCTAAAGTATTATTCTCCGAAAAAACTTATGTCTTTAGCAAATGCTTTAATTGATGAATATCATAGTCCTATAAATGATAAAGATACCTTATGTTGATACCCAATTTTTCCTATAATATTTTTTGAAATGCATATATACCTTTAAAACTATGCATTAATATCAATGGGTATTTTCCCGTAATTTTTACACCCTTAAATTAATTTAATTCAATATTTTCTTCATATAAATAATTGTAAAATTGCATCACAAATGAATTTAGAACATGTATTGATTTAATATTACTATTATAGGTGTATTGAGTCCAAATAAATTCATAAATAGCCAAATTGGCACCTTTTGGCTATAATTGCAATAACTTTGCAATTATAGCCCATGCGTACATTTCTGGTATTATTTTACGAGAAACTAGTCCTCCATATTTTGGAATACTAAATAACTATTTTTAAAAAAATTTTATGCATGAGATTCATTTTTTTAATTAGTAATTATTTTACAAATTATTTTTTAATCAATTATTTGGGGTATTTAATAAATAGCCTCATTTTATTTCAATTTTGTCCTAAAATTAACGAGCCCAATACCCCTTATAAACCAGCCCAAAAGATCTCAGGCCCAATATCCACCTACCCGACCCAAACCCCGTGGCCAGTCTTGGCCGTTGATCACTTTTGATCGACAGTCAGGATATTTCCTACCATAATTAAACCCACCTACACCCCCAAACCCTAATAATTTTCCACTCTTTCCTCGCCATCATCTGTTCCCTCGTCTCTCAGATACTCTCTAACTCTAACCCTAATTCACCCTCGCCGTCACCCACCTATTGCCCTCCTATGGTGGTTCTTCACCACCTCAGGTCTCTAATGGCCTCCTCTATGCTATGGTATCTCCATTTGTTGGATCCTTAAGGAGATTGTCAAGGGACCTAGGCGGTCTGTTTACACCTTGGGGTTTTCTTGCCTATTTTAGGCCATTTAATTCGACCTTGTGTAAGATCTTTCTCATTTTTATCCGTGGACTCCTAAGTCTATGTTCTCATTTCTGTTTCACTCTATGTTCTCATCTCTGTTTCACTTCTAAAAAACCCTAATTTTATCTTTGATTTTCTCAGATCTGTACAGATCTGAGACAGATTGAACGTACTTCACATGTTTTCTTGAAAGTTTCCTGGTTTTTCAAGTGATTTTCCATTCTTCCTAAAACTAGGGTTTATTGAAACTCATCTTCTCAAAGTTTTCCTAATTTTTGAATGTTAATCATCTGTTCTTAAGTATTATTGATTGATTTCTGCTAAAATTGTCTGGACCCTAATTGATTTATGCCAAAGCCCTAATTTTCTTATAGTTTGCTTCGATTCTGAGTCTTTCCGTGTTACTTGTTACATCGTTTTGTTCTATGCTTTGACTTTTATGATTTCCCCTTAGTCTAATTCAATATCTTGTTATTTTTACCCTAGTCCATCTCTATTAAGGTTTCTGATTCGATTTCTCGGCTAATTTCTGAAATTCTATTTAGCCTAGTTATCTATTACTTTGAATTTTGATCTACTGATTTGCTATGTCAAAACTTATGTGTTGATTCTTGATTATTTCCCTTGTTTACAACCTTAATTAATTTTCTTACCTTATGTGTAATTATTAATTGGTGTTGCTAGCCTGATTTTGCGCTTTGATTTTCAGAACCAACTTCTAATTGATTTCGGAGTTAGTTCTTGCCTTAATTAACCTAGCCCTTAATTACTAATTGATTCCATATATAATTTTCCTTAAATTAAGTAATACTAGTCTGATTTTGTGGCTAATTTGTTCATGACTAACTTTACTTGATCGATTGTCTGATTATTTCTTACCTTATTAACCTTGCTCTGATTTACTAAAGGATTCTGTATGAGACTTCCTTCAATAAAGTATCATTTATGAGATTTTGGCTCCTTAATTGAGTCATGACTGATTGTTAATTGATTTCCATACCTTATGTGCATATGATTGGCTCATTACCTTATGTGTCCTACTCTATTGCATACTATAAAACCCCCCATTATTCTAGTTCTCGGACAAACATCAATTTACAATATATACATACACTCAAACTATTCTTATTCTTTGCTACTTGTGTTACTTGTGCTATTGTGGGTCTAGCTAAGGCTAGACAGTGAGGCTACTTGCTCTATATTCTGCACTCTTTTCCCTCAACTGGTATGTCTCTAGTTACATTTGACACCCAAACTCTTTGTGTTTTATCCCTGCATTAGTTCATTGGTTGTGAATTTGACCTACTCTCTTATTCACTTCTTTGTTCAAGCATGCCTAAAATTCTGCCCTGCTCTATGTGCAGCTAATATGTTTACACTTCACATGTTTATCTAATGTTTAAACAGCTTGTCTGAAGTTATGCCTAGTTGTGTGATCATGCCTATGGTTAATCCTGCTTGTATGTATATCCTCTACATCGTTGCTCCATGTTTAGTTGCCTGCTATCCTGGTTAGTTTGTTAAGGTTATAAGTGTTCTATGTGTCTAATGCCTATCTATCTCCCTACACCCTATTCATGCACCCTCAATAAGATCTCCATGTGTTCCCAATCCTATTTTCACCACTGTGTGCAAACATATTTGCTAAAGTGTCTGTGGAACTGAACCTTTTATGATCTATTGATTGTCTACTGAATTTGCTCTCTTTTGAACTATTTTCAAATGTGTTCTTCTAAAACTGGTTTCATTCCTAGCATTTTTCTTAGAACTGGTCTATTACAAAAGATCTTTTACTCGTAAGAGTTTATCTCCGTAGTGTTTTCACTAAGTCTTTTCAAGCACTTTCACTTACTCTTAGATTATTAAGTTTTGCCCCTCTGGTATGTGTACTGCCTAGTGATCCTTGAGATCTCTCTGAACTCTAGCATATCAGGGCTGGCTCTTCCACACTGCACATAATCAATCTTTATTTGAGAAAAGTCTAGGTGTGAGCACTGCCCGGGATCCTTGAGGTCCTTAGAAAACTCTGACATACCTGGACATGAATTGGGCTATGAAATCCTTGGCATTTGAGACTACTGAAGGCCTGGTATACCAGGATTTGCTTTGGGCCTACTTCAGGCTCCCTATAGCTTAATTTATATTTTATTCATGTAATTTTTATTCAATCATTGGTCTGTATTAATTAATTGTAAACAGATATTGGGGTGACTAGTGAAAATGGAGGGTAGTTGTATGGTACTGTGGGTAAAACTGGGTAGATAACATGCCTATAGGTGTTTGCTTTATACTATTGTATGTTAGATAACCTGCCTATGGCTTTACTTACTCTGCTATTGCATGTTTGAAAACTTTCCTAGATGTTTACACTAATCACCATTGCGTGCTAGATAACATGCCTATAGGGTTTACTTTGGCTCAAATGTGCTTTGTTAAATAACCTGTCTATAAGGTTTGCTTTGGTTGAAATAAGCTCTGCCTACTTTGCTTTACATGATTAGATGCCATGCCCATAGGGAATAAGCTAAGGTTCAACTTTCATTACAACATATATTCAAATCCGTCTCTTTAGAAATCTTGCATATAGGTTTAATTGGTTGTCACACTTGCTCAGCCAGTATGCGTGTCTAATAAGAACTAATAGCAGTTTCACTCATTAGAGATAAAACTCATGTCCATAAGGTAATTATCATATGCATTAAGTACTAAAGCTGGAACTTCACACAGTGTCTTGTTAAATGTCACTAAAAAGCATGCCTATAGGATTAAAGAACTTCAAACTGTTTCCCAGAATCGTGACTGCATATACACACTTAGGCAAGCCTTAGGACATTAAATAATTGTGAAAATAGTCCTGTTTAGGTGTTTATGTATCCAGGCTTAACATGCTATAAAACCAGTAGGCAACTGGTTAGGATTCTGCCACTTCTCTTAAAACAAACGCTCCATGTTCTATTTTGTGATTGTTCATCTAGATATCATGTTACTAGGATTTCTAAACTTATTCAAAATCAGTTGTTTGAGATGTGCTGCTTATTTGCTTATGTACATGTGGAGGTAAACATGAGCATTAACTGCTTCTCCCTATTTGATTGTCCTATATGTTCTTTGCTTGTCCCCTATATTTTCCCTTTTAAACACCTTAGGCTGTCTAGAACTACCCAAATTTAGAGGTCCTAAACTCCTCTAGGACCACAAGGAAGGAACGGGTGGCAGTACGCTTAGAGGTCATTAATTAAACTCGCTTATATAACCACTAAGGGGAGGGTAATGAGTAGTAAAAGGATATGATGACCTGCGCGCTAATGTCACGTGTAGCCTCTCGAGTTGAAGAGGATTACCGAGCATTGCACAGATTGATCCTGTAGGCTAATCAACTTAGAACTTTCCTTTCCCAATTCCTATATGTGTTTAAATCATCTAAACTTCCCTTTCTTGACATATACATGTGTAAGTTTTCCAAACCTCTCTCTTACTTTCATTATCTGAATCATTCATGTATTTAGAATGTGAAAACATGCTTTTATTTGCAAATATGTGTTAAAACTATTTACTTGTTAAAATGACTAATTCACATAGTTTAAGTTCAGCCGGGACCCACCGTTGTGGATCGCGAGGGATGCCTAACACCTTCCCCTCAAGGTTATTTCGAGCCCTTACCCTAATATTTGGTAATGCAAACTAGTTACACGAGTTAATTACTCTAGGTGACCTAACGCACCATAATCCATTAGGTGGCGACTCTTCAAATACCCAATTCCCAAAAGGAAACGCGTTGTTCCCACATGAATGTCGTAACCCAGTCTCCGCGAGGAAAAAGGGGGCGCGACAGCATGGCGACTCTACTAGGGATATTTCAGGCTCTTACCATAACGAACTTATTTTTGTGAATTAGTCCAAGCATGCTCTATCCCATGTACCCTTTCCCCTTATTTGAATTTAACTACTTATTTTCAAGCATTTATAATTTCTTTATTTTCCTGAAGCTGACTTGTCTCTTTGTTTTCTTTTTTCCGTAACTGTCTTTCAATTATTTAAATACTGCATTTATCATTTTTTACTTGCGAATACCTGACAACATGCAATTTATTGTTGCATAAATCATGCTCAACATCATATTCCACTCGTGCGTAATCAATCCTATAGTAACGCTTGATGAGTATTTGCGCTCTTCCTATATATCACCCTTTAAATTCGGAAAGGCATATTTGCGGTAAAACTAGTCGATCAGCAGTGCGTTCGACGGTTCCGTGCCTTTCCCCCTTAAGTTGTCCGCTTGAGGGTTCCAGTCTAGACCTCTATAGAAGCCTTACTCTAATTAATTGTACATGCATCATGATCAAACCTAGTCGGGTTAATATGTTGTCCGCATAATAACCCTTTAAGACAAGCCTCGTCCAAAAGTCTATCAAGTTTTCCACAATCTCAACAGACTTAACCACGATTGTGTGCATTAACTTGGAGAAATAAGTGCCAATATACTAATTATTACTGTATAAATAGACGAACCTGGAGGGGGAATGGGCCTAACTTTCTCTTGTTTTGCAGAAAATGAGGCACGAAGTCCCCAGATTCGGTATGGTCGGTAGTATTCTTCCACTTTTGATAGATTGGTAGAGGGATCTTCCCTCAAGTGACCAAAATCATGTGAAAATAATCTTAGGGAATTTGCCATCACTATTGGATCCTCAACCAAACAAGATGTTGATCGAGGCAACCACTCTATTTTGGGATAACGAAAGAGTTGTGTTCTGTTTTGGAGACATAGAAATAACTCCCCTTCTAGAAGAAATAGGGTGATTTGCTGGGTTGCCTTGGGATAGCCCTGGTCTGCTAGCACTTGAAAATTGCACCACCAGAGGGTTCCTTAAGATGATGGGGCTGAAGAAAAATGATGATTTTGAGTGCCTGAAAAACTCCTACATACCTTTTGATTTCCTTTATGAAAGATACGGTCACAGCAGCTCTTACCGTATTTTTGATGATGAGTTCTCAATCACCTCTTTGGGCTGGGTTCATCGCAGGGTCTTTAGTTCATTATGTGCTTCTTGGGCATGCTGGTATTCCCAATCCAAGGGGATAAAATCCATACTAGGCTAGCCATGGTGGCCAAAACTCTGATGGACGGGATCGAGGGGCAGACATATACTATTGTCTCTATGATCATTGCGGATATGTACCGGGCCTTAGAACGGTGTCAGAAGGGGTCAAGATTCATTGAGAGTTGCAATTTGTTGTTACAAGTCTGGCTGTTAGAACATCTCCGAAGGGGCTAATACCACCAAAAGTTTCCACGAAGGCCGTGGAATGACCACATAGCCTTCCATCACCCTAAAAGGATGACTTACATTCCAAACATGTTCGATCAACCTAAGGATGCTGTAGGATGGGTGCAGTTTTTCAATAAGTTGATTGAGGACCAGGTTCAGTGGATGTTCGAGTGGTTTCCCACCGATGCATTCATCATAAGGTCCAGGATGGGTGCAGTTTTTCAATAAGTTGATTGAGGACCAGGTTCAGTGGATGTTCGAGTGGTTTCCCACCGATGCATTCATCATAAGGTCCAGAGATGTCCCACATTTGGTGTTGATCAGGTTAAGAGGGATATACCCTTACACTTCCCTTAGGGTTATGAGACAGGCAGGCAGGAGACAAGTCATACCACGGGTTGCTACGATGAGTCACGTTAGAGCCAATTTCTAGGGTGAAGCCATCCTATACAAGAATGAAGCACAACATATGTGGGATTTGAAGATTATTGTAGAGAAGGATACCATCGAGCCAGACCGATACCATGCGGGCTATTCATACTTTTCCCCTCATGGTTGGACGATAATCTATCAGGAGTCTTTGAGGCAAGGGTTGGTCCAGGAAATAGGGTCATAGATGAGTTTGTCGAGGCAGAGGTGGAGTACAACAAGCTGCGCAAAAGAGTTCGAGAGTCTGAAGCTGAGCATATGGTGCAGCATAAGGCCGACATGGAAATGATCAACAAGTGGAAAGAAAGAGCTGTCAAATCCAGTGAATGGCTGGAATATCTGGAGTACAGTTTGATGGAATTGGAGGGGAAGATAAGAAAAAGGGTCACCGACTATTAGAACGCTGAAGGAAATGAAGGAGGGCATCTGGCAAGGGCATTTTTACTACTGAACCTACGTGAGCTGGAAGAGTTGATCGACAACAGCATCCCGTCTAGAGAGGGTTCTTCTGGGACCAAGTAGATTAGATTTACTTGCTTTACTTTTAAATCTAATAAGGCCAAGTGCCATTAGCGACATTATCTTATTTAGTTTCATTTTGGGTTGTCTAATTTTACATTAATGAAATGAGGCAATTATTGACACTAAATTTCTCCAAATTTATTTGTCGCTAGGCCTACTCGGGCACAACGAGGTTCCCAAATTAAGACGCAAATTTACATTCCCACAATATGTGTTTAAATACTGCAAACATTTCAGAATCCTTACTGACTTGTTTACCTTTTGTTTTTCTTTATTCTTTATTCTCATCCCCTAAGGTTGGTTCGCACATACTGGCATCATCAGCGTATCACACCAGATGTAGATTCCCTCTACCTCCTCCTCCTCCAAGTAATACAAAGAGCAAAGGGAAAGCTAAAATGGATGACTTAAGTGGTATTCGAAAAGAGAACATGGAAAATGCAGAAACTTCAGACGGTCGGAGTACTCCGGCGCCAAATGATTTAGTTTTGAGGTTGGAACAAAAGATAATAGAGTTACAGGGAGAGCTTGAGCAGGTCCGCAACTTGACAAACCTATTCCTCACTCTAAATGTCCTTGACATCAACCAATAAAACACAAAGAACCTAGCACCTCCCCACAACACACCAAACCAACATCCACAAAACCCTCCTACACCGCATCAATATGCAACCCACCTCAAAATCTCAATCCATTACCGATACCAACTCCGCCACAACACCACCATCAACCAATCTATTACCCACCAACCATCACTTATCACACTCCCCAAAACACACCACAACCCATTCCTGATACTCAAAACTCAACCAATGACCACCACTACACCCAGACACCTGACACTCACCAAAACAACCCTATATACGTGGAAACCGTACCTCACTCTATCCAACCAACTTCTTATACACCAAAATCCACTGAGAAGGACCTGCTAATCAAGAACATGGCTGAGGAACTCAAGAAGTTAACAATTCGAGTTCAGGGTGTCGAAGGAGGCAAAGGGATAGAAGGTTTGAATTATGAAGACATATGCATACAACCAGATGTAGAACTGTCAGAGGGGTTCAAACCTTACAAGTTCGAGATGTTTAACGGTACAAGTGATCCTAGGGTTCTTCTAAGGACCTATTATGACAAACTTGTCGGGGTCGAAAAGGATGAAAAGATCCAGATGAAGCTTTTTATGAGGAGTCTTATGGGAGACGCTTTGTCCTGGTACATGAACCATGATCCTAAGAAATGGTCCAACTAGGTCAGTATGGTATCTGATTTGATAGACCGATTCAGGTTCTACACAGAAAATGCACTAGATGTTTTCTACATTCAGAACCTCAAGAAGAAGCCCACCGAGACTTTCCACGAGTATGCTACTCGTTGGAGGTCGGAAGCAGCCAAAGTCAGGCCATCTTTGGACGAGGAACAAATGAACAAGTTTTTCGTCAGAGCACAGGATCCGCAATACTATGAAAGGTTGATAGTTATTGAAAATCATAAATTTTCTGATATCATTAAACTCGGGGAAAGAATCGAAGAAGGCATCAAGAGCGGGATTGTAACAAACTTTGAGGCACTACAAGCCACAAACAAGGCATTACAATCAGGCGGTATATCAAAGAAGAGAGATGTTGGGGCAGTAATGGTGGCTCAAGGCCCGCAATCTCCACTTACATATCAAACACCTCCACCCACATATCAAACACCTCCACCCACATACCAAGCACCACCACCCACATACCAACCCTCATTTCCCAGATACTCCCAACCAGCCACTGCCTATCATACCTATAATTCCCAACCATTTCACTTCTAGTCACCTCCAACTCGCCAAAATTTTCCAAGGTCACGACCCAATTTTGACCGCAAACCACCCAAATAATACATCGCTATTGCTGAACCCATCGACCAGCTGTATGAAAGGTTGAAAGCCGCTAGTTACGTCACTCCCATTCCCGCTGTAGCATTAGAAAACTAGTCCCAACGGGTCAACCCAAACAAAACCTGTGCATACCATTCTGGTATGAAGGGGCACACCATTGACGAGTTCCGAACATTGAAAGACAAAATCCAGACATTAATTGACAACAAGGTCATATAGGCAAAAGAAACTGCACCAAATGTCCGCAACAACCCTCTCTCGGATCATAGGAGTGGCGGGATACATGTGATAGAGATGGATGAAGAATGGGATCCTGAGAGGTCAATCAGGCTTATTCGAGAAGGCGATGACTTTAAACCTGCAGTCACATTTACTCCTGTTGTTGTACAGACTCAGTCACCAATCGAGGTTACGATAGCTACATCAGTTCCATTTGAGGTAGAGGTAGCTCCACCTGCGGCCACCCCTGTTCCATTTGAAGTGGAAGTGACCGCACCTTTCATAGTGACACTATAAACCACACCTTTTTTCAACTCAAAAGTAATACCTTGGGATTACGTTGCCGAAGCTAGGCAAAAAGGAAAGGCAAAGATGGAGGAATCCGATACCGCACAAGGAATGACTAGGACCAGAAGAATCTATACACATGAACACTTGGGAGGACCAAGTAAGGATGCCACTACCAAGAAGCCTATCATTGAAACAGAACCAGATGAATTTTGGAGGAAAGTACAAGCGAGAGAATATTCCGTCATTGATCATTTGAACAAAACCCCGACTTAGATATCCATATTGTCACTGTTGCAAAATTTAGAGACACACAAGAATGCTTTGATGAAGGTATTGAGTGAAGCTTACGTGCCCAACAATATCACCTGCAGAGAGAAGGCTAATATGGTAGGGCAGGTGATGCAAAGTCACAAAATAATCTTCCACGAGGATAAGCTGCTGCCTGAAGGGTTGAATCACAACCGAGCATTGCATATCACAATGCAATTCGAAGACAAATTCATCGTTAGGGTCTTGATTGATGGGGGTTCAAGCCTCAATATTTGTCCGTTGGATACTTTGAAAAGATTGGCCAAAGGTTTCCATGAAATACAGGCAGGAAACATGAACGTGAAAGCCTTCGATGGGTCTTAAAGGACCTTGATTGGGGAAATCAATCTTTGTCTGCAGATGGGGCCAACTTGGTTCGACGTTGAATTTCAGGTGCTCGATATATCAGCCTCATACAATCTTTTGTTGGGCCAACCATGGATACATGCTGCTGGGGCTGTGGCTTCCACACTAGATCAAGCTATGAAATTCGAATGGAACTATCAGGAGGTGATCATTCACGAAGACGGGAATAACCCCATTTACACCAATCAAACCATCCTGGTTATCGGGAGCAGAAGAAGGCTAGGAGGGGAAACCTATCATCACATCGAACGTGTTAATGCTATTGAAAAAGACAAATGGTGGAGTAGCAAAATAGAAAGCATACTGACATGGTCTGGGTATGAACCCGACAAGGGGTTTGGGAAGAATCTCCAGGGTATTACTAAACAAATACAACTGAAATGTCATGGTACTACTTTCGGGCCAGATACCAGTATACGTGGCAGGAGGATGATGATTGGTCGCCTCTATGGCGTGGACCTTATTACCTTCTCGAGCAACCAGTACCACATCTGGGTCAAACTTTTCACCAAGCTGACAGAATATAGGGAACTGCAGAAGAAGAAGCATTAGTTGGGCTGAGGAATCTATTCCTGGAGGACAGGGACATGGACTGCAGTCCAATAATTGAGGAGGAAGAGGAAGAAGGCCTCATTATTCAGACTGTGGAGAAGGGAGCCGTTCTCAGAAATTGGATCGCCGCACCATCCCGGGCCCGCCGAGTCCCTGGGTAGCTTGGCAGATTTTATTTCTATAGCCATTCTAGGCATCTATGATTTTCAGTAATTTTATTTTAAAGACTCACTTGTTTCAAAATAAATGCTCGATTCATCGAGCCGTACTTGTTTAGATGTTTTAAATCTTAATCAAATGCATTTCTCTTTATTATTTATTATTATCTTCTATATTTTTCTTTCTACAACGTTATTATTATTTTCCTGATGAACCGGTGACTGCAACATGTAATGAGGCAACACAACATGAGGATGGTGATTCGGATGAAGAAGATGAGATACTTGAGGAAGTTGTCAGGGATGTTGAAAACTTTGAGAATAAGCCTAAGTCCAACCTGGACGAAACCGAAGCAGTAAATTGAGGGGACGCCGAGACCGTCAAGGAGACTCACATCAGCATTCACTTATCGTCGACAGAGAAAGAGGAGTACATTCATTTCTTAAAGGAGTATGTGGACATTTTTGCAAAGTCATATGACGACATGACCGGGTTGAGCACGTCTATAGTGGCTCACAAGTTTCCTACTAATCCCATAGGTCCGCCAGTGAAGCAGAAACTCAGAAAATTCAAACCAGATATGAGCTTGAAAATCAAGGAGGAAGTTACTAAGTAGATCAAAGCCAAAGTCTTCAGGGTGGTTGAGTACCCAACTTGGTTAGCCAACATTGTGCCAGTTCCGTAGAAAGATGGGAAAGTCAGAGTATGTGTTGACTATCGAGACTTAAACAGAGCAAGTCCTAAGGATGACTTTCCACTACCAAATATACACATCCTGATCGATAATTGTGCCAAGCATGAACTTTAATCCTTTGTAGATTGCTTCGCGGGTTATCACAAGATCTGGATGGATGAAGAAGATGCAGAGAAAATAGCTTTCATTACACCATGAGGGGTGTATTGCTACAAGATGATGCCATTTGGTCTAAAGAATGCTGGGGCTACTTGCAGGAGGGCCATGACAACCATCTTCCATGATATGATACACAAAGAAATAGAGGTGTATGTGGACGACGTCATTATAAAATCCAAGAGGGTCGCGGATCACATAGCGGACTTGAGAAAGTTTTTTGACAGGTTAAGGAGGTACAACTTAAAATTGAACCCCCGCGAAGTGTGCATTAGGGGTTCCCATAGGAAAGTTACTAGGATTCATTGTCAGTCGTCGAGGGATCGAGCTGGATCCATCTAAAGTTAAGGCTATTCAGGAGTTACCGCCGCTTAGGAGCAAAAAGAATGTGATGAGCTTCCTAGGATGTCTCAACTATATCAGTCACTTCATAGCACAGTCTACAGTTATATGTGAACCCATCTTCAAGATGTTGAGGAAAGATGCCGAAACAAGCTGGACCGTAGATTGTAAGAAAGCTTTCGACAAAATCAAGGAGTACCCGTCCACACCACCGGTCTTGGTCCCGCCAGAACTAGGACAACCTTTGTTACTCTATCTATCTGTGTTGGATGGAGCCTTCGGATGTGTTCTGAGATAGCATGACGAGACAAGGAGAAAGGAGCAAGCCATATACTACCTAATTAAGAAGTTCACACCTTATGAAGCACGATACTCTCTGCTGGAACACACTTGCTGTGCTTTGACCTAGACGACCCAGAAATTGAGGCACTACTTCTGTGCCTATACCACATACCTCATATCTATGATGGACCCTTGAAGTACATATTTTAGAAACCCATGTTAACTGGGAAGTTAGCCAAGTGCCAGATACTGTTGAGTGAGTTCGATATAGTCTACGTAACTCAAAAGACGATCAAAGGACAAACATTTGCAGGCCATCTTGATGAAAATCCGGTGGTAAGAGAATACGAACCCTTAAAAACATATTTTCCTGATGAAGAGGTATCATTAGTAGGAGAGGACATTACCGAAGCATACGACGGTTGGAGGATGTTCTTTAACGGGGCTACAAATTTCAAAGCAGGAGGCACTGGTGCGGTTTTGTTATCAGAAACAGGTCAACATTATCCGGTATCTGCTAAACTCAGATTTCCCTGCACCAACAACATGGCAGAGTATGAAGCTTGCATACTAGAACTCAACATGGCAATCAACATGAATATTTAGGAGCTGCTAGTAATCGGTGATTCAGATTTGCTTGTGTACCAACTACAAGAAGAGTGGGCCACCAAGAATTCCAAGATACTATAATATCTACACCATGTACAGGAATTGAGAAAGAGGTTCACGAAGATAGAGTTTCGGCATGCACCCAGAATTCAGAATGAGTTTGCCGATGCATTGGCCACCTTGTCATCTATGATACAGCATCCGGACAAGAATTTCATTGATCCCATCCTAGTGAGAATTCAAAATCAGCCAGCGTATTGTGCCCACGTTGAAGAAGAAATAGATGGAAAACGTTGGTTCCATGACATCAAAGAGTATTTGGCAAAAGGAGAATATCCGGAGCATGCAAACCACACTCAGAAACGCACACTTCGGAGGTTGTCTAATCACTTTTTCCACAGCGGAGGAAACTTGTACAGAAGAACTCCTGATTTGGGATTGTTAAGATATGTCGACACAAAAGAGGCTTCTAAACTACTTGAGAAGATACATGCTGGGACCTGCGGCCCACATATGAATGGTTTTGTCTTGTCCAAGAAGATACTTAGGGCCGGTTACTTTTGGATGACCATGGAGACAGATTGCCTCCAGTATGTCCGCAAATGCTACCAATGTCAAGTGCACGCCGATATGATAAAAGTGCCTCCAAATGAGCTCAATGCAACAAGCTCACCTTGGCCATTCACCGCTTGGGGAATGGATGTCATCGGTACTATCGAGACTACCGCTTCAAATGAGCACACGTTTATTCTAGTAGCCATTGATTACTTCATAAAATGGGTAGAGGCTGCATCCTACAACACTGTAACTAAGAAAGTCGTCGCGGACTTTGTCAAGGATCATATTGTTTGCCGATTCGGAGTTCTCGAGTCTATTATCACTGATAATGCCGCCAATCTCAACAGTGATCTGATGAAAGCCATGTGTGAAACTTTCAAAATCAAGCACAAGAACTCCACAACATATAGACCTCAGATGAATGGAGCCGTAGAAGCCGCCAACAAAAACATCAAGAAGATATTAAGGAAGATAGTAGAAAATAACAAGCAATGGCACGAGAAACTACCCTTTGCTTTGTTGGGATACCGCACTACAGTTCACACATCAACCAGGGCAACTCCCTACATGTTGGTTTATGGTACCGAAGCTATCATCCCAACCGAGGTAGAGGTTTCTTCTTTAAGGATCATATGGGAAGACGAACTCAACGATGCAGAATGGATAAGGAGCTGCTATGAGCAATTGGCCCTTATAGATCAAAAAAGGATGAACGCAGTATGTCACAGTCAACTTTACTAGAACAGAATGTATAGAGCTTTCAACAAAAGGGTCAACCAATATAGTTTGCACCAGGACAACTGGTACTGAAGAAGATCTCCCCACATCAAGATGAAGCAAAAGGGAAATTCTATCCCAACTGGCAAGGTCCTTATATGGTTCATAGGGTGCTAACAGGAGGAACACTCATACTTACAGAAATGGACGGAGAAGTCTGGCCAAAACCATTCAATTCAGACGCAGTCAAAAGATATTATGCTTAGATGTTTCATATTCACATGATGTAATTGAATACGCTTGACCTGATTCCCGTTTAAGAGGAGATACGTAGGCAGCTCTACGGGTTGGGTCATATCATAATAAAATTTCCATTTCCCCCCCAAGATCAGAAACTGGGGCAGAATTTTTAGGAGGACCCTCAAAATTCCGGAGCAAGTCCAGCTGATGCCAACGTATGCCAGATGGTCAAAAATTGGTTAAGAAACTGGGGCAGAATTTTGAGAAGGATTCTCAAAATTCCGAAGAAGGTTCAACAAGGCTCGTTACCCGCAAATAGCCGAAGGATCATCTACCAAACTGGGGAAAATTTTTGAGGAGGACCCTCAAAATTCTAGTACGAGAAAGCTGCAATGTCTCTGAAATGTGTTACAGTCACTAGTTCGTCTAAAAACTACTTGATATTTCGCTATGTTTCTAAAATGACTCTATTTTTATCAATAATTGCATATTTTCGAAAACTCTATTTCCGTAATAGCCAGGTGTTACCCAGGAAAACTCAAACAAAGCAAGGCCAGCGGACAAAGACATGAACCAACCTCCCCGTTACAAAACTTAAAATTTTTCTTTGAGCGCATGCACATCTGACGTAGCAGTAGCATTCGCAAATATATATATCCACGGAGTAAAATCACTCGGGCCACCAGACACTGAATATATCTCCAGCTAAGAAATATTCTACTCTTTTCTACCTGCTCTTTGCATGGGACTAAGCCCTGTCCCGCATCTTGCATGAGGCTAAGCCCTGCCTCCATATTTGCACAAGCCTAAGCTCTGCCTTCTCTTTGAGTGGGACTAAGCCCTGTCCCGCATCTTGCATGAGGCTAAGCCCTACCTCCATATTTGCATAAGGCTGATCTTTGCCTTCTCTTTGCATGGGACTAAGCCCTGTCCCGCATCTTGCATGAGGCTAAGACCTGCCTCCATATTTGCATAAGGCTAAGCACTGCCTTCCATCTGCATGGGACTAAGCCCTGTCCCCCATCTTGCATGAGGCTAAGCCCCGCCTCCATATCTGCATGAGGCTAATACCGGCCTCTATATTTGCATGAGGCTAATCCCTGCCTCTATATCTGCATGAGGCTAATCCCTACCTCCAAATTTGCATGAGGCTAAGCACTGTCTCCATATTTGCATAAGGCTAAGCTCTACCTTCCATCTGCATGGGACTAAGCCCTGTCCCGCATCTTGTATGAGGCTAAGCCCTGCATCCATATTTGCATAAGGCTAAGCTCTGCCTTCTCTTTGCATGGGACTAAGCTCTGCCCCGCATCTTGCATGAGGCTAAGCCCTGCCTCCATATTTGTAAAAGGCTAAGCTCTGCCTTCTCTTTGCATGGGACTAAGCCCTGTACCGCATATTACATGAGGCTAAGCTCTGCCTCCCCATTTGCATAAGGCTAATCTTTGCCTTCATTTGCATGAGACTAAGCTCTGTCTCCATACCTGTATGAGGCTAAGCCTTGCCTCCATATTTGCATAAGGCTAAGCACTGCCTTCCATCTGCATGAGACTAAACCCTGTCCCGCATCTTGCATGAGGCTAAGCCCTTCCTCCATATTTGCATAAGGCTAAGCACTGTCTTCCATCTACATGGGACTAAGCCCTGTCCCGCATCTTGTATGAGGCTAAGCTCTGCCTCCCCATTTGCATAAGGCTAATCTCTATCTTCATTTACATGAGAATAAGCTCTGTCTCCATACCTGCACGAGGCTAAACTCTGCCTTCAATTTACATTCTTTCACTGAGACTAAGCGTTGTCTCTCCAGCACTATCTATTTGCTCCTATTTCGGGTTAAGCTCTGCCCTCAACCTCACAAGACTAGTCTTGTTAAACATCATTATTGCATTTTCATAGGCTGAAATATCGCCAATCTATCCAAAGGCGTCATAGTCTAAAAGCATCATCCTCATAGCCGGAAGACACCATGCCATAGCCTAAGGATCTGTCAACTTTGCATATCATTATTCAAAGGCGTCATGGTTCGGAGGCACCATCTTCATGGACCGAGAACATTATTTCATGGCCTGCGAATCCCTCACTGAACAATTCATGGCCCAGGACATCATGGTCTGAGGACGTCATCCCTAACCGTCCGAAGACAACTTTCATGGTCCAAAAGGGAATCGGCATCATGTTTAAGTTTTTGCACAAATACATGTTCGTAGAATCTCTTTATCTGTAGGTGACCAGTAAGAAACCACTATCCCAGCAGGAGGAACCTCGCTCCAGTTCCTTCAACCATCTCAAACTTGACCATTTACCATAACAACTATTTCACCCATCCCGGAATCTCGTGTCCATTCTTGAATGAATTCATCGATATATTCTGCCAATGAATCTGGAACTACACATGGCCTGATTCCTGTAAAACAGGGATATGTAGGCAGCTCAAAGACTAGAGTCCGACCTCTATCTTTCAAAACATCTCATCCGGTCAAAATTGGCCATCATTTCTTTACCCGAAAACTCTTTCATCCTTCTCGGGTAAAGATGGGTAGCTGTTGTTACCCAATTTTTCCTATAATATTTTTTGAAATGCATATATACCTTTAAAACTATGCATTAACATTAATGGGTATTTTCCCGTAATTATTACACCATTAAATTAATTTATTTTATATTTTCTTCATATAAATAATTGTAAAATTACATCACAAATGAATTTAGAACATGTCTTGATTTAATATTACTATTATAGGTCCTATTGAGTCCAAATTATTTCATAAATATTCAAATTGGCACCTTTTGGCTATTATTGCAATAACTTTGCAATTATAGCCCATGCGTACATTTTTGGTATTATTTTACGAGAAACTAGTCCTCCGTATTTTTGAATACTAAATAACTATTTTTAAGACATTTCTATACATGAGATTCATTTTTTATAATTAGTAATTATGTTACAAATTATTTTTTAATCAATTGTTTGGGGTATTTAATAAATAGCCTCTTTTTATTTCAGTTTTGTCCTAAAATTAACTAGTCCAATACCCCTTATAAACCAACCCAAAAGATCCCAGGCCCAATATCCACCTGCCCGACCCAAACCCCGTGACCAATCCTGGCCGTTGATCACTTTTGATCAACGGTCAGGATATTTCCCACCATAATTAAACCCACCTACACCCCCAAACCCTAATCATTTTCCACTCTTTCCCCGCCGTCACCTGTTCCCTCATCTCTCAGATGCTCTCTAACTCTAACCCTAATTCACCCTCACCGTCACTCACCTACTGCCCTCCTATAGTGGTTCTTCACCACCCCAGGCCTCTAATGGCCTCCTCTATGCTATGGTATCTCCATTTCTTGGATCTTTGAGGAGATTTTCAAGGGACCTAGGCGGTCTGTTTACACCTTGTGGTTTTCTTGCCTATTTAAGGCCATTTGACTCAACCTTGAGTAAGATCTTTCTCATTTTTATCCGTGGACTCCTAAGTCTATGTTCTCATCTCTGTTTGACTTCTAAAAAACCCTAATTTTATCTTTGATTTTCTCAGATCTGTACAGATTTGAGATAGATTGAACATACTTCACATGTTTTCTTGAAAGTTTCCTGTTTTTTCATGTGATTTTCCGTTGTTCCTAAAACTAGGGTTTACTGAAACTCGTCTTCTGAAAGTTTTCCTGATTTTCGAATGTTAATCATCTGTTCTTAAGTATTATTGATTGATTTCTGCTAAAATTGTCTGGACCCTAATCGATTTATGCTGAACCCCCAATTTTCTTATAATTTGCTTCGATTATGAGTCTTTCCGTGTTACTTGTTACATCGTTTTGTTCTGTGCTTTGACTTTTATGATTTCCCCTTAGTCTAATTCAATGTCTTGTGATTTTTGCCCTAGTCCATCTCTATTAGGGTTTATGATTCGATTTCTTGGCTAATTTCTGAAATTCTATTTGGCCTAGTTATCTATTTATGGAAACTGATATTTTTCCCCGTAAATCAGTACTATTTTGAATTTTGATCTACTGATTTGCTATGTCAAAACTTATGTATTTATTCTTGATTATTTCCATTATTTACAACCTTAATTAGTTTTCTTACCTTATGTTTAATTATTAATTGGTGCTGCTAGCCTGATTTTGCCCTTTGATTTTCAGAACCAACTTCTAATTGATTTCGGAGTTAGTTCTTACCTTATTTAACCTAGCCCTTAATTACTGATTGATTCCATATACAATTTTCCTTAAATTAAGTACCTAGCCCTTATCATATGCATTAAGTACTAAAGCTGGAACTTCATACAGTGTTTTGTTAAATGTCACTAAAAAGCATGCCTATAGGATAAAAGAACTTCAAACTCTTTCCCAGAATCGTGACTGCATATACACACTTAGGCAAGCCTTAGGACATTAAATAATTGTGAAACCAGTCCTGTTTAGGTGTTTATGTATCCAGGCTTAACATGCTATAAAACTAGTAGGCAACTGGTTAGGATTCTGCCACTTCTCTTAAAACAAACGCTGCATGTATCCAGGAGTTTCCTATACTAGACCAGCTAGTCCTCCTATCTCCTCTAGCAAGGGCATCATTTCAATGTCCCCAAAGCGGAACACGGCCCTTTCACAATCCCAAAACAGTATGGCAGCTTCTATGATCATGTTGTTAGGTTGGATCTCCAGGAGGGATGGTAGATTTCCCAGATATTTGCGGATGAGAGTTTGGTCACTAGAGGGTATATCTCTCCACCAGCTTAGCAATCTTGGGTGGACGTTGGTGACCATGCCGAATCTGGGGACTTCGTGCCTCATATTTCTACAAGACATATAAGGTTAGGCCCTTACCCCCACCAGACTCGACTATTTAATACCAACAATTAGCATGAAGCATTTAGTTCTCCAAATAAATGCATAGAACGTGGTGATGTCCGTTTGGGTTTAGGGAAACCTAGTGTACTTTGGACAATGCTATCTTAAAGGATCATTATATGGACAACATAACTGATTTGGCTAGGTTTGACCATGATGCATGCACAATTTGAACAGAGTAAGGTTTCTATGGGGTTTTAAACTAGTACCCTTGAGCGAACAACTCAAGGGGGAAGTCACAAAACTGTCAACTACACCGCTGATTGACTAGTTTTACCACAAATATGCCTTTCCGAATTTAGGGGGTAATGATATAGGAACAGCGCAACCATACATTAAAAGCGTTGCTATAGTATTTGTTTGGTACGAGTGGAGTATGATGTTGAGCATGATGATGCAATAATTAAAAACAACCATGTTGACATGTATTTGCACGTTTAGAAAGCGATAAATACAACACTTTTATAATTTAAAGCAGCAATAAAGGAAGGAAACAAAGAAGATATGTCAGTTTTGCTTTTGAAAAGAGAAATTAAATGCTTAAAGAAATTTAAACAAGTAATTGCACACAAGGGAGGTACAAATTCACAAGAACAATCTGAAATGGTAAAAGCCTAAAAATCCTCAACAGAGTCGCCATGCTGTCGCGCCCCCCTTTTTTCCTTTCCGTTGGAGAGGAGTCCGGGTTTCAACATTCATGGGGTGTAATGACTCATTTCCTTTTGGGAATTGGGTATTTTTAAGAGTCGCCACCTAATGATTTAGGGTGCATTAGGACACCTATAGGGCTCAACTACGACTATGTTTGATAACCAGAGATAGGGTAAAGGCTTGAAATTATCCCAAGGGGAAGGTGTTAGGCACCCCTCAGGATCTACTAGTGTGGTTCCCGGCCAAATAGTTTTTTTTTTTTGTAAATTTGCAATTAGCAAGTAATCAAATAAGGCTCAATTAAGAGGGGATTTAAGTTAAACACCAAGTGTAAACAATTATTAAAAGGGAAAGATTTTAGAAAAAAGAGTTATAAGCAAAACATGCTTGTAAAAAATAAAAGGGGGTCCTAGGTTTGTTTATAATATGGATCACCTCAATGCAATACCCGGTATAACACTCATCAGAAGAGGGGATACACGTGGTATTAGCGCACCGGTCATCATATCCATATATACCCTTCCCACCCCGTGAAGGTAATAAAGTGCGGATTGGTCTCGACCTCTATTGCATGCTATTACCCGTCTCATTCCTATCAGTCCCGGAGGAATTTAGGACTACTATTCCTACAAGAGGGAGGTTGTAGGCTGAAACTTAGGTTTAAAGGTGAAAAGGCTAAGGTTACATACAAAAATATGTAGGACTGCATTTAGGGGGAGCATATATACAATTAGAAGGCTCATGTATACCTCCACAAACAATGCATATAAATAACATGACTTAAACATAGTTAAGGTCTGAATTTTAAAAATCCTAAAGCAGAGTTTGAGTTAGAACCATATTCATTATATAACTCAGAAAAGAAGTCTGAATCAGGTCGGCCTGCTGGTTGTAGCAGTTGGTAATTAGCAAAGGCAATTCCAGTTTTATTCGAGTAATTACCTAAGGCTTGCCTAGGCGCAACAGTGATGTCCTATGAACATGATATCTATACTGATTAGGAAGCAGTAGAGCAGTGATTAAGCAGACAACTTGAGATCCTATAAACATGCTTTCTAATGGTATTAATTTAAGGCAGTGTCTGAAAACTTATTAAAGAAGAGACAGATTAATTAACTAATCCAATTCAGAATGACAACGTGAACTAAACGGCTTCTCCAACTAAACTGGTTTAAGCTCTATAAGCACGATTTCTATTATAGTTATTTAGATCCTGTAGGCATGGTATCTAAATGTTAAAAAACTGACTTTGGACTTATAGGCATGATTTCTAGGGAGATGAATCTGAATGTATGCTGTAATGAAAACTGAACTTCAATTACTTTACACCCTATGGGCATGATATCTGATTATAAAGCTGATTTTAACCCTATAGGCATGATCTCTATTATTAAAGCCATTTAAATCCTATAGACATGGTTTCTAATTATGTGAAGTAAGGCAAGCAGAATTTATCTTAAACTAGAGCAGATCCTATATGCATGATATCTAACAGGCCATGTATGGAATCGAAACAGACCCTATAGGCATGTTATCTACCCAATTTACCCACAACATACGACTACCCACCCTTTTCACTAATCATCCCGATATTGTTTACAAATTATTACTGACCAAATGATTGAATTACAAAATAAGTGCATAAATAAGAAATTACAACCAAAGAAAGCTTGATCTTGACTTCCTATCTGAGTTATGTAATGAACCACTTCAGTGCCAATATTTCAAAGCCTTTCTCATACCTGGGTGTGTCAAAGTTCCCTAAGGACCTCAAGGGATCACAGGCAGTGCTCATACCCAGATTTGCATAACCAAACAGAATTGGTACAGTGTGGAAGGGCCAACTCTTATGTGTCCAAGTTTAGAGGGAGCTCAAGGGTCCCAAGGCAAGGCTCACACAAGAGGGGCAGAACCTAGATTTTAAGAATATAGTGGGAGTGCAGAACACATGTTGAAAGAGATTTTGTTTAAAAAGCTGGACTGATAGTCTATTTTTTTGAAAGCAATTAGTGCCAATCAACAGTAGTAGTAATACTCAAAACTACACAGAATCAGTAGCCATTCAAAAGGGGTCAATGGATTTTGGGAATATATTTGTCTGTAAGCACATAAACCCAACAAGGGTCGAGTTTGAGTCATGCACAACAATAGCTGATGCTGACATGGCTACAAACCAGCCAAAGGAACACAAACACATAGAAGGGATATGGGGGTTTGGGATTCATAAGACAGTAGGTACACAACAAGTGACTGGCAAAATATGCTTTAAAACACACATAGGGGGAGCATTAATCTAAAGGGAAAGGGAACATATTACAGCATGCTAGTAATGTAACTTGACTGCAGAACCACAAACAGAAGTAAACAAGAATGAGGCAAACTAAAACAATTAAAGGAGCATGTTGTTGTTGAGGCTTTAAAAATAACTAAGACATACTAGTAGAGAAAGCAAGGTGCAGAAAGGTAATGTAAGCAGGATTCCACAATCTAGCCTTGGCTTTTAGCCGACTAGACAAAGCAATAGCACAAGTAGTAATAGAGAAAGAGAGAGTTTTGAGTGTAAGTGTGTTTTGAACTCAATTATTCGTGTGTTTGAAAGATGAGAGGGTAGGTTATTTATAGTTTTGAAAACAAGTGAAGAATAAGGTAACCAGTAAAGTTTCAACTAAACATGGAAATAACCACAATCAGAATCAATTAACACACGTACTCCCCTTTAGTCAAGGGATTACTTGCTCAAACGGATACTAACAGGGTTAATTAAGGAAAGAAATCAGTTTAAGACAGATTGATTATTGCCATATAAGGGGGCAGTAAAAGTATGAAGTAAATAATTGAGTCTATGTACAAAGTATGCTTAGTTTTGGGAAAGAATTTAGCAAGGTAAAACATCACAGTAATTTAATGAGGGGAATCAATTAATTTAAACAAACGAGTAAAATTAGGGTTCATAAGAAAACTTTTGCAATCAGTCGCAATATTGAGGGAATAAGGATCATTCAAGAAAGAGTCATGACTCTGCATTTCAACATATAAATAACAAGGAATGAACATACGTGCAGGGTCAAACATGTTGACAAAAGAAGCAACACAAACATACAATAGTAGCAGGAATAAGCGAGGATTCAGTAGTAAAAGAAATATACTCGAAGCACAGTAGTCGACAAGGTCAAGTAATAACATAGAATCAGAGTGCAGAGATCCAAACTAACAGATAAGAAAGTCAGAAACAAGTAAAGACCTTTAAACTCATAGTAATAAGCGAGGGAAACCCTTTTAAGAAATTAAGGCTTCAACAATGGTCGAGTTTAAGAGATGATAAGAACTCAGAATCAGACAATTCAAACAAGGAAAATAGAGTCAGAAACAAAGAACTTAATCAAACAAGTATACAATCAAACAAACAAGGATAGTTTCAGGACTCGGATAAAACCAAAAAAGACCTAGGGTTTTCAACATGCTGAATCAAGTAGAAGAAAAGCATAAACAAGTCGTTTGAACATAGTAAAATTATAAACAACATTAAAATTAGAGAAGTGATATTTAAAAAGATTTAAGAGAAAACCCGAATCGTTGAAAAATGAAGAGCCATTTTGAAAGAAAATCGGAGAACCTTTGGGAAAACACTTAAGAAGCTCATAATATGCACAGATCTAAGATAGATCTGAAGAAAATTGAAAGATCTTAAAGGTTTAGGGTTTCATAGAACCCAGAAAAAGTGAGAAAGATTTTGAAAATTACCGATCTAGCCAGAAAAGTCAAGGATCTGACTTGAACGACCATGGATGGCCGGAGGAAGGCCATAGATGGCCGGAGAAAGGCGATGAGTAGAAGTTGAACAAGAACTGGACTAGACTTCTTCGAGATCTGTCCATGAAATCACACGAACGGGACACCAGAAGATGTAGGAGGCTGGTATACATCTCAAACGGACGTGGGAGTCCATGGGTGGGGATTGAGGTGGATTAGGGTGGAATTGAGTGGAGGCGGCTAGGGTTTATGTGAGGATGCAGAGAGAATTGAGAGGAAAGGGGTTCAAGGGCGGCAGGTGGTGAGAAATGAATTAGGTTAAGGGGTCATTTGGGTTTAATTATGGAAGGGTGAATGGTGGTCGTTGATTTGAATGATCAACGACCTAGATTAAAAGGGTAGGTGTGGAATCCGGGTTTGGGTTGGTTAAAATTGGGTTGGGGTCGGGTTAAAAATAAAATTAGGCTGCGGAAATTGGGGCCTGATTTGGGATATAATTGAAATACAAATGTCGCTACGAGTTAAATAGCCATTTTCCCTTTTAAATAATAAAAAAATAGTAAATAGTTTCTAAAAATAAATTGAAAATACTGAAATGATTTATAACACATAACTAATAATTTAAAAATACCAGACTCGATTTTATGAATATAAGACACAATTAAACCTTAAAATGGCTAGTGCTGCAATTATATGCAATTAACTTTAAAAAATACTAAATAAATTTGTAAAAGTATGTAAAAAATTGTTTTAGCCATATTTTGGCATAAAAAAATCCCGTAAATGAATCATCAAAATACTAATTCTGGAAATAATTATTGAGATTTTATGGATAAAAAGGGGAAATAAATCGATTTAAAAAACTTACAAAATTATGGAAAAATAATAAAATATTTGGACATGCTTATATATGCATATATATGCTATTTTGAAAGTATTTTGCATATTGAAAATATATAGGAAAAAATTGGGTATCAACAATGTGTAGTACCATCAAAGTACATCCTCCATGGAGACCATTGCGCCCTCATCTGGTAGTTCGTCAGTTTGCTCTCAATCATCAGGTATAGGGTGATCTGCCAAGAAGTCCGCTAACGCTTGTACTTTTATATCCTTTTAAGGGATGTACACAATTTGAAATTGTTGAAACTGGAGGTACCACCTTGCTAGTCGATCACTAAGGATAGGTTTTGACATTACGAACTTGATGAGATTTGCTCTAGTAACCAAACGAACAACATGATATTGAAAGTAGTGCTTCAACTTTTGGATTGAGAAGACTAGCGCCAAACGTAACTTTTTGATTTGCGAATAATTCAGCTCATTTGGTGTCATCATCCTGCTCAAGTAGCAAAGGAAGTTTTCTTTTCCTTCACTATTTTCTTGGGCCAATAGCGCTCCAACATACCTTTTTTATGCTGAAATATATATTATCAGCGGCTTTCCAAGTATAGGGGCTGCCAAAATCGGAGGCTTCATCATGTAAGTTTTGATACTTTCAAAGGCATTGCTACAAGCTTGGTCCCACTTGAAAGGAACGCCTTTCTTCATGAGGTGACTGAATTGTTGACACCTCCCAGCTAGGTTTGAGATGAATCTACTAAGGTATGCTAGCTTTCCTTGCAGACTTTTTAATTCATGAATATCTCGAGGCTCGGGCATTTTCAAAATTGCATCTACTTTGGCTTGATCAATTTTGATCCCTCGATGCCGGATAATGAAACCAAGGAACTTTCCAGAAGTAACTCCAAAGACACATTTTAATGGATTCATCCTAAGTTGTACCTCCGGAGTAATTCAAACACCATTCTCAAGTCTTTCAAGTGAGTCACTATTCTTTCTTGATTTTACCGCCAAGTCGTCAACATAACATTCGACATTCTTGTGGAGAAGGTCATCAGAGAAATTCTGCATAGCTCTTTGGTAAGTAGCACTAGTGTACTTCAAGCCAAAAGGCATTACCTTGTAGCAATAAATATGCTTAGGGGTACGGAATGCAGTAAACTCTTCATCTTTTAGCGCCATGCGAATTTGGTTATAGCCTGATGAACCATCCATAAATGGCATTGCCTTGTACCCAGTAGTGGCATCAATCATCAGCTCTAGAATAGGAAGTGAGAATTCATCTTTTGGACACCCATTGTTGAGATCCCTGAAGTCAACGCACACTCGAATATGGCCATTTTTCTTCCTTATAGGGACAATACTTGAAACCCATGTTGGGTATTTAACTTCACGAATAAAGCCAGCTTCGATGAGTTTGCTAACTTCGATTTCAATCAAGGAAACCAAGTTCGGCCTAAAGCAACTTTGAGCTTATTTAATAGGGCGAGCACCATTCTTGACTGCAAGGTGATGCTACTACTTTCGGGTCCAAGCTAGGCATCTCTTTGTAACTCCAAGCAAAGACATCCCTGAACTCCTTAAGTAACTCAATATTAGTGCTTTCTTCATCAACTTCTAGTAAAGCACTTAGGTATGGGGGTCTTGGTTCTTCACAGGTGCCAAGGTTAACTTCTTTTAAGGCATCACTTGTCGTCTTCACTCCTTTAAGTTCAGGTGGAGCATCTTTCACATCTTCATTTTCTTGAGGGTCCCCATCATTGAAGGATATGTGATAACACGGCGAAACATCCTCCAATTCTGCATTATCTTCTATTGAAGATGGAACACTATTCTTGCCTTGTATAGTAACATGATACGAAGAACCCATATTTTCTTCATCTTCGTCACGTTCCTTAGTGTAGACCACAATATATGGTTTTACCTTCAGTACTTCTTTACATGAAACCACAAGTTTTGTTTGTCGCCTCATTCTAGAAGGAACAAAACTTTGGAAATCCTTAGAGATCTTATGGATTTTGGGTGAAACGAGTGTTCTTATGCTTTGATAATTTCTCTAGAACTTGTTCCCCTTCTTTAATGGACTCAATATCTCAAAAGTCCTTACAGGTGATTTTCCAAGTCGATCAAAGATTGAAGGCTTGCTATAAGCGGCAGATTCTTCTTCTACAGTGATATAATTGCTGCTCACCCTTCTTATGGAGATGCACACCGGTAACAGTTTCTCTTATCCCAAACCTTCATGTGGTTGCCTCGTCACATCTTCCAATGAGATCTTCCCTAACTTTTATGACTCATTGGGATTGTATTCAGCTTTTGAGAATAGCCTATAAGCGTTAGGATCAAAACTTTCATATATTCTCTTTGTAGGGAGTGCCATATTCTGCAAACAATTTTGGGCCACATACCCTGCAAGTGGCTTTGAGGATAACTTTACTGCTTCAATTCGTTCATGTTAATTTCGAGATTAGATGATTCACCTTTATCTTTCCTTCTTTTAGGACATATTGGAGCGCAAGAGTTACTTTCTTGCCATAAGACGCAATATCCCCTCTATAAGATTTATTCGAGTTAGGTTGTACCTCCTCAGTAACAACTTTGGCTCTACCAGCAGTCATCTTAGCTTTTTTAGTTATGGGCTCGTCATTCTTGCTTTTTATTACATCATCAACTTTTAGCTCCTTAACAATGTGGTTCTTCAAGTAGAACTTTGCATCGGCGAAGTGTGACTCAACCTCGGTGAATGGCTCATTATCAGCAATTATCTTCTTCTCGACTTTACCCTCGTAGTATTTTAAACACTGATGGTAGGTAGATGGAACCACTTTATTCTCATGTATCCAAGGCCTTCCAAGCAAGACATTGTATGAAGTCTTTGCATCGATTACATGCAGCCATGCACTTAATTGTATATCTTTAATGGTGATTCCCAACCTGATCGCACCTATGGCTCTTTGCCACCCTTGGTTGAATCCTTGGATCATCATATGACTTTTCGAGAGTTCGTTCATGTGAATACCAAGTTCTTTCACAGTGCGAATTGGCAAGATGTTCACTGAGGATCCTCCATCAACCAAATTCAATTTACCCTTTCATCACGCATATAACCAACCAGGTACAACAGGCAGTTATGAAGAGTGTCACTTAGTAGAAGATCGTCATTTGTGAACGTGACTTTCCTTGCACACGTTAGCTTCTTGAGGAATAGATTCGATGAGATTTTCTAAAGTTGGTGCCAACATTAGGTCATCACTCTTTTTTCCCCTTTATCAGCATTGCAACAAGAGACCTCAATACCATCACGGGAAATCTTCATACGGAACCAACACGACAAGAAATCCTCCAAGGTCACTGGATGTCGTAGCTTTTGAGGGTGGTGTACCTCTACATTTTCTTTCTTCAAATGCCTAACTGGATTTTGTTTCCTTGGTCTTTTTACCATCATTTTTCTTGTTGGTTGTCTATTGATTCTTTTCGTGGGTTCCTTCTGTGGCGCCTACGATGAGTCACCAACGTCTAACCTTTATCATTATCAGGTTGATCGACTTCAACTTTGTTGTTCTCTAATAATTCTTTATCTTTACTTTATTTAAAACCATACAATTCATCCTAACTGAATTAGCCAAAGGTGATAGGACTTGGTTTGTGCTTTCTTTCTCATCTTCAACCACGATCTTCTTTTCATGAGCCAAGTCCATATTGTCCTTGAAGACAAATCACTTCTCTAGAGGGTGGCTCACAAATTGATGGTATTTGTAGTAATTTGGGTCATTCATTTTACCAGCTTCATTTGGCCGCTTCATCTCCGGAAGCTCAATGAGATTTAACTCGAGGAGATCTTCAAAAATTGCTGGCACATCAGAATCCAGAAATGGGTACTCTTTCTCTTGCATTTCTTTTAGATTCAACTTCCACTTGGTTTATCTTGAAAAGAAGTAGATTTTGTACTCTACTTCTTGCTCACCTTCGTTGTGAACTTCACAGGTGATGTGTTAACATTCATGGCTTTTTTATTTTCAGACTTGGGTGCAAACTTGCCCCATTTCCTGACTTCTTTCTTGTCGTTCCCTTTGCGAAGCTCATAGATAGGTGGCCTTTCGTTTCCAGCGGAGGCCATGCTCAACTCCATGTCATGGGCGCGAGTCACAAGTTCTTCAAATGTGCTAGGCTTGATACCTTGCAAGATGTAGCGGAGTCCCTAATGGATGCCTTGGATGCACATCTATAAGCCAGAAACTTCACTAAGCCTCTCTTTGCAGTTGAGGCTTGCATTCCTCCAATGATTGATAAAGTCGATAACTGGTTCACCCTTTCGTTGGCGAGTATTTGTAAGTTCTATCATACTCACAGTACGTCTCGTGATAAAAGTGATTGAGGAACTCTTGCTCTAGTTGATCCCAACTATCAATAGATCCAGCCTCGAGGTCTGTGTACCAGTCAAATGCATTTCCTTTTAGCGAGCGCCCAAACTGCTTGACGAGGTAATCTTCATAAGTCCCAGCATTGTTGCACGTCTCAACAAAGTGCGCCACATGTTGCTTTGGATAACCTTTACCATCAAACTGTTGAAACTTTGGAGGTTGATAGCCAACAAACATCTTCAACATATCGATCCTTGTAGTGTACGACTTTGCATATGTAAGGGAGGACTTGGCAGCAACTTCATACTTGTTCTTAATAGTTCCTTCAATGAGTTCCTTTAGTTGATCAATTGGAATCACCCTTTCAAATGAGACAGGGGGTAGCCTTAGTGGATGCTACTTGTCTTGGGGGAGAATCACTCTCTAGAACTTCTAGGATCTCGCCAGGTACGTGGGTGGATTCTTCTTCCATCAAATTTTCCACCTTATATGTTAGCTTGTCAATTCTAGCATCTTGATTCATGCACTTGGTCAAGCCAGCGATTGCTTCCGTCAAGTTTGCCTACTGCTCCTCCACAGATAAAGTGTTTGTCACCATGGCTTGCATGATTGTTGTGGGTGATGGAGTGTAGCATGGATTGTCACACAGATTGATCTTCGATTGGCTCATACTATGTGGTGAAAGTGGAGAGGATCCATCACTTGAAGCATCATCGTCTTCCTTTACAGCAGAGTTCCTGGATCCGGAGAGGTCAAGCAGAACAAGAGTTTTCTTAATCTTTTCAGCAACATCGCTTCCTCCTTCGGGTGCATTTGTGGAACATCTTGCTCCTTTTGAGGATGAAGATCCGAAAATAGGGATTGATGCAGAAGGCACTTAGAGTGCTTGTTGTCCTAAAGAGCTTGCATTGCTCCTAGTAACTGGTCCAAAGCTTCCAAAGGTAACATCGAGAATTCTTTCCACATCACCGTAGAACCTGAAATTAGCAGCCTTGGTGGAAGTTGATCCGGAGTTGATTTTATTTGAAGTCATTTTGACGTTCTTGGACTTTAGAGACAGAAAAGTTGAGATGAGAGGTAGAGATTGTCCCACCGGGCATGCCAGAATTTGTGGACAATAAATTACGTCAAGGAAATAAAATCAAGACCGAAAAATATTGCAACAATCGTAGTATTTGATTTCAAATAATTGAGTATACAATCTCTATGGTTCCTCTAATTCTAATTTCCAATAGTAAATAAATCCAAGGGCCTTTAAGCATGATCTTGAATATGTAGTTGTTGGCATGAACGATGATCTTGAATTCAACTAGCACGAACTTTGATTTGAACTTGTACTCCTTGAATCTTGATTTGTTCTTCGTTCTTGAACTTGAACTTGATTTCTTCAACTTGGATTTGATTGCTTGAGCTTGAAACTTGTAGAGAAATTTGCGACGTTTGATCCACGAGCTCTCTCTTTCTTCTTGTTATAACTTTTGGTATTTTTTCTAAGTTATGAAGACCCTTATTTATAGTTCTGGGGGGGGGGAAGAGTTATGATAAGAACAAACTCTTTCCAACCAATCAAATCGAAGTGTGACAAGGCCGCATTTGATTGGCAAGAACATGTCACTTGCACACGTGGCGCGATTTCATTAGCCCTTTAATGTGACTTGGCATGCCTTGTCATTTTGACACATAGCATGATCCCATTAGCTCTTCTGTTTGACTTGACGTGCTATGTCATTTGACACGTGGAACCAAACTGAGCCTCTAGAAAGATGATATCTTGGGCTTAATAAAGTGGGCTCATCACATTAGCCCAATTAAATGGGCTAGCCCAATGGATTAAGACTTGTGGACTTATCCATATATATTGGACTTACATAATTAATCCAATTATATTAGCCTATAATATTTATTTGGACCGAAACATATTTAATTTTAGATTAAATCCAAATTTGTTATGAATTTAAATCTAATAAAATTTTCATTGCCTACAATATATTTACAGGTGCATTTTCGTATCTTATTTTTATGGTGTTCTTGATGATGCATTGGTATTGAATTATTAGAAATCAACTTTCAGTAACATCGCTGCTAGTTGAGTTTTTAGCTCATGGTCTTCAATTCAGTGGTAAGAACATTGTTTATGTTGTATAATTAGGTATACGTCATAATTTCGAACTTAGACAATGATAAAAAACATTGATATTTATATAGAAAAGGAAAGATGAGAAAAAAAAATTTAAAACTCTTTTTTAACCATCCCTACCTCACCTTCCAATTCACACCCTCACCCCTGCCCCCTACACCTCTAACCTCACCCAACAAACCCCCGCGCAACTCATTATGGCACCTTCCTACCCACCCTCTAATCTCCACCCCTGGCTACCACCTACCACCTACTCCTCTCCCGGCCCTATTCCTTTACCCCCATACTACCCATTCTCCTCACCCCAAGCCTACTAACTCCCGCCACCCCTCTTCTACTCGCCCTTGGACCTTAGGACGCAAAACAAGAACCAAACGTTAAGGGGTCAGGGTCTAAGGTTTAGGGTTGGGGTCGTGCAGTCAAGGTCAGGTTCATGATCTAAGGTTGAGGTAGGGGGTTAGGGTCAAAGTTACGGTTAGGATTTGGGGTCAGGGCTGGGAGTCAAGGTCAAGGTCTAGGGACGAAAATAGAGATCAAGGTCCGTGGTACTGGATCACAAATAGGGATGTGGATTGGTGTCTAGGCTAGCGCCAGGGTCGTGATACAAGACAGGGTTTAAGGTCAGGGTTCGTAGCTAGGTCTAAGATCAGGTAGGGGTCGAGATTAAGGTTGGGGATCGTGGTCGAGGTTGGGGTTTAGGCTTCGAGGTCACCATTAGGGACTGGGGTCGGGATCTAGTATGGGGTCAGGGTCGGGGTTCGAGGTTAGGGTTTAGGATTCGAGGTCACCATTAGGGACTAGGGTCGGGTCTAGGTTTGGGTCAGGGTTAGGGTTCGAATTTGGGTTCGGGGTCGGTGTCGAGGTTCGCAATCCAATGCGAAATTGGAATTTGAGGTCAAGGGTTACCAACCATGATTTCTGATCTCTATGCCGACTATTAACCTCAAAAGTTGACCCCAACCCCGAGTATGTAACCCAATCCCCGACCCTAATCCCTATCCCCGTACTCTAATCCCTCCTCGAACCCTGACCCGTCGACCCTAACCCTAACCCTAACCCATCCTCGAACTCAACTGCAAACACCGACCCCAACCCTAGACTCGATCTCGAACCTCGACCTTCATCTTGACTTCGACCCCCATCATCCCGACCCCAAACCCTAATCTCAACCCTAAGCCTAATCCCTAACCCCCAACCCTATCATCTCGACCCCAAACCCTAACCTCGACCATAAAATCTGACCCTAATCCCTAACCCCACCCCCATTATCCCAACCCCAAACCCCGAACTTGATCCCTCGACCCCCATCATCCCGACCCCAAACTCGATCTTGACCCCCTGATCTCCGACCTCGGCTCCGAACCTGGACGCCCCACACCCCTCCTGCCCCTGCTCCTACCACCATCCTCACCCATTTCGTCTCTCATAATGTTTGCCTTGATTATTTATTTTCTAAAAAATATTTTTTGCTGACTAATACATCAGAAAATAATTAAGAATGACCACTTATTTTTCAAGAAATTTTTTTTCAGAAAAACAGTTTCGTGGAAAATATTTTCAAGGAAAAAGTTTCCGCGGAAAATATTCTTCATTCCGAACACACCCTTAATAATTCTCATGAAGTGGAGATAAGAATTTCTATTTGTGAAAGAGCTTATATAGAGAATTTATAAATAAAGCAGAAGATGGAATATGCTTATAATGTATAAAGATGTAGCAATACACTCTTCCAAAAGAGAGGCATATGTGATTCTAATGTTGGAGTTCTATTTCTTCAAGTAAATGTTTATGTTAGGTTCAGTTACTCCAATTTATTGTGAAGTGCGAACAAATTACGTTGATGCAGAATTCATGAGGTAAATGTTGAAGTTTGGCAAAATGCCAAAGTCCCACATTGGTTGGGAGTTAAGTTTGGAGGGGATTTTTCCCCTATAAAAGAAGGCCTAATGTTTAGGATTGAAACACACCTCTCATTTGCCTTCTCATCTGTTTAAGGCATTTGTATCTTCTCTCTTTAGTATTATTTCACTTGTATTTTTGGAGTGGAATAAAATATTGGTTGTGTCCGAGGAGTAGGCAAAATTAGCCGAACCTCGTAAATTCTAGTGTTTCCTTTATTGTTGTTTTATTGTCTTATTTATTATTTGGTGGCTGTCATAATTTTTGGTATAGTAGTTGTGACTTATTCACACTATATACATTTGGCTTCCGCAACAATTGGTATCAGAGCCAAGGTACTGTCTAAGTATGCTCTGTGGTTGCAGCATAGTCTGATCTTCCACATCAGAAAAGATTTATCTTGGTAACTGAGTCAAAGTTCTGTCTGAGTATGCTCTGTGGTTGCAGCTTAGTCTGATCTTCCACACCAGAAAGGAAATAATCTTGATTTGTGTCGTCAGCTATTAAATAATATTTGTGTCAAAGATGGGAGACAATAAACAAGAAGAATCTACATCAAGTGTCAACAATACGTCATCATTGGCATCTTCGCTTATGACAAGAATTGTGTCAAATGCGAAATTTGCGGTCGAAATATTTGACGGGTCCGGACATTTTGGGATGTGGCAAGGCGAGGTTCTAGATGTCCTTTTTCAACAAGGGCTAGATCTGACCATTGAAGAAAAGAAACCAGATGTTATTGGAGAAGAAGATTGGAGAATTATCAACCGTGTTGCTTGCGGTACTATTCGATCCTACCTTGCTAGAGAGCAGAAATATCCATACACAAAGGAAACTTCTGCAAGTAAATTATGGAAAGCGCTGGAGGATAAATTTTTGAAGAAAAACAGTCAAAATAAATTGTACATGAAGAAGAGACTGTTTCACTTCACCTATGTTCCTGGTACCACGATGAATGAACATATCACCAGTTTCAATAAGTTGGTCACAGATTTGCAAAATATGGATACAACTTATGATGATGGTGACTTGGCCTTAATGTTGTTGGCGTCACTTCCTGATGAGTACGAGCACCTTGAAACTACTCTACTCCATGGAAATGACGAAATTTCTCTCAGAGAAGTTTGTTCGGCTTTGTACAGCTATGAACAAAGAAAGCGAGAAAAACAGAAGGGCGGAGAAGGAGAAGCACTGTTTGTGAGGGGTCGTCCTCAAAATCAAACGAGGACAAAGAAGGGAAGATCCAAGTCAAGATCCAGACCCAGCAAAGATGAATGTGCCTTTTGTCGAGAAAAGGGGCACTGGAAGAAAGACTGTCCGAAGTTGAAGAATAAGGCCAAACATAACAATGGAAAGGCTATTATGGATTCAAATGTAGCTGATTGTGATGATTCAGACTTCTCATTAGTTACAACAGAGTCATCAACATCATCAGACATATGGTTGATGGACTCGGCTTGTAGCTATCATATGTGTCCCAACAGGGACTGGTTCGTGGAATTTCAAGAAGGAGAATATGGAGTCGTCCACACAGCAGATAACAGCCCTTTTACCTCATATGGCATTGGTTCAATACGATTAAGGAACCATGATGGAATGATCAGAACATTAACAGATGTTCGATATGTACCGGATTTGAAGAAGAATCTCATCTCTGTGGGAGCCCTGGAATCAAAAGGGTTTAAAATCATTGCAGAAAATGGAGTGATGAGAGTATGTTCCGGTGCACTAGTGGTAATGAAGGCTAATCGGAAGAATAATAATATGTACCGCTATTGTGGCAGTACAGTTATTGGGACAGCGACAGTGACATCCAGTGACGACAAAGAGGCAGAAGCAACCAAGCTATGGCACATGCGCTTGGGACATGCTGGAGGAAAATCCTTGAAAACTCTATCAGATCAAGGATTGTTAAAAGGAGTCAAGGCTTGCAACTTGGAGTTTTGTGAGCATTGTGTTAAAGGGAAATAGACAAGGGTTAAATTTGGTACAGCGATCCATAATACTAAAGGCATTTTGGATTATGTACACTCTGATGTTTGGGGTCCTTCCAAAACACCTTCATTGGGTGGGAAGCACTATTTTGTAACCTTTGTTGATGATTTTTCCCGAAGAGTATGGGTGTATACAATGAAGAGCAAAGATGAAGTGTTGGGAATTTTTCTCAAATGGAAGACGATGGTGGAGAATCAGACAGGCAAGAGGATCAAGTGTATTCGCACAGACAATGGAGGTGAATACAAAAATGATCATTTCAATAAGGTCTGTGAAAATGATGGCATCGTCCGACACTTCACTGTTAGACATACACCACAACAGAATGGAGTGGCAGAACGTATGAACCGGACCTTGCTGGAGAAGGTACGGTGTATGTTGTCCAATGCTGGCTTGGGCAAAGAATTTTGGGCTGAGGCAATTACATATGCATGCCACCTCATTAATCGTCTACCATCTGCTGCTATTGATGGCAAGACACCATTTGAAAAATGGTATGGAAAACCTGCTATAGATTATAACTCTTTGCACGTGTTTGGCTCAACTGCATATTATCATGTGACGGAGTCAAAATTGGATCCAAGGGCAAAGAAGGCTATTTTTATGGGAATTACTTCTGGAGTCAAAGGATATCGCTTATGGTGTCCTATGACAAAGAAAGTAATATTCAGCAGGGATGTTACCTTTGATGAATCTGCTATGGTAAATAAGGTAACAGAAGATACCAAACAAAATGAAGGTGCTTCTAAGCAGGTGGAGTTTGAGGGAAAATTTATTTTTCCTACACAAGAAGCAGAGGAGGAAACAAATGAAGATTATCCTCTAGAAGGAGAGCCAGTAGAGGAGATTCCAACTCAGGAATCTCAACAACAACTTGAATCAATAGCAACCAGCAGGCCAAAAAGAACAATAACGAAACCTGTTCGTCTCATAGAGACGGTTGCTTGTGCAACCTCAATTGTAGCTGATGATGTTCCTACTACTTATAAAGACGCTGTCCAAAGTTCAGAAGAAGATAAGTGGAGGATTGCCATGAATGATGAAATACAGTCCCTTCATCAGAATCATACATGGAGATTGACCAATCTCCCGAAGGGAAAGAAAGCAATTGGGTGCAAATGGGTATTTGCAAAGAAAGAAGGATTTCCTAACCAATTAGATGTTCGCTACAAAGCAAGATTGGTGGCCAAAGGATATGCTCAAAAGGAGGGAATTGATTACAATGAAGTGTTTTCTCCAGTTGTAAAACATTCCTCCATTAGAATTATGTTGGCTTTGGTAGCACAATTGGATTTGGAACTAGTTCAGATGGATGTAAAAACTGCGTTTTTACATGGAAACTTGGAGGAGGAAATCTACATGACTCAGCCAGAAGGATTCAAAGTTGCTGGAAAAGAAAATATGGTGTGCAAACTTGAAAAATCGTTGTACGGATTGAAACAATCTTCTAGACAATGGTACAAGCGATTTGACGAGTTTATGTTGCGGCAAGGGTACAAGAGAAGCAAATACGATCATTGTGTGTATTTGCACAAGCTTAAAGATGGTTCCTTTGTATATCTTCTCCTATATGTTGATGATATGTTGATAGCTTCCAAGAATTTGGAAGAAATTGATAAGTTGAAGATTCAACTGAAGAAGGAGTTCGAGATGAAGGATTTGGGTGAGGCAAAGAAAATTCTTGGCATGGAGATAATTAGAGATAGACGTTCAAAGAAACTCTGTTTATCTCAAAAGGAATATTTGAAGAGAGTACTTCAACGTTTTGGCATAGATGACAAGACTAAGTCAGTTAGTACTCCACTTGCTTCCCATTTTAAGCTAAGTACTACTATGTCGCCAATGGATGAAGCTGAACGAGAGTATATGTCAAAGGTACCATACGCAAATGTTGTTGGTAGCTTGATGTATGCAATGATTTGCACAAGGCCTGACATTTCACAAGCTGTTGGAGTTATTAGCAGATATATGCACAATCCAGGGAAGGAGCATTGGCAAGCTGTGAAGTGGATTCTACGGTATATTCATAATACTGTAGATGTCGGGTTAGTTTTTGAGCAGGAAGACAATCAGTCTGTAGTTGGATATTGTGACTCAGATTTTGCGGGTGATATGGACAAACGAAGATCAACTACTGGTTATGTGTTTACTTTTGCAAAGGCACCAGTTAGTTGGAAGTCTACTTTGCAGTCAACAGTTGCTTTGTCTACAACAGAGGCAGAGTACATGGCTATTACAGATGCTGTGAAAGAGGCAATTTGGCTTCAAGGATTGCTAAAGGAGCTTGGTGTTGAACAAAAAGGTATCACAATTTTTTGTGATAGTCAAAGTGCTATTCAATTAGCGAAGAACCAAGTTTATCATGCAAGGACGAAGCACATTGATGTTCGGTATCATTTCGTACGAGAAATCATAGAAGAAGGTGGAGTCACGGTGAAGAAAATTCATACTACAGAGAATCCAGCTGATATGCTGACAAAGGTGGTGACTGCGGTCAAGTTTCAACATTGTTTGGATTTGATCAACATTGTTGAACACTGAAGATTGAAGATGAAGACACAACCAAAATTTGTTATTGAGAGAGAATTGAAAATGTGGAATTTTGCCAAGGTGGAGATTTGTTGAAGTTTGGCAAAATGCCAAAGTCCCACATTGGTTGGGAGTTAAGTTTGGAGGGGATTTTTCCCCTATAAAAGAAGGCCTAATGTTTAGGATTGAAACACACCTCTCATTTGCCTTCTCATCTGTTTAAGGCATTTGTATCTTCTCTCTTTAGTATTATTTCACTTGTATTTTTGGAGTGGAATAAAATATTGGTTGTGTCCGAGGAGTAGGCAAAATTAGCCGAACCTCGTAAATTCTAGTGTTTCCTTTATTGTTGTTTTATTGTCTTATTTATTATTTGGTGGCTGTCATAATTTTTGGTATAGTAGTTGTGACTTATTCACACTATATACATTTGGCTTCCGCAACAGTAAAAGGGTCATTGCATTGAAGAATTCGAACACATCGTCTGATCTAAGATTCTTAATAGAGGCAGAGAATTGGTTTTTGAATAAGGAGAAAAAATTTCAGTCGTTGAATTTCGTTAGGAAAAAACATGTCAAGAAAGAAGTCATCGACCAATATAAGGAAGTTTCTTCTACTTGTATGAACAAGTTTGATATGGTCCCCAAACATCCATATCAACAAGAAGAAAAGGGGAATTAATTAGATGCAGATTCACTTAGTGAAAAAAGGAATCTTAGTCTGCTAGCTAATAAACAGAGTAACACACTCATACTGTTAAACGTTTCTTAGTAGTTGTTTTCGAAATTTTGAATGAAGAATCATGTAATTTCATTCATTTTCCCATTAATAATAATGTTTTTGGTGTTGACTACATGTTTGAGCTATTCTTTGCATTCAAACATGAGCATATGCTTTCGCATACCATGTCAATGAGGATATACTATAGAAGTTTTTTCAGTTTCATACACAACAATAATATACATAGAAATATTTCTATAAACAAACATACTAGTTGTAGTATATATCAGTAATTTTATGGCAAATCATAAGCTTTAGAAGCATCTGCCAATAAAGTCTATTACTTCTGGACCAGTATCAAAGTCATTGATACACTGGCTATTCAAATCAAATGTCTCGACGAATTGCTCATTAGTTCTCTGAGTGTCACGTATTTTCCCAGATGGTTCTTCAATCCAATTCTCATTGCAAATATTGGTTCTGCTCTTCTTGCTTATTTTTGCTTCAGCGTTCGAGCCACTCCCATCCCCTGGATTCAATGACAGAATACTGGAATTTCTCTTCATTAATGTGCCTACCTCTTTTGTGATTGAATCATCAATTTTAGTTAATGTTGATAATGAAGAACTTGGAGAATTTCTTCTGTCTCTATCTTTTGAGATTGAGCCATCGATTTTAGTTACTGCTGACATTGAAGAACTTGGACAACATTTGTTAACCATCGAAACGAATTGAGAGAGTTCAGCTTTGGCAAGTTCATCAGAAGAAGCATATCTTGCAACTGTTTCCTGTGCTTTCATCAAAACTAATTGCAAATACTTTCCTTGAGCTTCAATTCTCAGTTGTAAATGTCTTTGTACCTGAAAATTATGGATCAGCTTGTTAATTTTACGCTATCCGGTCCGCAAAAATGCTATTTACATGTAACTTCTATAGCAACCAGGGATGGAGCTGGGTAGGCGGAAAGGGGTTCAACCTAAAATGCCATTGCGTATATAAGGTTTTTTTTTTTGTATATTTATTATATTGAATCCCTTTAGTTTCTTCGCGTGTTAGATTTTTTTATTTTTTGAATCTCCCCGGTAAAAATCATGCTTCTGCCACTAATAACAACCTCATGATTGGTATATTGTAGACATGGTAAATGACCTACTATTACTTACAGCTGGTAAAACTATAGTGTAAAATTTTATAATACGGTTAATTTATAATAAGTTAAACTCAATATATTTACCTCAATTTGTTCATGAAGTTTCCTCTGCACCTCCATTTGCACTTTTAAAGCGCGAGCTATTTGCAAGCTTATGACAAAGCATAAATATCAGTAATTATTAGTGAAATGCTGTTATTGCTTTAGTTTATATACAAGTATATTAAATACAGTGGAAAACTATATTACTCATTCATCTGAATTTGTGCTGCATCACGAATATCCCTACTCTGCTTTTGTCTAAGCGCTGCACCAAAGTAATTCCTTGAATTTTCATCTTCTTTTGGTCTGTTATGTGCTATTGCAGACTCCAAGTTGTTCTCTTGTCTGTTTTTGTGGTCGGATTGGGCTAGTTGACTTTTCGCCAGTCGATATTTCTATATAGAAAATTAAATTTATCAATCAGTTCAAGTGAAATGTGCAAAAGATTTTATGATCAACTCAAAAGTGACAAGGAAATAAATAGGATAAAATATAAAATTGGCTGCTCGAAACTAATTGCATTTAGTTGGTCAGCAGTATATAAAATATGTATATTATATGTATATAATACATATATATACAAAAAATATATATTTTATCGGCTATTATTTTTTGGAACGGCTAAAATATATTTTTTAAAAAAAAAAAAAAACCTGCAAATGGCTCTTGAGGTGATACAAAGTAAGCCCGTGAATGTTCATTACACTCTTCAAAGATTTTGGTGTGGCCTCTGTATAATCATCAATAATTAATACTATTATATATGATTTTGATTGCAAGAAGGAAAGAAAGTAGACTTGTAATTATACTCACTGTCTGCACCTCCAAGCTGAGTGACTGAATCGACGAATCGTTGGTGGAGTAATGGTGTCCATTTCAGCCTAGGTTTGGCATCTCTTGACAAAACCAACCTCATATCTTCACTTTCTACATTTTGAAGACCCATGATTTTGGTAGTAACAACTTAGTGAAAGTACAGTAGGTAGTGGCTAGAAACATGTAAAGAAGAGCTTTATTTTATTCTTTTGCAGTTACTTGTGCATCAAGCTGTGGCTGCTCCACTTAGTTTTTATAGAGTTTTAACTTATCTCACAAAAGGACTTTTACATCACTTAAAAAGATAATTATAGGTATTTGTCCAATAATAATAGAATTAGTAACCTAAAAAAGGATTTAACTTGTATACTCTGGCAGTGTAAATTTTTTTTACACCATCAAATATATTTTAATATGTCATAATAGTAATTTACTCTATTTTTCAACTTTTACCGTATCAAGTTATTTACTCTATTTTTCCGGTTACCTTATCAAGACTTGCTATGAGCAATTACATGTTATTATAGGTAACTTAGCCTGATGTTGTAAAATAATTCCATGCACCAGTTAAATCGGTTTTTATATTAGTAGAGTTTTTATGCTTTCCCATGCAGTTGTCACTCCATATAGGGAAACAGAGGCCGGGTGTTGTTCGAGAGGAATATATGCCCAATGATGAGTTGTTGCCCTTCTTTTCTTCATTTCCCATTTCATATCAAACTTTATTTATTTCCTGTTTCCAAGTTATTTCTTTCTCTTTTTCTTCTTTGATTTTTAAGGGTGTTAGAGAATATTTCATACTGCAAAAGCAAAGAAAGCAACATATACTTCAATTGATTCTCGGAAAGGGGAGAAAAGGGGAAAAGTGTATGGTTTGTTCTTTATCCTCCTGTTTTTCCTTCTTTCTCCCTCTACCTATGATTAACTAAGGGAACTAATTTTCTAAAATGTGGAGATAATTTGATGGAAGAAAAAAGCTAAGTTACTGACGATCTTGGATGTTTTATCCATTTCTGCCCTTTTTTTTTTTTGAAAAAGAACTATTTTATAGACATGATTAGAACCGAGGCGATTTAACCCCCATGCCACTAAAGAAGTCGTTTTAGGCCTCACAAAGGCCCCAAAAACTACTCTTCTTATATGTAATTTATAATTTTATTGTACTTATGTGATCTTTCTTTTTTTGTTGTAATTGGTTGACAAAATTCTAATGAAAGTGAAAGGCAACTAACTCTGTACTTACTTTCTAATTCTTCTCGCTCCAACTTGAACAAATTTTATTTACAACTCTAACTTTGTGATATTTTCCTTCAAGGTCTCTGTTGGTAAGCTTCAAGCTAATCAGATCGTAAAAAGATATAATTGATTTGTTTGTCATCTTTGTAAATACAAATTCCCACATGATTGTTACTTTGGGAGGCAGTGATATATAGTGAGTTATGTTGACAGTCATGTGGAAAAAAAAATCAAAATTAAACCTAATAAAATCTTATCAATAGTTAGTAATGTTTCAACAAAGATTAATGGGTTGGTTACAATTTCAATATTAAATTGAATCTCAAAAAGTATAAAGAATAAACTGTAAACAAAAATATCTAAAATTATTAAATAAATTTAAGTCCTCTTATTACGGCTTGTCTTTAGGCCTCCAACACCATTGAGCCGCCTTTGTTTTCTCTCATGAGATTATATTCAATAGAAGAGTTCTCTCTGTCACATAAAATCCTCGAATCAATTGACTATTATAATTAAGAGGGCGAAAGAGCTTATGCGTAGAAACCTTTTTGAGGTCGCTCTCTTCCTTGTTTTTATTTGAGTGAGTCTGTTGACTACCTCATAGTCGCGTGCGATGGGGAATGGGTTCCTCGTCTGGTGCTCTTGATTAATTCCCTCCCGCGAGAGAACCAGATATGCACGTTCATGAACCCGTGGTTGCGACCATTCCACACGAGGTCCTGTTTCCAGAATTAGACCACTTCTCCTTCCTGATATCCAAAGAAGGATAGAGAAAGCGGTTGCCGAAGTACTTTACACAAAACATAAGAGTGGAAAGAACCACTATTATTCCAAATTATACGACCCTCCACTCTAACCTCTGTGTCTTTCCTACAGGGGTGGATCTATGTAGTGGAGACGGGTGGTACACCACCCGGTCGCTCGGATAAAATTTCATGTGTATCACTAGTAATTTACGTGTATATAATGAAAGAGTGGCACCCTATGTCACAATGGGGCTTTAGGTGTCATGGTCTAACTGATTTTTGCTACGTCCAAGGCCCAAGATCGAGCCCCCACTTCACTCATAATGCAAAGCCAATTTTACTTTTGTGTTTTCTCTCTTTCCAGTTTGTTTTTCTTAATTTCTTTTATTTCCATCTTTGTATTTTCTCTCTCTGTTCAATCTTATTTTATTAGTTATTTATATTACAAAATTATATTTGCTTATGTTTTCTTGTTCTAGATCTCAATTTTTTTTATTTGTTTATGTTTTTAATCATTTTTCTTTTTTTATTTATTTAATATTTTTTCCTTGAAAACACCAAACATTTTCAGTTTGGGTATCATGTATTTATTTATGTACTGACAAATCTTGTAAAGCAAACCGAATTAATTCAAAATAGATCGAACCAAACAGAATCGAACCGAATTAATTCAAAATAGAGCGAACCGACCAAATGTACCTCCGAATTTCCTTGACAACTGAAAAATTGATATTAAATATAATGACATCCGTAACCATCAAATCCTAAATTCGCCTCTGCTTTCCTATGATCTATTTTTGAATTTCAAATTTTCTCTTACGATCGAAGAGCATACTATCATATGCTTGAAATCTGATATTCTAGATTTATGCAGAAATGAAGACCAGAACCATCTGACCAGTCCTCACCCCGTACCCCTTTCCCATGCAAAAATAAATGAAAATGGGGAAAGGTAAATAAAACAGAATAGTCCGATCCGTTATTCTAATTTTAAAGTGTAATTATTTAACAGGTTCCTGCCTTGCGAGTAAAGAATTTGTTCACAGTTCTCAAATGCATGGTTAATTAATATATACACTTTCCCTGCACAAGACTGATATGAGAATGATTAAAGTACACACAAGAATGGATTCTGTAATTAGCCGAGATTTCTTAAAGATCAGATTCAATTTCTTATACACTTTGTTAAAGGGAAATTTTTTTAATGTAGCTTGGCTTAATAATTCTATGATCACTCATTACATGTTAGCTGAATATCCTAGAAAGGTATGTAATATGTAACTTACATAATGTAAGGAAAAAAAGATTAAGATAACTTGAGAATTCTATCACTGATCATAATTAGTGGTGGATCAAAATTAAATGCACTTGGTTCTGGGCTTTAGCTCGAACTATATATATATAAGAGCAAAATTTAATGATTCTAAATTATGAGTCCATTCCGTCACATTATTGTATGCTAAGACAGGTAGATCCTACTGATATGATTGGAAAATGTTATGACAAAATTCTAGTAACACTCCCCTCCTCCCACAACAATAATGAGCTGGGTGGGAGAAATGAACTAAATTAGAAAATTCCCTATATAATATTTAAAGAATTAACTCAAATAGCCGTTCACACTATCACTTAAAATAAAATTAGCCAGCTATATATAATTCATATTTAATATATTTATAATTGTTTAATCTACGTATACAAATTACGGAAGGTAACTAATGAATCCAGCCAAATATTTGTATAAATAAAGGGATCGTGGAGATAGACTTTTTCAAAAGCTCTATCCACCTTAATTCTCTTTATCTGAATAATGAATACAGCAGTTTTATGCATAAAGAAAAGAAAGAAGAAAAAGGAAAAGAAGGCCAACAGGGCAAAAAAAACAAATCCTAACTTAGATTGGATAAATGTTGGTATTTCTTGGGCTGCAGTCAACACTCAAGAGTTCGATCAGCTGGAATCAAAATCAAATGATTGATCCCAAAGCTTTGCAATCTCAGTGCACTCACCTCGTTTCAATTTGTTTGAAGCTTTTGAGAGTATAAACGTCAAAGTGAATAATATTTGGTGTAAATTCCGACCTAGATTCTTTAAGTTTTCTGAAATATAATTTATATATTTAATAACTACATAAAATAATACTATAAATTACAGTAGTTAATAATTTAAAAAATTTTAAAAATATTTGCAAACAATATGAGTAAAAAAATCGTGTTTGACTTCCTAACTAGTAATAGGTTTATTTTATTAAACGGATAAAGTATAGTAATTTGAAAAATAAAGTAAGTTAGGTTCCAAAATAGGTTTGAAATGCTAATAGCTAGTATTGAATTTCTTTACAATGTCAGCATATATGAATTAAGTATCCTTAAAATAATAGAGTATATAATACCAAGCTTTGAGCTTTTCAAGGCTAAGTAATAATGAGAAGCTACACTACATATATTAAACTTGTGGACGAGTTTCATTGCGGTGTGAGAAAAGTTATATCTTGTGTGTGCTTCAAGTTAGAAGGAAAAAGAGAAAAGAGATGGAAATAAGGTCTGATTCATGAGCTTCATAATGTTTGTGGCACAAATGTCTGAAAACCGATAAAAGAGAAGGAATAATTAACATATTTTTTTCCATTCAACACACTTGATGTACTACTTTCCTGCTTTAATATATTCTATAACAGGTAAAGGAGATTCTAGGATGATGCATGAAGCAAAAAAAAAAAAAAGACTCCTCGGGATCATCAAAAAGTCACATGATATTAATCAAAGTTTTCTTCTGGTTGATCATCAATTATTCAAAAGCAATGAAAGAAAAGGAAAGGATATATTAGAAGACTATATGGCCTCAGGAATCTAGAAAAGTGAAAACAAAAGGAACTATTAGTCACAATCCCAAGAAAGAGTTCATGTTGATATAGAATAATACCAGCTAACATTTTTACTCCTTGAAGCATAATGACATCAGCAATATGTCATTCTTTGCTATATTGTATACGGGTGAAATCGGGAGGCCTGATCCTCCCGATTTCACGATCACTGTATCTCTCCCTTAGCTTCAAAAAGGCCTCAAAAATCCGGGGGCGCAGTTCGAAGTTTCGGCCTCTAGGGTTCTTCACACTCGACCTCGATGCAGCATGAGTCGATGCTTATCGAGAGTAAGTGGAAATTCCCTAGTCATGTGGTCCGAACTGACATCACCTGCGAGAATAGTACCAGTCTGCACCAGACTGTTAGGTAGCTGTGCCAGCTACTTTACTTTGTAATAAATACATACGTAGAAAAGGCTTCTATCAAGGTTTTCATAACTGTTAATCCCCCATCGACTATCCTCGGCAGGGCATCCGACTCGATCTCGAGACCCCGAAAGCGCAAGTTCGAGACCCCGATTATTAGCCATTCGGTTTGATTATCACATTGTTTTCAAGCTATTATCTTATTTCCAAGTCTTTTACTTAGCATCCATTGCCTAACAACTGGCATAAAAATAGATCACGTATTTTTAGAACCACAAAATCAAATCTAATTATTAAAACCATTTTCGTGGTAAACAGTTTGGCGCCTACCGTGGGGCTAAAAATATAGTGATTGTTTTCTTGCTGGTTTACTACATAACGCAAGTTATCTTTCACACTTTTTCTTGTCCAAGATCTTTGATTTCAGGTCAATATGTCTAACCCAGTAAATGCACCTGAAAATAAAGGCCTTAAGGATTATGGAAAAGACGGTATGGTTATTCCAGGTATGGGTGTGCCACCGCAAAACCCTGAGAGTGCATCAGCACTGATTCCTGAGGGTACGACCTCATGCAATGCCCAATATGTTAACGCCGGTCCCCACATTAATAAGAGCGCATGCCACGAAATTCAGCGAGAAACTCGGAAAAAAAGAGAGATTCCTCAGCATGCCGTTCATATGATCATTAGGGGGACCGACATTCCTCAACGACCCGTGATCAAACAGATAAAAATATCCACAACCGCAGAAGGGCCGATCCGAGGCTGCATGACCGAAGACACACTTGCATTAAGCGAAGAAGATTTCGAGACCTTGACGCAACCACATAACGATGCACTGGTAATTTCATTTCTTTTAAGTAACATTCAAATTAAATGTGTACTCGTGGATCCAGGTAGCTCGGACAACGTAATCAGGTTAAAGGTAGTAGAACAACTCAGTTTGCTCGATCAGATCGTACTCACCTCCCGGGTCCTCAGCGGCTTCAACATGGCCTGCAAAGTAACAAAAGGGGAGATCAGCCTCCCGATCGACATATCTGGTACAATCCAGAACACCAAATTCCATGTCATTGACAGTGATATGAGATACAACACATTGCTTGGCAGGCCATGCATACACAACATGAGGGAAGTATCGTCAATCTACATCAGATGATGAAGTTTCCAACAAAGGACGGTATAAAAACAGTATATGGAGAACAACATGCAACAAAAGAAATGTTCACGGTCCACTAGGAGGCATCAAATCCTATACACTCTACCTCGGAAGAGTAAGGGAGCGTACAGACCCCTGAGGGTGATGAAGAAGATTTCCTCGCTCCCCGAACCTTCGTTGCCCCCGAAGAGTCGGATGCAACGAAATCAACAATTGAAAAGCTGGAGCAAGATGTTTTGATCGAACATCTCCCAGATCGGAAGGTATACCTGGGAACGGGATTAACCCCCGAACTCAGAAAAAAACTCATTCAATTCCTTATTGATAACATCAATTGTTTCGCTTGATCCCACTTAGATATGACAGGAATCCCACCGGAAATAACCACCCATCGACTAAGTGTCGACCCCAGATTCAAATCGATAAAGCCAAAAAGAAGACCCCAGTCCGAAGTAAAACACGCATTCATCAAGGACGAGGTAACAAAACTCTTTAGAATAGGTTCTATTATAGAGGAAAAGTATCCCGAATGGCTGGCCAATGTGGTGGTAGTCCCCAAAAAAGGAAATAAGCTAAGAATGTGTGTAGATTATAAAGACTTAAACAAGGCATGCCCCAAGGATTCGTTCCCATGCCTAACATCGATCGTTTGATCGATTCCATGGCTGACCACGAGACCCTCACTTTTCTCGACGCTTACTCGGGGTATAACCAAATTCAGATAAACCCCGAGGATAGGGAAAAGACTTCGTTCATCACGAAGTACGGTACTTACTGTTACAATGTAATGCCCTTCAGGCTGAAAAACGCGGGAGCTACGTACCAACGCCTAGTTAATAAAATGTTCGAGCATCAAATAGGCAAATCCATGGAATTTTATATTGATGGCATGCTAGTTAAGTCCTTACGCACAGAGGACCATTTGAATCATTTGTAGGAAACATTCAACATCCTCAAAAGCTACAACATGAAGCTCAATCCCGAGAAATGTGCCTTCGGAGTGGGTTCGGGCAAATTCTTAGGCTTCATGGTGTCGAACAGGGGAATAGAGATCAACCCCGACAAAATCAAGGCCATCGAAGAAATCTCAGTGATAAATAATGTATAGGCCGTGCAACGGCTGACAGGGCAGATACCAACTTTGGGCAGATTCATATCAAGGTCATCAGACATGAGTCATCATTTCTTCTCTTTACTCAAGAAGAGAAACAACTTCGAATGGACTCCAGAATGCCAACACGCCTTGGAGGAGTTGAAGCGATATCTGACTAGCCCACCTTTACTCCACACACCAAAAGAGGATGAAACACTATATTTATACCTGGTCGTATACGACATAGCGGTAAGCGGTGTGCTAGTTCGAGAAGATCAAGGTACGCAATTCCCTGTTTATTATGTAAGTCGGACCTTGGGAGATGCCGAAACTAGGCATCCGCACCTAGAAAAATTAGCTCTTGCATTAATAAGCTCATTACAAAAATTGAAACCTTATTTTCTATGCCATCGTATTTGTATTTTAACAACATATCCTCTCCGAAGCATATTGCATAAGCCCGAACTATCGAGCCGATTAGCCAAATGGGCCATCAAACTCGGGGGGTATGATATCAAGTATCAACCCCGAATGTCTATCAAGTCCCAAATTCTGGTGGACTTTGTGGCCGACTTCTCGCCCTCCCTCGTGCCCGAGGTAGAAAAAGAACTTTTACTAAAAACGGGTACATCTTCCGGGATATGGACACTGTTCACTGACGGCGCCTCGAACATGAGAGGATCCGGACTCCGTATAGTCCTAAATCCACCTACGATCGGCATAATCAGGCAATCTATAAAAACTTCAAGATTGACTAACAACGAAGCTGAATATGAAGCTATGATTGCAGGTCTGGAATTGGCCAAAGTCTTAGGAGCCGAAATCGTCGAAACAAGATGCGATTCGCTTCTGGTAGTAAATCAGGTAAATGGGAGCTTCGAGGTCCAAGAAGATAGGATGCAAAGATACTTGGACAAAATTCAAATCACATTACACCGTTTCAAAGAATGGACTCTGGTCCACATACCTCGAGAGCATAATAGCTAGGCCGATGCCCTCACAAACTTGGGATCTTCTGTTGAAGAAGATGACCTACTCCCCGGGGCTGTTGTTCAGCTATCCAAATTAGTGGTCAAAGAAGATCATGCCGAGATCAACTCCACTAGCCTGACATGGGATTGGAAGAATAAATACATCAACTATTTGAAAGATGGGAAACTACCCAAAGATCTAGAAGATTCGAGGGCCCTGCGAACCAAAGCAACCCGATTCTTGCTCGACGAAAATGGGACTCTGTACAGAAGAACCTTCGATGACCCCCTAGCAGTATGTCTGGGGCCGGGAGACACAGATTATGTACTCTGAGAAATCCACGAGGGCACCTACGAAAACCATTCCGGCGCCGGTTCCTTAGTTCGAAAGGTGATCAGGGTAGGCTGCTATTGGGACAACATGGAAAAAGACACCAAGGAATTCATTCGAAAATGCGACAAATGCCAGAGATTTGCCCCAATGATTCACCAATCTGGTGAACAACTACATTCGGTCTTATCGCCGTGGTCGTTCATGAAATGAGGGATGAACATCATCGGACCTCTACTAACGACATCAGGTAAAGCTAGATTTATTTTATTTATGACTGACTATTTCTCAAAATGGGTGGAAGCACAGGCCTTCGAAAAGATAAGAGAAAAAGAAGTCATTAGCTTCATATAGGACCACATCATGTGCCGATTCGGGATTCCTTCCGAGATTACATGCGATAACGGGAGCAGTTCATCAGAAGCAAAGTGACACAATTCCTCGAGGATCACAAAATCAAAAGAATCCTATCGACACCCTACCACCCGTGTGCAAATGGTCAGGCCAAGTCTACAAACAAAACCATCATTCAAAACTTAAAAAAGAAGTTGGAAAACGCTAAGGGAAAGTGGAGAGAAATATTGCCCGAAGTGCTATGGGCATATCGAACAACTCCAAAATCAAGCACAGGAGAAACACCTTTCTCTCTAGTATATGGTGCCGAGGTTTTGATACCAGTGGAGGTTGGAGATCCAAGCACCAGATTCCAACACACCACCGAGAGTTCGAACAACGAGTCCATGACTACGGCCCTCGAACTATTGGATGAAAAGCGAGAAGCTTCACTAGTTTGAATGGCCACCCAAAAACAAAGGATCGAAAGGTATTATAACAAAGACATCTCGGGGTCGGGGACTTGGTCCTAAGGAAAGTCACCCTCAACACCCGAAACCCTAATGAAGGAAAGCTAGGCCAAAACTGGGAAGGACCGTACCGCGTCCATGGAGTAATCGGCAAAGAGTCCTACAAGCTCGATACCATGGAAGGCGAACAACTTCCAAGCAATTGGAACATATCAATGCTCAAACGATACTACTGCTAAGGTGTCAGATGGAAGACTCCGAAACACCCTCGGGCTCGAGCACCTTGGGTTCTTAAAAGCGTGCGTTGTACTCTTTTCCTTCGACCAGGTTTTTATCTCGGAAAGGGTTTTGCCGGCAAGGTTTTTAATGAGGCAACATCCATATGCTGCCTAAGGAAGACTCAACAAGTATTCAATGCTTCTATTCAATCAACCTCGAATACTAGGGGGCGTCCCCACGGAAGGTCACCTCCTCGGAGAAGCCAAGATGTGCTAAATAGGGTCTCGATAGGAAAATGATGTACCGGGTCAAACGGTCGAACGAACCATGTCCGTATAGAATAACCAAGCCCTTGACAACAAAAACGTGTATACTTGTACCAAGTAAATCAAAGAATACTTTCCCCTACATCAAAGCATTTCGAAAGAGTTCCGTTTTTTTTACAAAAATGGCTCCAGAGCCAAAAACGCCCCAAACACTCAGAGACTGGCGTCAAAACTCGAAACCATATGACCCCGGGTCAGAAGCTTTAAACTCACAAGCCCTCAATGAGGCAACGACAAGTCGACTGAAATGGCTCTAGGGCTAACAAAACTTTCAATGTCCCGGGGACTGCCGAGTCCATAAGACCCCATATGGGTAACCTCGATCCCGTAAGACCTTCATAAGGAAACACCAAAACTGTAAGACCTCAAGCAAGTCATGAATCATAATTGTATCAAGTAACCAAAACTGTAAGACCTCAAAGGCGTGTAAAAATTATAAGACCTTACAAAAAAGCATTATCCCGAACTTAAAGTTTAGCTATATATTCGAACTTGTGAGGCACTTAAAAAGGCATACCTCGATATAGACGCTAAAACTACTTCACTCGGGGACTGAAAGGCTCTGGCCAAACATAATGACTACAGTCACAAGGCTGTACTAGCCAAACCAACGTGACTCGGAGATGCCTGACCGTCACTATTAAATCACAGGCCTTCAAATACTTTGAAAAGAACCGGTGAAAATGGCTACCCTCGACATAGGCACAAGAGCTTTGACCATGTCAGCTCCAAACTATAGTCTTTGAAATATTTAGCCACCGAGCAAAACCTCTCAAGGTGCTCATTCATTTCTACATAATGACTCTCAATCGAGGTTCCCATCGAGTCGTCAAAGAGTCGGGCAAACATAATTTCAAAAAGTCCTTAACGAGCGAAAAATAAAGCCTATAAAAGGTCGTACCGACCCAATGCATAAAAGCCACTGCCACCATCCATATGAAAGGTCATACCGACCTAATACGTAAGAGCCTAAGGACCTGCTTTAAATTCAAAAACTTAAGGGCCAATGAGCTCGAGTCGAAACCCGACTCGGAGACCGAGCCCAAAACAGTTGACTAAAAAAGCCTAAGGGCAAACTTGTAAGAGCCACTGACGCCAGCCTAAAATCAAAGGTCGCACCGACCCAATGCGTAAGAGCCACTGTCGCCAGCCTAAAATCAAAGGTCGCACTGACCCAACGCGTAAGAGCCAAGATCGGTTTCTAGATCTAAGGGCCGGTAAAACCCCGCTGAGGTCCCGACACGGGGACTAGGCCCCGAACGTTCGACCTTCGACTGTTACGAATCGCTCAGCAACAACAAAAACCCAAGGGTCTAACCCAAGGTCTAAGATCTCAGACATGTTATCAAAAAATATCACAGATTATTCCTGAAAGACAAAGGAAAAAAGAAGTGATAAACAACGAAAAGCCTTCTATATATATATTGCTCACAAAGATACGATTACAAGGCCTTTAAAAGCTCTTACAAGGAAGAAGTCAAACTAAACTCTACTCTATCATCGGGCCTGCACCTTCAACGGCTTCATCGGAGGTTGTGCCCTAACGATTCCGGCCACGGCCTCAGGACCTTCAACGGACTCTCCCCCTCTGGGGATTCCGCCTTCATTCTCATCATCTCCTAAACCACTACTCGACACACCTCTAGAAGCAAACAGGGCAGTAGCCTGCTTCTCTAGGGTCTTCACCCTCTCGAGCTCGACAGACAAATCAATGCCCCCCTACGTGTATATCCGCGAAAGTCCGCCTCCGAGATTCTAACAGAGCATATTCCACAGCTCAAGTCAATTTAAGTTCGGACTCCTCGGGCACTCCCCCAGCTTGAGCATTCGTTACAATGTCATCCTTTTTGTGCAAGGATATAAGTGCCTCAGCTTCAACTTTGATCCCGGATTGCGCAACAACTAACTCAGTATGGAGACCCCTATACTTGTCACTATCCTCCCTCGTATCATGAAGTTGGTGCCCGACTAAGACCATCTTTCCATGGAGGGTATCCCTGTAGGGCATCTTTCTTGTCAAACTGCACAAATCAGATCAAAGGTGTCAAAACGCCGAGATCTGGCAAACATTCAGATAAAAGCAAACTAAAACTAGGTAACCTATTCAACAAGATGAGTCTTCTCACGCTCGTAAGGGTCACCTCAGCCGGATAACCGGGGGAAGGTCTAATTATAAAGCACCCTATCCTGGAGCCATGAAAGAGGCAGAATTTACAAAAACTACCTACTCACAAAGCCTGTTCATCTCACTGAAGAAGAGTGAGGCATCGAGCTCAAGAATTTTCTCAGGAGCGGCTAAAGTCCTTTCAAACGCATCTCTACCTCCGGTGGGCACCCCCACATCAAAAGGTTCTTTATTCTCGGCATCTTGCATTTCCTCAAGAGGTAAGGTCATCCCCAATGGGGAATCACTCACTATAATAACACCAACGGGATCAATCAGGGCCGCCTCTTGTCCCTGAAGGGATTCAGAACTGGGTTCCTCCGAACCACTTACCAAATGCATCTCAGCTCGAGGAATATTTTTGCCATCAGCCGGCTTAGGGACATTACCCAATACCTCCTCGGTGGACTCTTCAGCCGGAGGTTGGACCACGACGATACCAAGCTCCGGCTCGAGAGCCACCGTCTCTATGATATAAGGGTCAATCGGGTTTTCCCCTCCATCCAATGCTATAGAGAAATGCCCCGAGATGAAGGCAAGGGGACTCCCTATTGCTTTTGGAGTTAAGGATGCTAGGTCGGCCTTAGGTTCTTCCATTTTGGTCTTCTAGGATTCCAAAGGCTCATTCGACGATTCCCTTTGTCTTTTCTTCCCTTCGTCGGGTTTTGAGGTTTTCGCTTCACCAAGCAATGTTTCCTTCATCAAGGGGACCTCCCCCAGACCTGCAAAAATGCAAAAGGTAAACACAAGGAGTGAGTACACTATCAACAACAGTTCTGTTAAAAGGTACGACTATACCGGGAGAAAAGGCTCACCATGGTCCTTGGCTTTCCATCAAGCTCGGGATAGATCATGCCACACACGCTCAACATACGGGCAAATCAAATCCAGCCGGTCAACCCAGCCCGAGAGGTTCTTAACTGCTCCAGGGTAAACTACAACGGCTGCATCAATAGTGGAAGTTAGCGCATAGGGAGATATATCTAAAAAATAGCAAGGGAAAATTAAATAACGTATCTACTTACATTCCGTGTTCCACCTTTCGGGGAATGAAATCTTTTCCACCGGAATCAGGTCCAAAATCCTAACTCGGAATAAATGTCTCATCCACCTTCCGTTCCCAACTTCGTCGGTACAAGCAAAAAGGGCCCTCGAAGCTCGATAGTGGAGCCTAATCAGGCCCCCACGGAAGAGTCGGGGACTGTATATCCTGACCAGATAATCGAGGGTGAAGGGCATCTCTTCAATCATGTTCATATAATGCCTGATCATGTAGACAATACGCCAGAATGAAGGATGAATTTGGCCGAGGGTCACTCGATACCATTTGCAAAAGTTAAGAATCATGGGGTCTATCGGAGGCAAGGATGGCCCCACCAGACTAAGGGTAAATGGGTAAGTATACACACTGAGAAAATTGGCCTTGTATGTCGTTATATCCTCCTCTCGAGAAGGGATCTCCACAAGTACCGCGTCCCCCAAGTGGCAGTCAGTCTTTACCTTTTCGACGTCTATTATTGAGCTAATATATTGAGACGCAGGCTCGCGTCGTCCTGGTTTCGAAGAAAGTTTTTCAATCTTGAAATCGGAAGCCATTGCAAAGGACCCTGGAATGCATTCCCCAACACGAGGAGGCACTGCTGCTTTGCCTTTAGACGAAAGCAAGGAAGATGAGGCTACATTTTCTCTGAGGGCTTGGCGGTGCAGTGAAAAGAGAGAAAGAAGAAGTATTTGTAAAGGCCTAACACGCACGTTGGAGGAGGCCAAAGGACAGCCAACTACTGTAATCAATTCGAAGGCTTTTAAGGGCTGTGTGTGTGCAACCTTTTGGCACCTTATTTTGTCGCGCCAATCATTTGGCAGGGCGTGACTACCATCGTGATGGAATTACCGAAGGGGCAGGTATTCGAGATCATTTCTTATTGTTTTATTCTAAGAAATGCGGGGACTATCTGTATACGGGTTAAATCGGGAGGCCCGATTTCACGATCACTGTGTCTCTCCCTTATCTTCAAAAAGGACTCGAAGACCCGGGGGCGCAACTCAAAGTTTCGGCTTTGAGAGTTCTTCACACTCGACCTCGATGCATCATGAGTCGATGGTTATCGAGGGTAAGCGGAAAGTTCCCTAGTCATGTGGTCCGAACTGACATCACCTGCGAGAATAGTAGCAGTCGGCACCAGACTGTTAGGTAGTTGTGCCAGCAACTTTACTTTGTAATAAATACATACGTACTATGAAGGGTCCCATCCTCCTATATAAAGGGAACCTTTACTGTTTTTTTGGGGGATATCATTTTCTTACAACATTGAATATACAAGAACATTCTCTGTGCTCTCTAACTCAACATATTCTCTTGATTTCACTACCTACATTTATTGCTTATATTCTTAGTGTTCTATTTATTGTTCTTCATTTATTGCTCATTATTGGTCATAAAAGGCTTCCATCAAGGTTGTCATAACTGTTAATCCCCCATCGACTATCCTCGGTAGGGCATCTGACTCGATCTCGAGACCCCGAAAGCGCAAGTTCGAGGCCCCGATTATTAGCCATTCGGTTTGATTATCACATTGTTTTCAAGATATTATCTTATTTCCAAGTCTTTTACTTAGCATCCATTGTCTAAAAACTAGCATAAAAATAGATCACGTATTTTTAGAATAACAAAATCAAATCTAATTATAATTATCATTTTTGCGGTAAACATATATATATATATATATATATATATATATATATATATATATATATATATATATATATATATATATATATTAATCTCTCCTAATAAGAAGAGTAGTGTCAAGTTTATTATCAATTGCATTTATTTTCTTTATGAATAATTAATCATGATAATAAAATAACAATAAAATGCACGTAACAAGTTTTCAGCTATCAGGACCTGAATGCCATGATATTATATTAGCTTTAGTAGATTTAAAGGTGTCAAAACGGGTCAGCCTAATCCAACTTAGCCTAAGCTCGCGAGCCTTTGAATTTGGTGGTTGCGACGGGCTAGCCCGCCCATCTTAATGGTCCTTAAAATGGAAAGCCTAACTCAGCCCTTAGAGGCTGTTGGCTAGGACTGGTTGGTCCTTTTTTTTTTTAATTTTTAATAAATCTTTAAGGATTTCTTCTTGACATAATACTCTAATCATGTGAATAACCTTTGTTTGCATATAACCATACAATAAGTTTGATATTTGACATGAATCTCGTAACGAAAATATAAATTCTCTATATCTCTTGCTTTTTCTTTACGTTAAATGAATGGTTTTTTAATTCTTTTCTTTTCAACTTCCTCAGATTCTGGAATTGTTTCAATAAATTTAAAAATAAAGTCTTTTTAATTTGGGTTTAAGATCATATGTTGATTTCATCACCATAGTCTATTGAAATTTTAAAATTCATGGAATTTGCTCGTGTTGTCAAACTTTTTTTAGGAGTTAAAATTAATCTTCTCCTATATTGAAGAGTAGTTTAATTATAAGCAATATATTTTAGTAACCCAAACTGGTTAATAATAATATTTTTGTTTAAAAGGAATCATTATTGACCACTTAGAACTTTTTTACTTCGTTAATAATTGAGCAAAAAAAAACTAATCTTGTTGTCACGACACATTTTCTCTCTCCGTGAATTGTCGTGATGGCACCTAGTCTCTACGACTAGGTAAGCCTAATATTTGCGGAAATGAAATGAAATACATAAAAGTTAACAACTAATAGTAACCGATAATTTAAATAAGCATTCAAGATGCCGCTCGACATATACAATAATCAACTCTCGAAATATAAAGAACTCTCCCAAGACCCTAAACACCGTAAGTCACAAACTTCTAAGAATTTCTAACTGTTATATACATCAGTGTCTAAAGAAATAAGGGAAGAATCAACATAAGGGGATAGAGGGGGGATTCGAGGTCTGCGGTCGCGACAGATGTACCTTGAAGTCTCCTGAACAGCAACAACCGTGCAACTAAACTCGAGGCTAGTAGGAGGTACTTGTATCTGCACATGAAAAACATATGCAGAAGAGACATGATTACACCACAACGGTATCCGTAAGTGCCAAGCCTAGTCCTACTGGTATATATATATAAAATAAGACGGAACAAAAATATCGCAGTAAAATAAAGACTGAAATTTAAATGGAAGGAAATCACAGAAAGGATAACAGTACAGTACATAAAATAATAACAGAGGATCTCCCGAGATACTATCTCGTAGTCCCAAACATAATTGTGCAGGGGGATATCCCGAAATACCGTTCTGTAGTCTCAAAGTAAATATGTAGGGGGATCTCTTGGGATACCGTCCCGTAGTCCCAAAACAAATGTGCAGGGGGATTTTCCGGTAATACCATTCCGTAGTCCCAAAATAAATATGCAGCTCAAACAATGAAAATAACAGTTACTGTAGAGATCCTACATTTTAGACTAAGTGCAAGTCAAGAGAAAAGCAGGAATTTCACTAAGCATGTTGCACTGAGTTCAAATAAGCATTTAAGACATGTATACATGCTATTCTAAGCTAAACACAATAATTACACATGCTGATAGAACTCAAATAAGAAGAAACAAGTTATTACTCAGTAGAAAATTGGATTTTACAATAAATAGCCCGTGTACGCACTCGTCACCTCACGTACACGACGCTCACGTATCAAAACTATACCAAATCCTTAGAGGAGTTCCACCACGCAAGGTTAGGCAAGCCACTTACCTCGAACCAAGCTCAAATTAATCTATAACAATGTTTTTTGCACGAATATCCGACTCCATATCGTCCAAATCTAGCCAAAATCAACTACATATCATAAATATAACTACAAGAAACTAATCTAGCTAATGAAATCAAAACTAAAACAAGAAATTGGAAAATCGCCCTAAAAAGTCTCCCCGAGCCCACATCTCAGAATCGGGTAAAAGTCATAAAATATGAACACCCATTCAATCATGAGTTCACTCGCTCGTACCAAAATTATCCAAATCTGATATCTAAATCCCAATCAAATCTCAAAAACTTGGTTGAAGAACTTCCACCATTCTTCCCCCAATTTTTCACCCAAATTCCTTAATTTAATGATGAAATCAACTATAGATTAATGGAATACAACCAAAAACGAGTTAGGAATCATTACCCCAAAGTTCTCTCTGACAAATCCTTGAATTATCGCCTTAATCCGAGCTCTCAAAGTCCCAAAATTAAAAATGGGATAAAACCCTCTTTTTCTGCCCAGCGATTACGCACATGCAGACTTCTAGTCGCACCTGCGAAACCGCCTGTGGAATTTCCATCGTAGGTGCGGAAATGACTTAAGATCCAAAATCCACTTCTGCAACACATGGGTCGCACCTGCGCACCCGCTCCTGTGGAATCGTTTCTGCATCTGCGATCCTCCAGCTCCAAGCCATTCCGCTTCTGCTCTCCACCTTCTGTAGAAGCGACTCCGCTTCTGCGGCCATAATCTCACACATGCGACCTCAGGCCTCTTCCTTCCAAACCACACCTGCACCCTTTGGCTCGCTTCTGCAGGCTCGCACCTGCGGTCAATCTTGCGCAGGTGCAATTCCACCAGATGCAGCAAACTTCAGCCATTTATCCCAAAACTCAACTTGATCCGTTAACCATCCGAAATTCACTCAAAGCCCTCAGGACCTCAATCAAAGCACCAACAAGTCCTAAAACACCATACGAACTTAGTCGAGCCCTCAAACCACATCAAACAACGCTACGAATCACCCTCCAATTCAAACTTAAAGAACTTGAAACTTTAAATTTCTACAATTGATGCTGAAACCTATCAAACCATGTCCAATTGAACCCAAATTTTGCACACAAGTCATATTCAACATTGCGGACCTACGCCAACTTCTAGAATGAGATTCCTACCCCGATATCAAAAAGTCCACTACCGGTCAAAATCTCCAAAAATTCAACTTTTACCATTTGAAGCCTAAATCAGCTACAGACTTCCAAAACACAATTCGAAAACGCCCCTATGTACAAAATGCCCAACGGAGCTAACGGAACCAACGAAACTCTATTCCGGAGTCGTCTTCACATAGTTCCGACTACGGTCCAAATCCCAAGACTTAAGCCTCCGTTTAGGGATTAAGTGTAACACTCTAAAAACCAAAACAAAACTTCCCGGCAAGTCACATAAGCAGAAAAATATACTGGGGAAACAGTAAATAGGGGATCGGGGCTATAACTTTCAAAAAGACCAGCCGAGTTGTTACATCATCCCCCTCTTAAAACAATCATTCTTCCTCGAACGAGCTTAGAGACATACCTGGAGTGGTGAAAAGATGAGGATAATGGCTGCGTATATCCTGCTCAGTTTCCCAAGTCGCTTACTCGACCGGCCAACCTCTCCACTAAAGCAATGTTTTTTGACCTCAACTTTCGAACCTGCCTGTACAAAATAGCCACTGGATCCTCAACATAAGATAAATCCTTATCCAACTAGACTGAGCTAAAATCCAACACGTGAGACGAATCATCGTGATACTTCCAGAGCATAGAAAGATAGAATACCAGATGGACTCCTGCTAGATTGGGAGGTAAGGTAAGCTCATAAGCAACCTCCCCAACTCGCCGCAATACCTCAAATAGACCAATAAACCTTGGGCTCAGTTTGCCCTTCTTTATTAACCTCACAACGCCCTTCATAGGTGAAACCCGAAGCAAGACCCGCTCTCCAACCATGAATGCAACATCGCAAATCTTCTGATCCGCATAACTCTTATGTTTGGACTGGGCTGTGCAAAGTCTATCCTGAATCACCTTAACTTTCTCCAAGGCATTCTAAACTAAGTCCCTACCCAATAATCTGGCCTCGCTCGGCTCGAACCAACTTACTGGGGACCGAGACCGCCTACCATACAGAGGCTCATTCGGTGCCATCTTAATGTTGGACTGATAACCGTTATTGTAGGCAAACTCTGCAAGGGACAAAAACTGATCCTAAGAACCTCCAAACTCCATCACACACGCATGAAGCATATCCTATAGAATCTGAATAGTGTGTTTAGATTACCCGTCCATCTGAGGGTGAAATGATGTGCTCAACTCCACCCGAGTACCTAACTCCTGCTGTACGGCCCTCCAGAATCGTGATGTGAACTGCGTACCCATGTTAGAGATTATAGATACCGGCACGCCATAAAGCGTGATAATCTCGCAGATATAAACTCGGGCCAACTACTCCGAAGAATATGTAGTCATCATAGGAATGAAATTAGCTGACCCATACTGCATCAAACTTCCGCTGAGTCCGTGGGAGTCCAACAACAAAATCTATAGTAATCCGCTCCCATTTCCACTCCAGACTCTCTAACTTCTGAAGAAATCCACCCGGCCGCTAATTCTCATACTTCACCTTCTGGTAATTTAGACATAGGGCTACATATACCACTATGTCCTTCTTCATTCTACGTCACCAATAATGTTGCCTTAAGTCCTGATACATCTTCGTGGCACCCGGATGAATAGATTACCGCGAGCTGTGAGCCTCTTGAAGAATCAACTCATGCAATCCATTTACATTGGGCACACATAGCCTGCCCTACATCCTCGATGCACCATCATCCCCAATATTGACCTCCTTATCATCACCGTGCTGAACCGTGTCCTTAAGGACAAGCATATGGGGGTCATCATATTGACGCTCCCTGATACGATCATAAAGAGAAGACCGGAGACCACACAAGCCAAAAATCGACTCAGCTTAGAAATATTTGATCTAACAAACAGGTTGGCTAAGGCCTGAACATCCAGTGCCAATGGCCTTTCTGCTACTAGCAAATATGTTAAGCTCCCCAAACTGCCCGCCCTGCGACTCAAGGCATTGGCCACCATATTGGCCTTCCCGAGATGGTACAAAATGGTGATATCATTATCCTTAAGTATCTCTAACCATCTCCATTGACGCAAATTGAGATACCTCTACATGAACAAGTTGCTGCAAACTACAGTGATCAGTGTAGATCTCACATGGGACACCATACAAATAGTGCTTCCAAATATTCATGGCATGAATAATAGCTGCTAACTCAATGTCGTGGACAAGATAGTTCTTTTCATGCACCTTCAGTTGTCTAGATGCGTAGGCAATCACCCTACGGTCCTGCATCAACACTGCGCTGAGAACAACTCACAATGCATCACAATAAACAATATAAGACCCCAAACCTGTAGGCAATACCAATACTAGGGCTGTAGTCAAAGCTGTCTTGAGCTTTTGAAAGCTCTCCTCATACTCCTGTCCACCTGAACAGAGCACCCTTCTGGTCAGCCTGGTTGTAGGTGCTGCAATAGATGAGAATCCCTCAACAAATTGACGGTAATACACCGCCAAAACAAGAAAACTCTGGATCTTCATAGCTGAGGACGGTCTGGGCCAACTCTCCACTGTTTCCACCTTCTTCGGATCCACCTTGATCCCCTCACTCGACACTATGTGACCCAAAAATACCACTGAATCCAACTAGAACTCATATTTTGAGAACTTTGCATATAACTTCTTTTCTCTCAAGGTCTGAAGCACTGTCCTCAGGTGTTGCTCATGATCCTCCCAATTCCGAGAGTACACCAGAATGTCATCAATAAACACAATGACTAACGAATCAAGATAAGGCCAAAATACACTGTGCATCAAATGCCTAAATGCTACTAGGGCGTTGGTTAGCCCAGATGGCATCACAAGGAACTCGTAATGACCATACCGAGTCCTGAAAGAGGTCTTCAGGATATCTGGCTCCTGAATCTTCAATTGATGATAACCTGAACGCAAGTCAATCTTTGAAAACACTTTAGAACATTATAACTGATCAAATAGTTCATCAATACGAGGCATAGGGTACCTATTCTTCATTGTGACTTTGTTCAACTGGCGATAATCAATGCACATATGCATAGAACCATTCTTTTTCTTCACAAACAAGATAGGAGCAACCCAAGGTGACACACTGGGCCGAATGAAGCCCTTATCAAGAAATTCTTGTAACTGTTCCTTCAACTCAGGATGGGCCATACGATATAGAGGAATAGATATGGGCTGAGTGCTCGGCAACAAATCAATACCAAACTCGATATCTCTGTCGGGCAGCATGCCCGGAAAATCAGTTGGGAAAATATCAGGGAAATCTCTCACTACTGGGACTGACTCAACTGTAGGGGTATAAATACTGACATCTCTCACATAAGCTAGATACGTGTCACACCCCTTCTCAAGCATTCATTGAGCTTTAAGAAATAAAATAACTCTGCTGGGAGTGTAATCTAAGGTACCCCTCAACTCTAATCATGGTAAACCTGGCATAGCCAGTGTCACGGTCTTGGCGTAAAAATCAAGAATAGCATAATAGGGCACCAACCAGTCCATGCCCAAGATAATATCAAAATCTACCATACTGAGCAATAATAAATCAGCTCTGGTCTCAAAACCACTAATAACAATCAAACACGACCGATACACATGGTCAACAATAATAAATCTCCCACGGGTGTAGACACATGAATAAGAGAACTCATAGAATCACGGGCTACCGCCAAATACAGGGCAAAACAAGATGCCACATAGTAATAAGTGGAGCCTAGATCGAATAGAACCGATGCATCTCTATGACAGACCGCGACGATACTTTTAATGATAGAGTCGGAAGCAACTGCCTCTGCACCAGAAGGAAAGGCATAGTATCTGGCATGGCCTCCCTCTCTAGTGCGACCTCTACCTCCTCGACCTCCACCTCAAGCTGGCTAAGCAGGTGGAGTAGTAGCTAGTGTTGTAATCATGGCTTGAGGACTAGGTGGAGCATGCAGTGCCTGAGAAGTCTGTGGAGGTGCACCCCTCCTAAGTCTGGAGCAATCCCTCACCATATGGCGAGTGTCACCACACTCAAAACAAGATCTAGGATGACGTGGATGACTCAGGCTAGGTCTGCTGGACTGACCGCTAAAAGTACCACGTGCAAGAGGAACACTAGATACTGGAGGTGCATAATAAGACTCCTGGGGCCTAGAAGCAGCTGGAATACCACTGGCGGCTGGAAGAGCTGAATAAACAGGGCGACTCACATAGCCCCTACCATGTTGAACTACAGCTGGAGCACAAGCACCAAAATAATGGCCAGACTCTCGAGGCATCTTGGACTCTCTCTCCTCCCTCTCCCGAGCAAGCATGCTCTCCACTCTCCTAGAAATACTCATAATCTGCTGATACGAGATATCCATCTCAAACTCCTCGACCATGCTAGTCCCGATGCTGGGATGGAGTCCCTCAATAAACCAACAGACCCTCTCTCGAATTGTAGAAACCAAGGTCAGTGCATGTCTAGCCAAGTCACTAAAATGAACTACATACTTTGAAACAATTATAGCACCCTGATGCAACTACTGAAACTCCGCGTGCCATGCATCCCTGAGGCTCTAAGGGACATACACTCTCAAAAACATGTCCTAGAATTGAGTCCATGTAAGTGAAGCTGCCTCTGCCGGACTATGCAAACTCATAAGCACGCCACCACTGATAGGCAACTCCTCTAAGCTGAAATGCTGGGAAAGAAACCCCACTAGACTCCGCTATGCCCATAGTGCAGAGGATACGGTGGCACTCCTCCAAAAATCCATGAGCATCCTCTGACGCTAGGCCACTGAAAGTCGAAGGGTGGTACTTCTTATACCTCTCGAGCCTATGTTGCTCCTCCTCAAAAAATGCTGCCCTACTCTCGGGCTGAACTGGGGCTACAGGTGGCACCGGTATAACCTATCTGATCAACCTAAACCTGCTGCTTTGGGGTTGGGGTGGTGGGAGTCTGCGTTCCTCCCTGGCCTGAGATGTGACTGGAGCAAGGAGAATCAACACAGCCTAAGCTAGAGTAACAAACATTCTTAGAAGTTGTGCAAGGGTCTCCTGACAAGCTGATGTATTAGTAATAGATGTCTCAGGTGCATGCGCTTCGACTGGAGCTACTGGTGGCTCCTCTATAGCAGCTCGCTTGGGTGCTCTAGCTATACCACGTGGGCATCCTCAGCCTCTACCCCAGCCCCGGCCTTTGGCAGCTCTAGTAGGGGGCGTGGGTGCCTGGTCATCTCTGGTTGTACGTATCCTCACCATCTGTGAGAGAAGAGAAGAAAGAAGTTTAGAATTTCAAAGTCAATAATTTTGCACGAAAAGGATTCAAAAGTAGTGAAATTTTCCTAACAGTTTTATAGCCTCCCGAAAATAAGTACAGACATCTCCGTACCGATCCGCGAGACTTTAATAAACCGGCTTGCGACTCACGACACCTATGAACCTAGAGCTTTGATACGAACTTGTCACGACCCATTTTCTCCCTCAGTGAATTGTCGTGATGGCACCTAGTCTCTACGACTAGGTAAGCCTAACATTTGCAGAAATGAAATAAAAAACATAAAAGTTAACAACTAACAATAACAGATAATTTAAATAAGCATTCGAGATGCCGCTCAACATATACAATAACCAATCTCTATAAATATACACAACTCTCCCTAGACCCGGAACACCGTAAGTCACCAGCTTCTAAGAATTTCTAACTGTTCTATGCATCAGTGTCTAAAGAAATAAGGGAAGAATCAACATAAGGGGATAGAGGGGGACTCCAAGGTCTGCAGACACGAAAGATGTACCTTGAAATCTCCTGAACAGCAGCAACCGTGCAACTAAACTCGAGGCTGGTAGGAGGTACCTAGATCTGGACACAAAAAACATGTGCAGAAGAGGCATGAATACACCACAATGGTACCAAGTAAGTGCCAAGCCTAACCTCAGTCGAGTAGTGACGAGGTCAGGTCAAGGCCCTACTGGTATATATATAAAAAGTAAGATGGAAGAAAAATATTGCAGTAAAATAAATACTGGAATTTAAACGGAAGGAAATCACAGAAAGGATAACAATACAGTACACAAAATAATAACAGGGGATCTTCCGAAATACCGTCTCATAGTCCCAAACGTAAATGTGCAGGGGATTTCTCGGAATATTGTTCCGTAGTCCCAAAGTAAATATGCAGGGGATCTTCCGAGATACCATCCCATAGTCCCAAAATAAATGTGCAGTGGGATCTCCCGGAATATATTTCCATAGTCCCAAAATAAATATGCAGCTCAAACAATGAAAATAACAGTTACTGCAGAGATCCTACAGTTTAGACTAAGTGCAGGTCAAGAGAAACGCGGGAATTTCACTAAGCATGCTGCACAAAGTTCAAATAAACATTTAAGACACGTAGACATGCTATTCTAACCTAAATAGGATAATTACACATGCTGATATAACTCAAATAAGAAGAAACAAGTTATAACTCAGTAGAAAAATTGGATTTTACAATAAATAGAATGTGTACGCACTCGTCACCTCACATACAAAACGCTTACATATCAAAACAGTACCAAATCCTAAGAGGAGTTCCCCCACACAAGGTTAGGCAAGCCACTTTCCTCGAACCAAGCTCAAATCAATCCGTAATAATACTTTTGCATGAATATCCGACTCCATATGGCCCAAATCTGGACAAAATCAATTATATATCATAAATATAACTACAAGAAACTAATCTAGCTAATGAAATCAAAGCTAAAGCAAGAAATTGGAAAATCACCCTAATAAATCTCCCCGGACCCACGTCTTAGAATCAGGTAAAAGTCACAAAATATGAACACCCATTCACTCACGTCACTCGTACTAAAATTATTAAAATCCGATATCAAATCTCAAAAACCTAGTTGAAGAATTTCCGCCCTTCTTCCCCAAAATTCTTACCCAAATTCCTTAATTTAATGATGAAAATCAATTATAGATTAATGGAATAAAACCAAAAACGAGTTAGGAATCATTACCGAAAAAGTTATCTCTGGAAAATCCTTGAATATTGCCTTAACCCGAGCTCTCAATGTCCAAAAATTGAAAATCGCATAAAATCCTCGAAATCCTCTATTTCTGCCCAGTAATCACGCACATGCGGACTTCCGGCTGCACCTGATGAATTTCCATCACATGTGCGAAAATGACTTAAGATCCAAAATCCAATTTTGCGACACATGGGTCGCACTTGCGCACCTGCTCTTACGAAATCCTTTCTGCATCTGCTATCCTCCAGCTCCAAGCCACTTCGCTTCTGCGCTCCACCTTTCGCAAAAGCAATTCCACTTCTGCGACCATAATCTCGCACCTACGACCTATGACCTCTTCCTTCCATACCGTACCTACACCCTTTGGCTCGCTTTTGCGGGCTCGCACCTACGGTCAATCTTGTGCAGGTGCGATTACACCAGATGCAGCAAACTTCAGCCATTTCTCCCAAAACTCAACTTGATCAGTTAACCATCTGAAATTCACCCGATGCCCCCAAGACCTCAACAAAAAGCACCAACAAGTCCTAAAATACCATATGAACTTAGTCGAGTCCTCATACTACATCAAACAATGCTAAAATCACGAATCACCCTCCAATTCAAACTTAAGAATTTGAAAAATCAAATTTCTACAACTGATGCCAAAACATATCAAACCAAGTACGATTGACCCCAAATTTTTCACACAAGTCATATTCAACATTACAGACCTACTCCAACTTTCGAAATCGGATACCGACCCCGATATCAATAAGTCCACTACCGGTCAAAATCTCCAAAAATTCAATTTTCGCCATTTCAAGCAAAAATTAGCTACAGACCTCCAAAACACAATTCGGACACGCCGCTAAGTCCTAAATCTCCCAATATAGATAACAAAACTGATGAAACTCTATTCCGGAGTCGTCTTCACACAGTTCCGACTACGATCCAAATCCTAAGACTTAAGCCTCTGTTTAGGGACTTAGTGTCCCAAAAAACCCCAAAAACAAAAATGAAACCTCCCGACAAGTCACATGAGCAGAGAAAAAATTGGGGGAAGCAGTAAATAGGGGATCAGGGCTATAACTCTCAAAACGATCGGCCGGATCGTTACACTTGTCATAATGCAGACATTCAAAAAAGTAAATTCTAATATTATCCATTTCATGTAAAAAATTATCATGTATTAGTGTTCGAATTATTACTCACTTCACTTTCATGGGTCAATAATAATTTCCGTTGATCTCACAATTGTAGTCATATATGGTTAATTTATAATATATGATGCTAGAGTAATGTACAATGTTTGGAACTATATATGTAGATAACTTTGGATCTAAGGTTGGGGAATGAGAATAACTTAATTTTTACTCTTTCTTTTAAATATTAGATATTTAAATTCGAATTTAATTTAATTTTGAGGAAAAAAATAAGTAGGAAAATTTAAGAAAAAATAACACAATCATAGCATTAGCAGCATTACCTAATTAACAAAAATGGCAACTAATTAAGATCATTTCTTAACAAAACATAAAACGGCTTACCTATAATCATGTAAAAAATAGAATCCCTAGCATTTATTGTTAGGTTTCGTGAATGGGTGTGAATGGGAAATGGAAGAGGCACCTTTTGAATTGCACCTCTTCATCTCACCCTTTCATTGTCTATAAATTTAGAGGCTTAGCCTCATTTTTTATATATAGAAAATCTAAAAATTTCTCCCATCTTTTCTACATTGTTGTATTGTTTTTTCAAATAAACAAAGTCTCAAGTGTGATTTGCTCCGTTTGTTGAGTTCGCTGAAGTTCTGTAAATTCGATTGTCAGTATAAAAGAATATTTTTTCTGTTCTATCCTGAGAGGAAGTTATCCATAACCTTGGGCAAGAGTGAGCAAATTAAATTCCTTAAGTATACACAAGCAACTTGTGGGCTCGAAAATTATTTTATGTTTTGTTTATTGAACTAACATTTTTTTACTTCTCTGATTTTCTAGTCCCGAACACAGATTAACAACAATCTTAAAGAATTTAATGTGAATTGTTTTTCTCTAGTTAGGAAAAAAAAAGGATAGGTAAATGTCTCGAACAACCACGAACTTCGAGTGTGCTGGAAATGGAAGGTGTCGGTTCGGCAACCATTACTGTCTTTGTTTATCATTGAAAAGAGTAGTAGTAGCATAACTTGTACATAGGCTGTTGGAGTTGTACATGTTAGTTTAGAGTTAGTTAGTTTTAGATGTATGGTTAGTTGAGTAGTTAAGATAATTAATTGTATAAGTAAGTAGGTAGTATAAATAAGGATAAATATATATGTGTATATTGAGGCTTCTATTTTCTGAATATCATAACAGAAAATTCTCTCTTTCTTCTCTCTCTTCGTCTACATCCTTCTTCTTCGACCAATTCAACATTAATTCCCTTTCAATATGGTATCCGAGCCTTAGATTCATGGCGTTTTCGAGCTGAATTGTTACGAAATTGGTGACTATTGTTGAAGAATCAACTCTATCTTGTTGAAGATTTGAGAGAATTGAAGCATTGATTCAGATTAGCCCTAGAATTTCACGAATCCTATGCAAGAGATTTTGCCCTAAAATCCAGTAACCTTTCCAATCGGAGGCCTTCACTCATTCCTACCTTCATATTAAGGTGAGTTTTGAATTCAAATTGACGAGAAATGGAATGTGAAAATGTCGAAGTATGGAGAAACTAAGACGAGCAATGGAGAGAAGTTCACAGATATTCATCCAAGCCATCCTCTTTACCTGCATCCATCGGATAGTCCAGGTACTGTTTTAATTCCACATCAATTAACAAGAATTTAGAACTATACAGCATGGAGCAATTCTATAAAGGTTGCATCATTGCCGAAGAACAAATTAGGGTTCATGGATGGAACATGTTGTAAAGAACATTAGAAAGGTGACTTAGAGCATGAGTGGGAATGTTGTAATACTTTTGTTCTGTCATGGATCACGAATTCTGTATCAAAAGAGTTAGCAAATGGAATGATGTATTCAACTAATGCTACCAGTGTTTGGATGGACCTTAAGGAACGATTTGACAAGAAGAACTTGACTAGAATCTATCAATTGCTCTGTGAAATCTGCACCATAAGTCAGGGCACATCATCAATATCGAAGTATTACTCAAAATTGAAGAGTGTTTGGACTATGCCATGTGACTATGCAAAGCGCAAAGAGTATGCAGAACATATGGAACAATGGAGACTTGTAAAGTTCCTAATGGGACTAAACGAAATATATGCCCAAGCTAGGAGTCAAGTGTTGCTAACAGTTCCTGTACCAACCCTCAATCAGGCTTACAATATGATAATGCAGGATGAAAGCCAAAGGATTCAGTCCAACATGATATCACAACGTACATCAACACTATAACAGATAAACTTGAATGATTCTACAGCTATAGATGCCAGACAAAACAACAGGTTCAAAAGAAACAATGGACAATACTGTAATTACTGTAATATGAAAGGACACAGGAGAGAAAACTGCTACAAGTTGGTGGGATATCCATCCAATCACAAATTCACCAAAAGGAGAACCTATGATAGACCACAAAGTTCAGGAGATAATATAGGACACTCAGCTAACAATGTCAGTCATGTTGAAGAACCAGAAGCAAGTGGATCATCAGGGATTAGCAGCGTGCCAATGTTCACCTCAGAGCAATATAATCAGCTTTTGAAGTTGATCAACCATGAACCAGCAGTTTCAGAAGCCAAGGTTAACATGGCAGGTATAAAGTAATTCCTTAACACTTGTTTGCTTGTAGGTTCTGAACTTAATTCCTGGATAATTGACGTTGGGGCCTCAAACCATATGGTTTCTAGCCTAGACCTTTTAACTCAATCTGCTCTTATGTTTCCCAATACTAGTAAAGTTTATATACCAAATGAAAATATTACATATGTAACACATACATGGTCACTAACTATTTCTGATGATCTTGAATTGTGTAATGTGCATTATGTTCCAAATTTCAAATACAACCTGTTATCAGTATCCAAACTTACCAAAGAGCTGAGATGTTATGCATTATTCTTCCCTGTGTTTTACATTTTTTAGGACCTTTGCACAGCATGGTGAAAGGGATTGGTAAGGAGAAGGATGGCCTCTACATACTTCAACCTTCCAAGAATCCATCACCTATCAAAGCACCTGAACAATCATCAGCCATGACATTCGATACAACAATACCTACTACAAATTCTTGTTCTGCTGCCTCTATTATTTCAGTTCTAGCCTTTACTCCAGCCTTTGCTTGCTCTCCATCAAAGAATTCAGATCACTGCTCTATATGGCACCAAAGACTTGGCCATGCTCCAGTAGTAGTCCTACAGAAAATTCACTCTCTAAAACACCATGAGTTGAATAAAGAGCAATTGTCTTGCACTATCTATCCTTTAGCAAGGCAGACTAGGCTCCCCTTTCCTACTAGTCATAATAAAATCGTAACCCCTTTTGAACTTATACATATGGATGTGTGGGGTTCATATAGGCAATGTACTTACAATGGATATAGATACGGTCTTACCACTGTAGACGATTATTCTAGGATGACTTGGATCTACTTGATGAGAATGAAAAGTGATGTGTTCTTGTTAATCAAATATTGTATAGCACTTGTTAAGAATCAATTTTCTGCTTCTATCAAGATCATTAGGTATGATAATGGTCTTGAATTTTTCAATGCTCAATATGCAACTCTTTTCACATCTCTTGGAATTGTGCATCAATTTTTTTGTGTGCACACTCCACAACAAAATGGAGTGGCTGAACGAAAGCATAGGCATCGACTTGAAATGGCTAAAGCCCTTAGGTTTCAAGCCCATTCCCCTTTGAAATTCTAGGAAGAATGTGTTCTTACAGTTGTCTTCATCATTAATAGATTTCCTTCTTCAGTTCTTTCGTGGAAATCTCCTTATGAGCTATTTCATGGTCAACTACTTTCACTTACTCACCTTAAGGTGTTTGGATGTTTGTGTTATGCAACTACACCATGCTTCACTGACAAGTTCTCTTCTAAAAACATTCCTGCAATCTTCATGGGTTACTCAGAGACTCAAAAAGGGCATAAACTATATAACATTTCATCAGGAACTTTTTTTGTCAGTAGAGATGTCTCTTTTAGAGAAACCGCATTTCCTTTTAGACATCACAAGTCCACATTTTACAGTCACATCTCCCTAACTCAACTCTTACCTTTCCTAGTCCATCTTCTATTCCTTCTTATGATGATACATTTCTTACCAGGGAAGATGTACCATCCAGTTTACCTCCAACTTTTGTTCTAACTCCAGATCCCTTTATTGCACAACCAGAACCCTCTAGTCCACAAACACCTATATCTCCTGTTATGCAACCTAACCTTACTCCCTCACCACCTTCTACCATCGAGCAACAACCCAGTCACATTTCAGATGTCACTTTGAGGAAGTCTGCCAGGACATCTAATCCTCCCTTGTGGCTAACTGATTATGTGCATCAGGTCAAGCCTACTTCTACCCCTTATCCCATTTCTTCCTCCCTCAATTACTCTTATTTATCACCTTCTTATCAAGCTTGTCTAACTTATTATTCTTCCATTGTTGAACATACAACTTTTGAACAAGCTGCTAAAGACAGAAATTGGGTATAAGCTATGGAACATGAGGTTCAGGCCCTCACTGACAATAACACCTGGGAGTCGGTAGATTTACCTGCAGGAAAGACTCTAATTGGCTACAAATGGGTTTATAAGGTGAAGTACAAGGCTTTGTGACAATGGAAAGATACAAAGCTCGATTAGTTGCCAAGGGGTTCATTCAACAAGAGGCTTTGGATTACCATGAGACCTTCTCATGGTGAAGATGATCATAGTCATGAGTGTTGTTGCTCTAGTTGATCAATATGGTTTTCCTTTGCTTCAGATGGATGTGTACAATGCTTTTCTACTGGGTGACTTTTCAGAAGAAGTTTATATGTCATTGCCTCAAGGGTTTGGTAGTCAGGGGGAGAATAGAGTGTGTGGAGTACTCAAATTCCTCTATGGCTTAAAACAAGCTAACAGACAATGGAATTTAAAGCTCACATCAGCTCTCACAGAGTTTGGTTTCAACCAAAGGAAATTGGATCATTCAATGTTTACTAAGAGAACTGGGAGTGCCAAAGTGATTATATTGGTTTATGTTGACGATCTTTTGATCAGGGGAAATGATAAGTTTTTAATTCAAGAAGCCAAAGATATATTGAATCACAATTTCAATATGAAAGATTTGGGAGAGCTAAAGATTTTCCTTAGTATTGAGTTTTCAAGATCACACAGGGGATTCCTCATGAACCAAAGGAAGTATGTCTTAGAACTTGTGTCAGAATATCGCCTAAGAGGAGCTAAACCAAGCATTTTCCCTTTGGTCCAGAATATGAAACTTACTAGTGTGGAATATGGCAAGCTTTTTGGTATGCAAGGACATGATACAGAACTTGAAGACATCAGAGTGTATTAGATATTTATTGGGAGACTCTTGTATTTGGCAATCACAAGGCTAGTCATTTTATATGTAGTCCAAGTCTCAGTCAATTTATGAATGCACCAAAACAATCCCATTATGAAACAGCATTGAGGGTAGTGAGATATATCAAGAATTGTCTAGGACAAGGTTTGTTAATGAGTGGCAAATAGAGTTTGAATGTATCTGCATTCTGTAATGCAGACTGGGCATCCTGCTCAATGACTAGGAAGTCTGTTATAGGCTTTTGCATAAAACTTGGTGACTCTATGATCTCCTGGAAATCTAAGAAACAGAGCACAGTTTCAAGAAGCTCAGCAAAGGCTGAGTACAGAAACATCGCCAACACTGTGGCTAAGTTAATTTGGATACATGGGTTGCTAGAGGAATTAGGAATGCAAGTTGATTTACCTATGGAGTTGTACTGTGACAACAAAGTATTCATACATATTGCTTCAAATCCAATGTATCACGAGTGCACAAAGCACATAGAGATTGATTTCCACTTTATCCGAGAAAAGCTACAACAGGGCATGATTAAAACGGTTTATGTTCCCAATAAGGATCAAATTGCAGATATACTAACCAAGGCACTTGGAAAACAGCTACATAGTGAGATGGTTTGCATGTTGGGGATGATCAATATTTTTTCATCACCCAACTTGAGGGGGAGTGTTGAAAAGAGCAGTAGTAGCAATACTTGTACATATGTTGTTGGAGTTGTACATGTTAGTTTAGAGTTAGTTAGTTTTAGATATATGGTTAGTTGATTAGTTAAGCTAATTAATTGTATTAAGTAAGTAAGTAAGTAGTATAAATAAGGATATATATACGTATATATTGAGGCTTCTATTTTCTAAATATTATAACAGAGAATTCTCTCTTTCTTCTCTCTCTTCATCTACATCCTGCTTCGACCAATTCAGCTTTAATGTTCCCTTTCAATATTAATGGATCAATTCATAGAGTTGAGAGAGCAATTTCCTTATATCATTGCTCTTACTGATGAAGAGTGGTAACTAGTTGGGATGGAAGTTTAATTTTTTCTGACCGTCCATGTCACTTTTGAAATGTTGTCACAAGCGGATTTTCTGATGGTTGCGTGTTGCAATTTCATGGCAAAACATTAAATTATGTATTCTTCTTCGCTCTTATCCTGGGGAACAAACAAAACGTAGAATTTTGATGTTTGTTTTCAATCAAATGGAAACAAATAAGAACATAGGATCACATTTATAACATTGGATTGGAGTGTCATACTCGAAGATATTCACAATGGAACGATTTTCTGACTGCGAATGATTTGGGAAGAATTTTTGTCACTGTTGGAATCAATGGAAACATAGAATGTGTCAAGGGATATGATATCCATTTGCATATGTTGCAAATGACATCGCGGTTTCTCCGACCAGGATAAACAAGGGACGATCTAAGAAGAAAGTGGTCATAAAGTAGGGTTCTACTTTCTTCACTTTACCTATTAATTTTCTATCCTTTTTATTTATGAAATATAATTTTTATAAATGTTACGATATATGTTATTATGTGATGATCTCAAAATTTATTTGCATGTTGTGATGATTAACAATAATGTATGGTTATTTCGTTTATCAGATAAAATCGATTGTTTGGTGTACACTTTGGTGACATACATAAAATTATTCAAAAATTATTATCAAAGTTGTAAGACATAAATGACGCTTACATTAATATTTGAAAATATTCTTGAGATCATGAATATTATGTGTAAAGGTGTACATGTATTTATTTGATTAGAGTAAGAGATCAAATTATTTAAGTGTTATAATGGTTTAGTTGGAAAGCCATTTGAGGAAAGAAAATTGTGGTTTTCTACTCCCATTTGGAGACTGAAATATTCGTAATTTCTACTCCTACTTAGACATTAAAATCTGCGTGAATGTCTACTCTAACTTTGAGATTAAAATTGTCGTGACGTTCTATTTATTTTTTGGAGCTTAAAGTCTTAATAACTTTCTACTCGGTTTGAAGATTAAATTTCTTACCATTTATTAAATTTTGTTGTGTCATAGATTACTCCGTTTGAAGATTAAAAACTTCACCGTTCATTAGATCTGGTTGTATTAGATATTGTTCAGTTGGAAGATTAAAAACTTCACCATTTATTAATTCGGATTGTGTCAGATTGGTTTGAAGAGTAAAAACTTTACCTTCATTAATTATTGCTCTGTCATGACACATATAACAGTTCATGTGATTTTCTCTACAAAGTAATAGGGGTGACGAATGTGAATCTCCTTTTAAAAAATAAGTTTAAAATATGGCATTATTCACCACACGACTTCCCCTTACTCACCCCAATATAATAAAATTGTGAAAAGAAAAAATAGAACGTCAAAAGAGATGATAAATGCCTAATTGAAAAGTTCTAGTTTACCCAAACGTTATGGGGGAAAGCTATGCTTACAGCTAACCAAATACTCAATTGAGTTCCTTAAAGAAAGATGAAATCCATTCCATATGAAAATGGAACAGAAGGAAGCGAAACTTAAATATGTTAAAGTGTGGGAGTGCTTAACTAAACTGCAAGTTAAACCCAAAAGGGTAAAGATCGACTGTAACGACCCGACCAGTCGTTTTGAAATTTTGCACTCTGCTCATCTGTTCTTGGGCATGATTTCCCCATGTATTGTGTTATGACTTATGTAAATCGTTGGTTTTAATTTTCAGGGCAATCAGAATGAATTTGGAAGAGCAGTTCTCAGTTTGAAGCTTAAAATTTGAAAGGTTTGACCAACTTTAGACTTGTTAGTATATGATCTTGGATTTGAATTATGATTTGGTTAGCTCCGTTAGGTGATTTGGGACTTGGGAGCGTGATCAGAACGTATTTTGGAGGTCCGTGGAAGGTTTAGGCTTGAATTGGAGAAATTGGAATTTTGGCGTTTTTCGGTTGATAGGTGATATTTTGATATATGGGTCGGAATGAAATTCCGGAAGTTAAAGTAGGTCGGTTGTGTCATTTGTGGTGTGTGTATAAATTTTAGGTCATTTGGACGAGGTTTGATAGACATTTTGATCGAAAGCAAAATTTGAAAGTTTTTGAAATTCTTAGGCTTGAATAGATGATGATTTGAGGTTTTGATGTTGTTTTGGGTGTTCCGAAAGTTGGAATACGTTTGAATGGTGATATGCGACTTGTTTGTATTTTTGGTTGAGGTCTCGGGGGCCTCGGAATTATTTCGAATAGTTTTCGGGAAGGTTGAACTTGAGAAATTGCAGCTGATGTTGCTGCTTCTGTCATATTCGCACCTGCGGATTAGGGACCGAAGGTGCGAGCTCCGCAAGAGCGGAAGAGAGGCACATGTGCGTGGAGGATCGCAGGTGCGTCTTGGTAACCGCAGCTGCGATACCGCAAGAGCAGTTAGGCGACCGCAAATGCGAGGCATGGTGAGATAAGTGAAATCCGCAGAAGCGGATGTTTTTCAGCAGAAGTGGAAGCGCAGGTGCGCTTATGGGCTCGCAGGTGCGAAAGTGCTGGGCAGAATATATAAAAAGGCCCCTTCGCGATTTTCAGTCATTTGTTCATTCATCATTTTAGTGCGATTTTGGAGCTCCAAGCTGTGATTTTAAGAGGGAATCAAGTGTTGATAAAGAGGTAAGCTACTTGGGCTTTGTATCTTGTGTTTGTGATAATTAATTCATTGTTTAATCTTGAAAATAGTGGGAAAAATTAGAGAAAGAGTTGTGGAAATTAGGGATTGAAATTGGAGAGTTAAATTGGGGATTTGAGGGGCCATTTGAGGTTCGATTTTGATAATCTTGATATGTATAGACTCATGGGAGGATGAGGATTCTATTGATGTGATTTTAATTGGATTCCGAGACGTGGGCCCAGGGATCAGGTTGGACCAATTTCGGGATTTTGAGTTTAATTTGATTATTTTCGCGCGGCTTTGTCCCTTTGGCATGTACTGATGATATAATTCTGATTTTGGATAGATTCGGGGCGATTTGAGGCCGAGTCTAGAGGCAAGGGCATCGCGGTGTAGATGTTCGTCCGGTTTGAGGTAAGTAATGATTGTAAATGCTGTCTTAAGGGTATGAAACCCTAGATTTCACATCGTTGTGCTACTTTGAGGTGACGCACATGCTAGATGACAAGCGTGGAGTCGTGCACCATTGGGGATTGTGACTTGGTCCATCCCGTACAATTGTTAAGTCACGTATTTGATTTGAAATCTTATGATATTCCATATTTTAGAGATTGATATTATTACGTTGAACTGTACGACATGTTTGGTGCCTTGTGCCGACCTGTTGAGATCCTTAAGGGTATTTTCACTATTTTTCCTCACTCTATTTGTTTTGAAAGCATATCCTCAATCATGTTTTACTTGTTTATTATTTAAATCTGGTTTTACCACTTTACTTCTTAAAATGTAAAAACTGTTTGGGCTGAGTTCCCTGTTTTACTGATAGACCGAGGGTCTGATTGTGAGGTTGATGACTGAGATGGACTGAGGGTCTGATTGTAAGGTTGATGGCTGAGATAGACCGAGGGTCTGATTGTAAGGCTAATGATTGAGAGAGACCGAAGGCCTGGTTGTGAGGATTATATTTTTATGGATCGCTGTTCATGTAGACTTACATTATGAAATATTTGTGTAATTAAAGGCTTAAAATGATTATTAATGATTAAGGGTTAATTTGGGTGTTGTGTCGGCTGGCCTTGTCTTCACAAGATGCGTCATCACGACCGGGTCTGAGTTTAGGGTCATGACAAGTTGGTATCAGAGCCTAGGTTACATAGGTCTTGCGAGTCATGAGCAGGTTTAGTAGAGTCTTGCAGATCAGTATAGAGATGTCTGTACTTATCCTCGGGAGGCTGCAGAACCTTTAGGAAAACTTTACATTCTTGAATTCTTATCGTGCGTCCTTGATTCAGCTTGGAGTGTAACTCTTTGAATTCCTTCCACGCATTTGTATGCGCAGATGAGCGCTCAGAATCAGAGGTGCGTCAATGGCTTGTTATTCCCCTATCAAGGGGCGAGATGTGATTTCTGTGCATTGATGTTGGGCTAGTCTGGAGGACTTGAGGCCGGGTTTTGCCTGCAGCTTGAGCACCGAGGTGCTAATTGTGTGAGCATGTGTTTTTGGATTTGTATGTCCAATAGTGTTCCTATTAGTGGGAGTGATGATTGGATAGCTATGTGATGAGTATGATGTGACTATGAGATGTGTGCATATGATTTGAACGAGACAAGAGGGGTCTGCTTGGGGGTAGTAAGAATTATCCGGTACTTGATTTCCATCGTGACTTGATGTATGGCCCGAGTTGTAGGCGGGTTGAAGGACCTTTTCATGTTGCCTAGTTGAGTAGTGAAGTAAATATCACGTTGTGATATGAGTTCAGACTTAGGAAGAATAAGTGATTGTGTAATATTTATGTCGGTGGAAGGGCATGAAGAGATGCTAGATTGAGGAGAAGCAGGTAGGTTATCTCCTGCGGATTGTTCTAAATCTTGCGTGATCCTTATGTCGTTTATTGGAATATCTCTGTTACCAGCGAAAGATATGTGTTACAATTTGAATGTGGATCGCTTAAGAGAGTGGGATTGACTACTACAAGGGCGAATGCGAGATTCGCAGATGATTTGAGGTACTATATGATCTGTGTTTCATGAGCTTATGAAGGATTGAGGTTAATCTCACTATGGTATTACGACAGTAATAGAGTATATGCATTATGAGTTATTGTGTGTGTGTTTTGATCTATGGCTTCAAGCCAAGCGAGGAAGCCTGTTATTGATTAGTTGATTACACGGTTATATGCTATATTGGTTCCAGTTTGGGGCGTACGGGTGAATCAATTATGGCTTATAGAGATTGAGACCGAGGATGGCTCGAGTAAAGGAAAATTTGACAAAGGTTATATTATGCTTCATAGGTGTATGAGAATCATGGAATGTCTTGAGTGGTTACCAGTAAAGAATGTGCGGTACATAGAGCAGTAAGTTGCATAGTTGCATTAAGGTGAGGTTACATTCTGCAGTGGCGGAGTGCTACTGGAGCACAGGTCGTCTGGTCCATTTGATCAGCCTAATTGTGGTTTGAGTAGAGTGGATGACTCTCGAGAATAGTTCTAATGGGTTCAAGATGTTACATGTAATAATTGGAGATTTTCAAGTTGTATATTTAGCTAGATCTGAGGTTTTCATTAGAGGGTGTCAAGACTCGTGGTATTTTTATATTATTCTGGATTCTACATTTCAGTATTAGGAAGGTAAGATGAACAACTTGAAATTCACAGAAGGTCTCTTCGGAGTGAGTATCTCAGTTGTGGTACTTTTGATTTGCTTAAGAGAATATTCAACGACTTTTGAGCCTTAGGGTGGTGTGTTTTATGCTTGGGTCTCGTGTGGTGAGTCTGGGTTGAGGAATTGTGGTTTTATAGCAAGAAAAAGTATCAAGTCGAAGGTAAATCAAAAGGAACCTGGATAGATAGGATAGCTTGGTAGTAGGCCAGATCGGCATGGTAAGGATATGATTAGTTCTTTGGGGTGCTTGTGAGGTAATGAGTTTCTACAGGTGTTTCGTGGAAATGCTTTTAGGTTTTTGATGGCTTGTGTAGCTTGATTGAGTTAGAAGGAGTCAGTTCTGACGGATTGGTCTTGCACAAATGGAATTCAGAGTGTTCTTGATAGTTTCTACCATGGTTAGAGATGTATATTTCCTACTGGCATGAGGAGCAGGGGATGTATAATGATCTTCTCCTAGATGGGATCAAATGGAAAAGTTCTTGGCTGGTTGAGTACGTAGTTACTCGTAGCTCGGAGTGGATTGCGAAGTTCTCATAATTATCATTGGATGGTATGGTAGATGCGGTATGTTGTGTGGGGTTGATATTTGCATGTGTAAGGTCACGGTTCAATTTTGAAAGAAAGGTCATAAATTCTTAGGCAGCATGGACAACTTCAGATGACTAGATAAATGAGATCACTGATTGATGTGGCTTGATGAGCATATACATTTCAGAAAGGGCGATGTGTTTGAGTTGTGGATGCTTTGTTGGTATTGCGGCACTATCTCGTCTAATCGACTAATGATATTCGAGTTTGCTTGGTGGCACAGGAGAATTATAGGTGTACCTCTCGTGGGATGATTAAGTATTAGAGGTGTGTTGTATATTCGAGCGGCGAAATTAGGATCAGATATGGTAATTTGTGTGCTTTATGGATTTGGAGACTGGGAGTTCTCATGAACAGCTATTTCGCGGTTGTGGACTGTGAAGGATGTGGGTAAGATATTCAGATGATAATATGTGCTATGATTCAGTCATTGTGAGCCTTCGAGGGGTTATTTATCTGTTATGGATGACCAGAGTTGATGTGTGGTTCATTGGTGGGGCCAACAGGGATGTGTGTTCTACATCGGGTTGGAATTGTTGACTCCGAACTATTATTGTTGAGAGATGTGTCATTCGATTGTTGTTGAGCTTATATGTGTTCTAGAAAGATCTATGAGTTACACTTCTGTGTTACGAGGAGTTGTGATTTGTTGGTTATATGCGCATATGGTGCGATTCAATTTGAGCTTTATAGCCGAATTTGAGCGAGACGGGTAATTGGGTGTTGCATGATTTGTTACGCATTAGGTATGTTCTTTCGGACTGATATGGCATTGCGTCAGTTGCTTCTCCATGGTTATGGTAATTCACTTTTGGGTGTTAGGCACCAAATTGCACGTGGTTGTTGATTTTGAGCATAGTGACTTGAGGCGATTAAGGTGGATCAGTGTTTGATATAATCGCGCATTGCAGCGAGGTTATGTGGAGGTATGATTCTTCAGGTTAGATTTGTGTGTTCTATTTCTATGATGTGTGACGAGTTCTCACCATTGTGTTGTGGTGGTACTGTCGAGCTTGCAGTACAACTCTCTCATTTGAGTCATTCTCATGATTTGAGTATGTTCGGGTTGTTGCTTATTGGTGCATGGATTGCACGAGTTGTGGTTTTAGATGGTATTGAGGTGTCATGTCACCAGTGTAGTTGTGCTGGATGAGATGAGATCAGTGGGGATCTAGAATGAATACAAATGGATTCGGTTTCAGCGTGTTGGAAGGATAATATCGATGTTCGGTTTAGAAATTTGCTACGGTCCTCGCCAAAGGGAAAGTGGCTTTATAAATGGTTGATCAGAGGAATGGTATGACTTTCTGCATGTTCAATTCATCATTGGCAATATACGGAAAGTGTTGGAATGAGGCTTTGTTTGATAAGAGGTTTATTATCGGTATTCAGCTATTTTGGGCAATTACTGTGACTAGAAGTTATCGCTACGAGTGTCTAAGTTATGAGGTATATCATGTAATCGTATCTTGGGTACAGATATGGTTGTTACAGCTTGTTCGGACTTATTCAGAGTATAGGTGTGAGGTTCTGACAATATAGATGATTTCGGAAGTGGAACTTTGGTTCTAAAGCTTATGGGCTAGGATGGATTATGGAATTTCAGTTGCATTGTGTTATCGGACCTATATGAGATAGGGTGACATGGGATCACCCCCGGGTATCTACATGGTAAGGTTATTCAGTGATTTGATGGTTTTCGGAACAACTCTGGGCACGTTCGAGGACGAACATATGTTTAAGTGGGGGAGGATGTAACGACCCGACCGGTCGTTTTGAGCTTTTGCACTCTGCTCGCCAGTTCTCGGGCATGACTTGCCTTGTGTAATGTGTTATGACTTATGTAAATTGTTGGTTTTGGTTTTCAGGGCAATCAGAATGAATTTGGAAGAGCAATTCTCTGTTTGAAGCTTAAAATTTGAAAAGGTTTGACCAACTTTTTACTTGTTAGTATATGATCTCGGTTTTGAATTTTTATGATTTGGTTAGCTCCGATAGGTGATTTGGGACTTGGGAGCGTGATCGGAACGAGTTTTGGAGGTCCGTGGAAGGTCTAGGCTTGAATTGGCAAAATTGGAATTTTGGCGTTTTTCGGTTGAAAGGTGAGATTTTGATATAGGGGTCGGAATGAAATTCTTGAAGTTGGAGTAGGTCCTATGTGTCATTTGTGACGTGTGTGCAAAATTTTAGGTCATTCTGACGAGGTTTGATAGATATTTTGATCGAAAGAAAAAATTGGAAGTTTTTTCAATTCTTAGGCTTGAATTAGATTATGATTTGAGGTTTTGATGTTGTTTTGGGTGTTCCGGAAGTTGGAATACGTTTGAATGGTGATATGCGACTTGTTTGTATTTTTGGTTGAGGTCTCGGGGGCCTCGAAATGATTTCGGATAGTTTTCGGGAAGGTTGAACTTGAGAAATTGCAGCTGATGTTGCTGCTTCTATCATATCCGCACCTGTGGATTGGGGACCGCAGGTGCATGGAGGACCGCAAGTGCGGCTTGGTAACTACATCTGCGATACCGCAGGAGTAGTGAGGTGACCGCAAATGCGAGGCCTGGTGAGATAAGTGAAGTCCGCATAAGCGGATGTTTTTCAGCAAAAGCGGAAGCGCAGGTGCGCTTATGGGCTCGCAGGTGCAAAAGTGCTGGGCAGAATGTATAAAAAGGCCCCTTCGCGATTTTTAGTCATTTGTTCATCATTTTAGTGCGATTTTGGAGCTCCAAGCTGTGATTTTAAGAGGGAATCAAGTGTTGATAGAGAGGTAAGCTACTTGGGCTTTGTATCTTGTGTTTGTGGTGATTAATTCATTGTTTAATCTTGAAAATAGTGGGAAAAATTAGAGAAAGAGTTGTGGAAATTAGGGATTGAAATTGGAGAGTTAAATTGGGGATTTGAGGGGCCATTTGAGGTTCTATTTTGATGATCTTAATATGTATAGACTCGTGAGAGGATGAGGATTCTATTGATGTGATTTTAATCGGATTCCGAGACGTGGACCCAGGGGTTGGGTTGGACCAATTTCAGGATTTTGAGTTTAATTTGATTATTTTCGCGTGGGCTTTGTCCCTTTGGCATGTATTAATGATATGATTCCGATTTTGGATAGATTCGGGGCGATTTGAGGCCGAGTCGAGAGGCAAGGGCATTGTGACGTAGATTTTCGTCCGTTTGAGGTAAGTAATGATTGTAAATGCTGTCCTGAGGGTATGAAACCTCGGATTTCACATCGTTGTGCTACTTTGAGGTGACGCACATGCTAGATGACAAACGTGGAGTCGTGCACCGTTGGGGATTGTGACTTGGTCCATCCCGTACAACTGTTAAGTCACGTATTTGATTTGAAATCTTATGATATTCCATATTTTAGAGATTGATATTATTACGTTGAACTGTATGACATGTTTCGGGCCTTGTGCCGACCTGTTGAGACCCTTAGGGGTATATTTTCACTATTTTTCCTCACTCTATTTGTTTTGAAAGCATATCCTCAGTAATGTTTTACCTGTTTATTATTTAAATCTGGTTTTACCACTTTACTTCTTAAAATGTGAAAACAGTTTGGGCTGAGTTCCCTGTTTTACTGATAGACCGAGGGTCTGATTGTGAGGTTGATGACTGAGATGGACTAAGGTTCTGATTGTAAGGTTGATGACTGAGATAGACCGAGGGTCTGATTGTGAGGTTAATGACCGAGAGAGACCGAGGGCCTGGTTGTGAGGATTATATATTTATGGATCGGGCTGCACGCCGCAGCAATATATATATATATATATATATATATATATATATATATATATATATATATATATATATATATATATATGTATCGGGCTGCATGCCGCATCGATATGTTGGATCGGGCTGCACGCCACAGTGAAATAGCGCTTGGGCTGTAGGAGCCTCTCTGGAGTCTGCACACCCCCAGTGAGCGCAGTCGACTATATATATGGATCGGGCTGTATGCTGCAGCGATATACGGATTGGGCTGTACGCCGAGCAGTTACTATATGGTACCTATTGAGTGTGAGCGCTGATTGGTAAGAGTGGAGTCATGAGCGACTGAGAGGCTTGCCCGAGGGGCTTTATCATATACATGTACTTGAGTGATGCTTTGCCTGAGGGGTCAGTTTATGGACTTACTGTTTTTACTCCTCCTTAAAGTTAGTTCTATTGAATATGTGGATTTGATTAATGCTTTCACTCATCTTTAGCCTGAGCCTCTATTGAAAATGTTGAACTAATGCTTTAAACAACTTTCATTTAAACTAAAGTTTTTAAGTTATGAAATAGTTATGAATTTCTGTTATGCCGAGAGGCTGTATACGAACTATATTTTTGCCCGAGGGGACAATTATGATTTTTCATCACTTTTACTATATATATACTTCATTAAACCTCTATTGAAAAGGTTAGAAAGATGTTTCCAAAGTATTTTACTGATGTTGGGAGTTTAACGAAATTATTTGAACGGTATCCTGTTTTGGGAACATGATGTAATCACTATGGTGCTATGACGTGGTTTACGCAATTTCATACTACTTAGACTGTATTTACTTTTATTACTTAATGGGTTGGAGTACTCACATTACTCCATGCACCTCGTGTGCAGATTCAGGTATTTCGGAACCCGATAGCAGGTGTTCATTGCCCAGAGGCAGAGTCATCAAAGTTTAGCAAGGTAGCTGCCCGGCATTCGCAACATAGCCTTTCTCCCTCTTTGTTTTCATTAGACTGTATTCTGTACATGTTTTTCAGATTTTTCGTTTTATTCAGACCTTAGTAGATGCTCGTGACTTATGACACCCCAATGTCGGGCTTGTATATTATTTCTGCATTGTTCATGTAGACTTACATTATGAAACTTTTGTGTAATTAAAGGCTTAAAATGATTCTTAATGATTAAGGGTTAATTTGGGTGTTGTGTCGGTTGTCCTTGTCTTCACGAGAGGCGCCATCATGACCGGGGTCTGAGTTTAGGGTCGTGACATCGACCGAAAATAATTGATTGCGTTTTCATAGGATATGCAACAAATAGTAAGGCATGCCATTTTTTGGTTCATAAATTAGAAAATCTCGATATTCATATTAATACAGTAATCGAATCAGAAAATACTAAATTCTTTGAGAATGTTTATCCGTATAAAAAGGAATGTAAATTGTCTAGTGAAATATCTAAGCGACCTCGGGATGAAGCAAAGGAAAGTACACCTTTGAGGTGAATCCAATATATAGTAAACGTCAAAGGACAACTACTTCTAATGGATTAGATTTTCTGACGTTCTTGTTAGAAAATGAGCTTCAAACTTTGAAAGAAGTTATGTCTTGCTCGGAAAGAAGTAGTCAATAGTGAGAGAGAATCCATATTAAATAATCATACTTAGGAGTTAGTTGATCTTACTCTAGGGAACGAACCATTAGGTTCCAAATGGATTTTTAAAAGGAAAATAAAAGGCGATGGCATTATTGACAAGTATAAGGCAGACTTATTGTCAAAGGATATAGACAATGAGAAGGCCTTGACTATTTTAACATATACTCGTCGGTAATGAGTATTACGTACATATGGATATTAGTATCATTGGCTACAGTGCATGGTCTTGAAATCCATCAAATGGATGTGAAGACAACCTTCTTATATTAAGATTTAGATTGAGAAATTTACATGGAACAACCTGAGGGGTTCATGGTTCCTGAAGGGAAAAAAGGTGTGCCAACTTGTTAGGTCACATTACAGACTAAAACAAGCACCCAAACAATGACATGCGAGATTTGACCAAATAATACTGCCAAATGTTTTCAAAATTAATGAGTGTAAACAAATGTGTTTATGTCACGGCCCAAAACTAACCCTGTCGTGATGGCGCCTTACGTGGCACTAGGCAAGCCTACACACTACCAAAACCAATCAATATTTTCATTTTAAGACAAAACCAAAGCTATTTAACAATAAGCTTGCATAAGGAGTTTAACTCAAAACAACAATACGGAAAAAAAGCCCGACATCGGGGTATCACTAGTCATGAGCATCTACTACAACCGTCTAACAACATCAAGACTAACATAGCCTGGAAATAATTGAATACAACTAAGGGAGGATAAGGAGGGAGAAAAGCAGGGTTGCGATCGCCAGGCAGCTACCTTACTAACTCTAATGGACCTGCCACTTAGTAATCAACACCCGCTACCGGGTTCAGAAATACCTGGATCTGCACACAAGGTGCAGGGAGTAATGTGAGTATGCTAACTTAGTAAGTAATAAAAGTAAATTGAGACTGAGAAGTAGTGACGAGCAATAAAACATATACAGTTCATATCATGAAATCTCAGTAAAATACAACATGCTTTTAAAATTAGGATATTTAATCAACTAAGCTCATTTAAATCCAGTTTCAGTAAAACTATTTAAAACATCTTTCAAAAGTTTTCACTGAAGTGATGAAACAGTGAGTAAAAAAGATGAAAACATAAACAGCCCCTCAGGCAAAATTCACTCGTATACAGCCTCTCGAGCAACATAAATCAAGAACAGCCCCTCGGTGAACATTACTCGTGAATACCCCCCCCCTCGGGCAAACATGAATCATAAACAGCCCCTTGGGCAAACCTCAGAGTTACTCATATACAGCTCCTCGGGCATTACCTTACAATCTCTCGTAAATAGACCCTCTGGCACAATATGAATCAAGAACAGCCCCTCGGACAAAACATTATATCACTCACTCAGGGTACCCGCGCTCACTGGGGGTGTACAAACTCCGGAGGGGCTCCTACAGCCCAAGCGCTATAACAGGCCACCTCATGTCATAAATCAATTAGGCCCTCTGCCTCATAACAAGCCACATCGTGGCATAAATCAATCAGGACCGCAGCCTCACAAAAATCCTGAATCAATAACAACATGTTGCAGCGTGCAGCCCGATCCCATAATATCCTCACAATACAGGCCCTCGACCTCACTCAGTCAGAAATCTCTCAAGTCACTCGGGCTATTAGTAAAACAGGGTGCTCAGCCCAAAAATATCATTTTATGCATCAAAACAGAGTAATAATGACTGAGTTATAAAATCAGTAAACACAGCATGACAGAGTATAAATCTTAAATCAAAAACAGTGAGAGTATAATAAGAAAAAGCCCCTAAGGGTCCAAACAGCTCTAGCACAAGGCCCAAATATGGCATTCATACCAATTTATAGGAAATTCTTTCTAAAACACATAAGTATCATATAATTTAAGTCAAATACGCAACTTTATAGTTGCAACGGGACAGACCAAGTCACAATCCCCAATGGTGCACGCCCACACACCCGTCACTTTGCATGTGCGTTACCTCAAAATAGTAAAGCAATGTGAAATCTGGGGTTTCATACCCTCAGGACTAGATTTACAATCATTACTTACCTCAAACAAGCCAATTCCAATACCGAGCAAGCCAAGCGATGCTCCAAAAATGCCATCTCACGCGCGCCGACCTCCGAATGGCTCGAAACTAACTAAAAACAACTCAAATATATCAAACAATGCTAAAGCAACCAATCCCAATTGAAAAAGGTCGAATATTTAATCAAAAGTCCAAAATCGACCAAAAAGCCCAACCGAGTCCCGCATCTCAGAACCCGACAAAACTCATAAAATCCGACAACTCATTAAATTATGAGTCCTACCATACTAGTTTCATCCAATTCCGACTCCGAATCGATGTTCAAAACTTAAAAATCACTTTATGAAACTTTAGGCAAAAACCCCAAAATTTCACTTCAAAATCATCAATCAAATGCCAAAAACGAAGATGGATTCATGAAATATAACTAAAATCGAGTAGAGAACACTTAACCCAATACATATGGTGAAAATCGCCTCAAATATCGCCCAAATCCGAGCTCCCCAACTCAAAATATGACCAAATGAACAAACCTTTGTTTTATATATTTTTCTGTCAGCTATTTTGCCTCGATTCACATGCCAAATGATCCCGAAACTCGTTTTTGATGCCTCCATTGGATTCCTTGTAAACGTTTAGACACGTTAGGCTCTCGAATCACTCCATTTGACCTTATATTGAAGGAGATATGTTGGTTTCAATATTTGAAAATAGTGTAGATTATTAAATACAAATTCAATGGCAATTTCCTAATTAATCTGAAAAATCTGGCAACCCAATTCTTAGTAAAATTGCCATAAAATCCACATACGATGTCCACATTTGACAATTCTTTTTTCTATAGCTCCGTAATTACGATACGGATCTAATGCTTTAATAAAAACAGAAATCGGAGCTCATTTGCTTAATGTAGTACCATTTATGATTGGAAAACGACGTCGAAACATCAAAAACGAGCGCAACACAACCCAAACCTATCCGAAACTCAACCGAGCCCCTCGGGACCCTGTTCGAACATACCAACAAGTCTCATATCATAACACGGACCTACTTGATGCCTCAAAACACACATAAAACATCGAAATGACGAATCACACCTCAATTCGAAATCAATGAACTTGAAACTTCAAACTTCCACAATTGATGTCGAAACCTATCAAATCATATCCGATTGACCTCAAATTTTGCACGCAAGTCACATTTGACATTATGGACATGCTCCAACTTCCAGAATCGAAATCTGAACATGATATCAAAAAGTCCGCTCCCGATCAAACTTTCCAAAATTTTGACTTTCGCTATTTCAAGCCAAATTCTACTATGGACCTCCAAATTACAATTCGGACGCGCTCCTAAGTCCAAAAATCACCCAACGGAGCTAACGAAACCATCAAAATCCAATCCGATATTAATTTTTAAAAAGTCAAAACTTGGTCAAACCTTTCAAATTTAAAGCTTCTAGCTGAGAATCATTCTTCCAAATCAATTCTAAATAACCTGAAAACCAAAAGCAACGATTCACATAAGTTATGATAATTCCTACGGAGCTACTCATACCCTCAAACAACTGAGCGAAGTGCAATTGCTCAAAATGACCAGTCGGGTCGTTACATCCTCCCCCACTTAAACATACGTTTGTCCTCGAACGTGCCAGAGTTGTTCCAAAAGCCATCAACTCGCCGTATAATCTCACTATGCACAGTGATCCCACATCACCCTATCCCATATAGGTTTGATAACGCAACATGACTGAAATTTCTTAATCCAACTTAGTCCATAAGTCTTAGGGCCCAATTTCCAACATCCGAAATTTTCTATAAGATCAGAACCTCGTATCTACAATAAGTCTGAACAAGCTGTATCAAATCATATGTGTAACCCAAGATGTAATGACATGATATACCACATAACTCAAACACTCATGGCGATAACTCCTAATCATAGTAGCTGCTCAAAACAACCCAATACCGGTAATACACCTCTTAACAAACAAAGCCTCGTTCTAGCACTTTCATATACTGCCAATGATGAAAGAAACACGCAGAAACTCATAACCATTCGTCAGAACAATTCATGGAGCTCCCTCTTCTCCGACAGGAACTATAGCAGATTTCTAAGTCGACTTCCGATATTATCCTTCCAACCATATTGTAACCAATTCTGATAGTATTCATTCTAGGTCCAATGACCTCATCTCATCCAACATGACCACTCTGATGACATGACACACCAATACAATCCAAAGCCATAACCTATGCAACTCGTGCACCCAATAGCAACATCCCAAATATACTCAAATCATGTAAAAAATGACTCAAACGAGAGGACTCTCTTGCAAGCTTAACAAGTACTGCCACAATGAAATACTGAAAATCCATCACACCCCGTAGCACCATCACACGAATCTAACACAAAGGTTCATACCTTAACATAATTTTGCTGCAATGTGTGCCCCATCCAAACACTAATCCATGGCACATACCTCAAGCCACCTTGCTCAAAATCAATAACCACGCGCAACGACATCAAGTACTCAAAGTGCATTATCATAACTATGGAGAAGCAAATGACATAACACCACACAAAACCCGAAAGAGCATAACCAATACACCATACACCAAGCAATACCCAATACTCTTCCCGCTCAAATTTCGCTATAAGACCCCAATAGAACCGAACCATATGTGCATATAACCAACAAATCATAACCCTTCGTAACATAGAAGAGTAGCTCATAGATCACTCAAGAACACGAATAAGCTCAACAACAATCGAATGGCACATCCATCAACAATAGCAGTTCGGAGTCAACAAATTTGACCCGGTACAGAACACACCTCCATGTTGGGCCTACCAATGAACCCCAAATTAGCTTTGGTCCCCTACAATAGATAAATAACCCTCCAAAAGTCTACAATGACTGAATCACAACACATACTAACCTCTGACTAACCTTGGCTACTTTTACGGTCCACAACCACGAAACAATCTACTCACGAGAACTCCCAGTCTCTTAATCCATAGAACATACAAATCACCATCTCTGATCTCAACTCCACCGCCTGAATGCCCACACTTCTCCAATTACACAGTCACCCCACGAGGAATACTTCTAAAATTCCTCTATGCCACAAAGCAAAATTTGAACTCCAAGAGTCGATCAAACAAGAGAGTGTTGTAATACCAATGAAGTATCCATAACTCCCACACATCGCCCTTTCTAAAATGTATACTCTCATCAAGCCATACCAGTTAGTAATATCATTTACCTAGTCATCAGAAACTATCGATGTTGCCTAAGAATTTATGAACTTCTTTTCAGAACTGAACCATAACCTTACATATGCAAATCCCAACCCTACACAACATATTGGATATACCATTCCATCCCATGATAAATATGAGAACTTCATAATCCACTCTGAGTCACAAGTAAATACGTACTCAACTAGCCAAGAACTTTCCATTTGACCCCATCTAGGAGAAGATCACTATACATCACATGCTCCTCACGCCAGTAGAAGATATACCTCTCTAACCATGGTAGAAACCATCAAGAACTCTCCGAATCCCATTAGCTCAAAACCCAACCATCAAGATTGAATCTTTCTAACCCAACTAAGCTACGCAGGTCACCAAAACTTAAGAGCATTGCCACAAAACATCTGTAGAAACACATTACCTCATAAACACCCAAAGAACTAATCATACCCATTACCATGACGATCCAACCTACTACCAAGATGTCATATCTATCCGAGTTCCTTTTGAATTGCATTCACATTGATACTTCTCCTCGCCATAATACCTCAATCCTCAACCCAGACTCACCACACGAGACCCTAACATAAACCACACTTCCCTAAGGCTCATAAGTCGTTGAATGCTCTCTTAAGCACCCCAAAAGTACCACAATCGAGATACCCACTCCGAAGAGACCTTCTATAAATATCAAGTTGTTAATTTAACTTTCCTGATACTGAAATGTAGAATCCATAATGATGTAGAAATATTGTGATCCTCAACACCATCCAATATAACTCTCATCTTCTAGCCACATACAAACCCACAAAAAAATTCTTAATTCCCACATATAAATCTTGAATTCATTAGAACCGTTCTTGAGATTTATCCACTCTGCCCAAATCTCAATTAGACTGATCAAATGGGCCGATCGACCTGAGCCCCATTAGCACTCCAACACCCAAGGATATAACCCCACTTTAATGTAACTAGATAAATTTTTGCCCCATGCACATTACATCCTTCACCAATAACAACTCAAATCATTCCATGATTCTCATATACTCATAAAACCTAATACAACTCATATCTAGAAATTCCCTTTACTCGAGTCATCCTTAATCTCAACCTCTGCAAGTCATATCTGATTCACCAGTATACCTCAAACTGAAACTAATAAGACACTTAGCCATGCAATTAACTTATCAATAGCATACTCCCCCACTTGGCTCAAAGCCATAGATCAAAACACACAAAAACTCACAATGCTCATATTTTATTAATCCCATAATACCATAGTGAGATTGAATTAAATCCTTCATAAGCTCGTGCAACACAAACCATCTAGTACTTCAAATCATCTGCAAATCTCGCATTCACCCTCGTAACAGTCAAGACAACTCTAATACATGATCCAAACTCAATCTGCAGTACATAAACATCTCTTTATACCCTTCCACCGTCATAAACATCACGCAATTACTTAATCTTACTGAGTCTAAACTTATATCACGATATGAAATCTACTTCATTTCCCAATTAAAAAACATGAAAAGATCCTTCAACACACCTATAACTCGGGGTTATACATCAAATCAAGATGGAAATAAAGCACCAAATAGTTCTTCTACCCTCAAGCAGACCCTCCTCGTCACATCCAAATCATATGAACACATCTCACAGTCACATCATACTTATCACGTAGTCATCCAGCCATCACTTCCACTAATAGGGACACTACCGAACATGTAAATCCAAAAGAACGCGCTCACACAATCAACACTTCAGTGCTCAAACTACAGGCAAAGCCTAGCCCCAAGTCCTCCAGACTGGCCCAACATCAACACACAAAAATTGCATCTCACCTCTCGTTTAGGGAATCACAAGTCGTTGATGCACAGTAGATACTGAGCGCTCATGCGCGCATACGAACGCGTGGAAGGAATTTCAAGAGTTATATTTCAAGCTGAATCAATGTTGCACGATAAGAATTTAAGAATGTGGGATTTCCTAAAGGTTCTGCAGCCTCTCAAAGATAAGTACAGATGTCTTTGTACTTATCCGCGAGACTCTGCTAAACTTGCTCATGACTCGTGAGACCTATGTAACCTAGGCTCTGATACCAACTTGTCACGACCAAAAACTAACCTTGTCATGATGGCGCCTAACGTGGTACTAGGCAAGCCGACACACTACCAAAACCAATAAATATTTTCATTTTAAGACAAAACCAAAGCTATTTAATAATAAGCCTACATAAGGAGTTTAAATCAAAATAACAGTGCGGAAAGAAAGCCTGACATTGGTGTGTCACTCGTCATGAGCATCTACTACAACCGTCTGACAACATCAAGACTAACATAGCCTGGAAATAATTGAATACAACTAAGGGAGGATAAGGAGGGAGAAAAGCAGGGCTACGGTCGCCAGGCAGCTACCTTACTAACTTCGATGGACCTGCCACTGAGTAATTAACACCCGCTACCGGGTTTAGAAATACCTAGATCTGCACACAAGATGCAGGGAGTAATGTGAGTATGCCAACTCAGTAAGTAATAAAAGTAAATAGAGACTAAGCAGTAGTGACGAGCAATAAAACATATACAGTTCATATCATAAAATCTCAGTAAAATACAACAGGCTTTTAAAATCAAGGTTTTGAATCAACTCAGCTCATTTAAATCAAGTTTCAGTAAAACCTTTTAAAACATCTTTCAACAGTTTTCAACGAAGTGATGAAACAGTGAGTAAAAATGATGAAAACATAAACAGACCCTCAGGCAAAACTCACTCGTATACATCCCCTCGGGCAACATAAATCAAGAACAGCCCATCGGCGAACATCAATCATGAACAGCCCCCTCAGGCAAACATGAATCATAAACATCCCCTCGGGCAACCCTCATGTCACGACCCTAAAACCGACCCAGTTGTGATGGCACCTATCGTAAAATTAGGCCAGCCGACACAATTCCCGAATCAACTAGTATTCAATAAAAGTCATTTTAAGCCATTAATTAATCAATAATCTCATAATGTAAGTCTAAATGATCAGTGCGGAATAAATACACAAGCCCGACATCGGGGTGTCATAAGTCACAAGCATCTACTAAGGTCTGAATACAATAAAGAGTCTGAAAATAAACTATAATAGGCTAAGGAAGATAAGAGGGAGAGAGAGAGAGAGAGAGAGAGAGTAGGGATGCGAACGCCGGGAAGCTACCTTGCTAACTCCGATGACTCTACCACTGAGCAATCAACGCCCACTATCGGGTTTAGAAATACATGAATCTGCACACAAGGTGCAGGGAGTAATGTCAGTATGCCAACTCAGTAAGTAATAAAAGTAAATGAAAGTTGAGCGGTAAGAAAACACGTAAACCATGTCATGACGCTATAGCAAATACAGTACGTTTCCAAAACAGTACAGAAATCATTTATTTTGTAAATCAGACTCAGTTTCAGTAAAAACCCTTTGCTTTTTAAAACATCTCCAATAGTTTCAAACGAGTGATAAAACAGTGAGTAAAAATGATAAAAACGTAAACAGCCCTTCGGGCAAAACATGTACCATAAACCACCCCTCGGGCACAATATCAACAGAACTCGCCCCTCGGGCACAATATCAACAGAATCAGCCTCTCGGGCTACCTCACAATCACTCGTAATCAGCCCCTCAAGCATAATGTGAATTAAGAACCGCCCCTCAGGCAACAATATGAAACAACAACAGCCCCTCGGGCTACATCACATCACTCACACTGGGTACCCGCGCTCACTGGGGGTGTTCAGACTCCGAAGGGACTCTTACAGCCCAAGCGCTATAACAATCCATCTCGTGGCATAATCAAACTGGCCCTCGGCCTCATAACAAGCCACCTCGTACCATAACAATCAGTCCCTCAGCCTTATAATCATGAATCAGTAACAATATGCTGTGGCGCTCAGCCCGATCCCATAATATCCTCACAACACAGGCCCTCGACCTCACTCAGTCAGAAATCTCTCAAGTCACTCGGGCAACAGTAAAACATTATGCTCAGCCCAAAATATCATTTAAAAATATCAAAACATAGTAAATACGACTGTGTTATGAAAACAATAAAGTACAGCATGATTGAGTACAGATATTAAGTCAAAACAGTGAGGAATAGTAGTAAAATCCCCTAAGGGTCCAACACAGTTGGTACAAGGCCCAAATATGACATTCAGTCCAAAACATAGTAATACTTTTCAAAAACACAATGATATCAAACAGTTTTCAATCAAATACGCGACTTAATAGTCGTACGGGATGGACCAAGTCACGATCCCCAACAGTGCACGACCTCACGCTCAACATGTGTGTCACCTCAAAGTAGCACAATGATGTAAAATCCGAGTTTCATACCCTCAGGACAACATTTACAATCATTACTTACCTCAATCTGGTCCAAATTCTAGCCCACGATGCCTTTGCCTCTCAACTCGGCATCTGGATGCTCCAAATCTAGCCAAAAACAGTACCATATCATCAAAGTATGCTAAGGGAAAAAAACCCACTCGAAAATAACCAATTTACATCAAAAATCCCGAAATTGGCCAAACCCCACCCTTGGGCCCACGTCTAAAAATCTGATAAAAATTGTATCAATAGAATTCTTATCTTCCCGCGAGTCCATACATACCAAGAACATCAAAATCGGACCTCAAATGGCCCCTCAAATCCCTAATTTACACTCTCCAATTTCAAGCCCTAATTCCCCAATTTTAGGCTTTAAATCCCACTAATTTCATATCTAATTAGTTAGAAATCACCATAGAATCGAGTATTGAGTTCACAAATCTTACCTCCAAGTGTTTCCCTTCGATTCCCTCTTCAATCCCTCTCAAAAAGCTTCAAAAACACTCAACAATGGTGGAAAATGGGCTAAAAATCACGAAGGCACTATTTAAACATTCTGCCCCAGGTATTATTTCCTTCTTCGCGAACACGGTAGCTCCCTTGCGTTCGCGAAGCACAATTTGTCTCATGCCAAAATTCCCTTCTTCGCGAATGCGAGGGCCCACCTGCGAACGTGAAGACCAAACAGCTGACCTTACATGAACGCGGAACACTCCTCGCGAACACGTAGCTTTAACTCAGGAACCTTTTGCGAACGCGGGACTTACATCGCGAACACGAAGAACAAACCATCTTCCTCTGTCACCAACCCTTCGCGAACGCGAAGAACAAAATTCTGCAACAGAATAGAAGAAAAATCTGCAACTCTCAAAAACCAAGAATTGGTTCGTTAACCACCTGAAACTCACCCGAGGCCCTCGGGACCTCAACCAAATATGCAGACACATCCAATAACATCACTCAAACTTGTTCCAACTTTCGGAATGCTCAAAACAACATCAAAACATCAAATCACCCTCGGATTCAAACCTAAGAAATTCCAAAACTTCCGAATTTCGAATCCGATTAGAAAGTCTATCAAACCTCATCTGAATGACCTAAAATTTTGCACACACGTCACAAATGACACAATGGACCTACTCCAGTTTCCAGAATTCCATTCCGACCCTGATATCAAAATTTCCACTGGCGACCGAAAAATTCCAAAATTTTGATTTCGCCAATTCAAGCCTAAATCTACCATGGACCTCCAAAATACATTCCGAACGCACTCCCTAGTCCAAATCCAAGATCAAATACTAAAAGGTCAAAACTTGATCAAACCATTCAAATTTAAAGCTTCAAACTGAGAATTGTTCTTCTAAATTTATTCTGATTATCCTGAAAACCAAAACCGACGATTTACATAAGTCATAATATAGCACACGGGGCTAGTCATACCCGAGAACTGGCGAGCGAAATGCAAAAGCTCAAAACGACTGGTGGGGTCGTTACACCTCACAGTCACTCATATACAGCCTATCGGGCATTACCTCACAATCGCTCGTAAACAGCCCCTCGGGCACAATATGAATAAGAACAGCCCCTCGAGCAAAACATCATATCACTCACTCAGGGTACCCGCGCTCACTGGGGTTGTGCAGACTCCGGAGGGGCTCCTACAGCCCAAGCGCTATAATAAGCCACCTCGTGACATAAATCAATCAGGGCCTCAGCCTCATAACAAGCCACCTCATGGCGTAAATCAATCAGGACTGCGGCCTCACAAAAATCATGAATCAAGAACAACATGTTGTGGCGTGCAGTCCGATCCCATAATATTCTCACAACACAGGCCCTCGACCTCTCAGTCAGAAACCTCTCAAGTCACTCGGGCTATTAGTAAAATAGGGTGCTCAGCCCAAAAATATCATTTTATGCATCAAAACGGAGTAATAAAGACTGAGTTATAAAATTAGTAAACACAGCATGACTGAGTATAGATCTTAAATCAAAAACAGTGAGAGGATAATAAGAAAAAACCCTTAAGGGTCCAAACAGCTCTGGCACAAGGCCCAAATATGGCATTCAGCCCAATTTATAGGAAATTCTTTCTAAAACACATAAGTATCACATAATTTAAGTCAAATACGCAACTTTATAGTTGCTACGGGACAGACCAAGTCACAATTCCCAGGTGCACGCCCACACGCCCGTCACCTAGCATGTGTGTCACCTCAAAATAGTAAAGCAATGTGAAATACGGGGTTTTATACCCTCAAGACACGATTTACAATCATTACTTACCTCAAACAAGTCAATTCCAATACCGAGCAAGCCAAGTGATGCTCCAAAAATGCCATCTCGCGCGTGCTGACCTCCTAACGGCTCGAAACTAACCAAAAACAACTCAAACACATTAAACAATGCAAAAGCGACCAATCCCAATTGAAAAAGGTCGATTCTTTAATCAAAAGCCCAAAATCGGCCAAAAAGCCCAACCCCGGCCCGCATCTCGGAACCTGACAAAACTCACAAAATCCGATAACTCATTCAATTATGAGTCCAATCATACTAGTTTCATCCAATTCCAACTCTGAATCGATGTTCAAAACATAAAAATTTACTTTATGAAACTTTAGGCAAAACCCCCCCCCCCCAAATTTCACTTTGAAATCATCAATCAAATGCCAAAAACGAAGATGGATTAATGAAATACAACCAAAAATGAGTAGATAACACTTACCCCAATACATATGGTAAAAATTGTCTCCAAAATCGCCCAAATCCGAGCTTCCCAACTCAAAATATGACCAAATGAACAAACCCTTATTTTATATATTTTTCTGTCAGTTATTCTGCCTCGATTCTTATACCAAACGATCCCAAAATTCACTTCTGATACCTCCAATGGATTTCTTGTAAAATTTTAGTCAAGTTAGCCTCTTTAATCACTCCATTTGACCTTATATTGAAGGAGATATGTTGGTTTCAATATTTAAAAATAGTGCAGATTTTTAAATACGAATTCAGTGGCAATTTCGTAATGAATCTAAAAATCTAGCAACTCAATTCTTAGTAAAATGACCATAAAATCCCCATACGATTTCTAAATTCAACAATTCTCTTTGTTATAGCTTCGTAATAACAATACGGATCTAATGCTTCAGTAAAAAACAGAAATCGGGGCTCATTTGCTTAATGTAGTACCATTTATGCTTGAAAAATAATGTCGAAACATCAAAAACGAGCGCAACACAACTCAAACCTATCCGAACTCACCCAAGCCCCTCGGGACCCTGTTCGAACATACCAACAAGTCTCATATCATAACAATGACCTACTTGAGGCCTCAAAACACATATAACAACATCGAAACGACGAATCACACCTCAATTCGAAATCAATGAACTTGAAACTTCAACAACTGATGCCGAAACCTATCAAATCATGTCCGATTTACCTCAAATTTTGCAGCAAGTCACATTTGACATTATGGACCTCTTCCAATTTTCGGAATCAGAATCTGACACTGATATCAAAAAGTCCACTCCCGATCAAACTTTCCAAAATTCCAACTTTCATTATTTCAAGCCAAATTCTACTACGGACCTCCAAATTACAATTCGGATGTGCTCCTATGTCCAAAAATCACCCAACGGAGCTAATGGAACCATTAGAAATCCAATCCGAGGTCAAATTCTAAAAAGTCAAAACTTGGTCAAACCTTTCAAATTTAAAGCTTCTAGCTGAGAATCATTCTTCCAAATCAATTCCGAATAACCTGAAAACCAAAACCGACTATTCACATAAGTCATAATACTTCCTACAGAGCTACTTATGCCTTCAAACAACCAAGCGAAGTGCAATTGCTCAATCGGTCTGGTCGTTACAGTTTATGTTAAGAATACTTCAAATCATATAGTAATTATTTGACTATATGTGAATGATATGTTGATGAAATATTTAAAATGTGGGGGTTTTTAGCTCATGTATGATAAAAGCCAATGTTAGACGTAATGTCTAAATGACATATTTTTTTAATTCCACCAATCCTTAGTGGATATTGATACGATAGTCGGTGAATTCATTACTTGTTCAGTCTTAGTGATGACTAGTGATGAAACTACAAATTCAAATTTATTTGTGTGCCTTTCCAGAAATGATTTGTTCTTTCTTGAACATTTATAATGTTTAGCTCTTTTATGAAAGGATGTCACCTGGAAGGCTTTGACTTTTCATTAAAAGTGTGTTTGTATATTTTGTATAAACATGATCGTTCATGAACGAATGTATTAATACGTTGGTCTATAATGACGTAAACCAACCGATGAACATGACCAAAATCCATTGCAAGTTGGATTTGTTTTATGAATGAAGATGATATAATTTGCATATCGTATAGACGTATGAATAAATAACATACAAATGCTTGAAAATGGCAGAGTGATTGTGAAATGTGTTATAAATTAAAAGGTTGTGGCCACAACTGATGCCAGTCATTCCAGTTGTTGTTATAATATATTATTTCTACATTAAGTATAGTTAATAATCTGATATGCAATAGAAAGTCGAGACGTATTAGTCTACGATAGTTTGCATTGAACTATCATGACAATAAAATGAGTTTTGGAATATTTGAAATATATCTATAACTATGCATTGCACTATAATAAGTATCCTGCGGTTATTGAGGAGTATAGTGATGCAAATTGGATCACCGGATCAACCTAAACTAAATCCACCAGTGGATATATTTTTACATTCAGTGGACGAGCAGTGTCTTGGAAATTGTCCTAACAAACGTGCATTTCCGCTCTACAATGGAGGATGAGTTTATAGCTTTAGACAAGGCCAGTGAATAAGTTGAATGGATCTGGAATATCTTGAAGAAATTTCATCTTAGCCCAACATATTGGCACCTATATGCATACATTATGATGGTCAAGTGACAATAGGAAGGGCCGGGAGCATTATGTATAACAAAATATCTTATCATATATGACGAAGACAACCTTTAGGCAATTACTCTCTAGGGGAATTATCATAATTGACTATGTGAAGTCAAGCGATAATGTGTCGGATCTATTAACAAAGGCCTAACTAGAGAGGTAGCTGAAAGATCATCGAGGGGAATGGGACTATAGAAGAGGACAAGTTATTATGGAGGTAACTCTACCTACAAGACTGGAGATCGCAAGATCTAGGTTCAAAGAGCTAAAACAAAGTCATTAATGACGGTTCAACATTGCCAAATAAAATTTCTTTTTGGTCCATTCTCGTGATGAGATAATGTTCAGTACCAAGGATAAAATGTTAAGGCTTTTTAATGGTTTCTAAGTTTGATACGGGATATATAAAATAGTGTAACTACGGGATAACACATTGAGGAATCACCTACGTAAGTGTGAAGTGTTAGCCGCTTCAAGAAGAGTTTTGTAAGGCCATTTCTCTATGCACTTATGAAACCAGGCGGTGTTCATGGCTGAAATGAACACAACAATGAGAACCAAATATAGTTAAAGGTTGATTGTGTTATGGTTGTCTAGGTATACATAAAAGCTCGACGGTTCAAAGATATAAAATCTACTGATTGACCGAGTATATCTGACATAAGCTCATTACGGAAAGTTCAAAGGGATGCCTACTTATCCATATGCGATTAATCCTTACTTGTGAATCATACAAGTTTTTTGCATATTTTTTAAACATATTTCTATTCCCCATTCATGTGAGGGATTATTAGGTTTCATGAATCGGAAATGGAAGAGGTACCTTTTGAATTGCACCTCTTCATCTCACCCTTTTATTATCTATAAATTTAGAGGCTTAGTCTCATTTTTTATACATAGAAAATCTGGAATCTTCTCCTCTCTTTTCTACATTGTTGCATTATTTTTTCAAATAAATAAAGTCTCAAGCATGATTTGCTCCGTTTATTGAGTTCGCTGCAGTTCTGTAATATCGTGCCAGTATTACAGAATAGTTTTTTCATTCTATACTAGGAGGAAGTAATCCATAACCTTGGGCAATAATGAAGGAATTAAATTCCTTAAGGACATACAAGCAACTTGTGAGCTCGAAAATTATTTTATATTTTGTTTATTGAACTAACATTACTTTACTTCTCTGATTTTTGGTTTCGAGCAAAGATTAACATTATCTATGTCCTAAATTAGTGCCTTACATTGTCAGCTCCCATAACAGTTTCAATATAATCTTCGTTCATCGTATTCCATTCATTACTTTTATCTCAAAATCTCCATAGGATCTTTGGCTGAATCTCCAGCACCAACATCACCATATTAATTAACACTACTAGAAAATGACAAATTTTTGACCGTCAAATCGGTCGAAAATCGATCTTTTCCGACGGATTACTGACCGAAAAAGGTCGGCCAAAAACACATGGTCGCAAATAATTTACGACTGAATCGGTTGGAAATTTTTCACAGATTTGGTTGCAAATTCAAAAATAAGGACGGGTTTAAATATAAGAGATTTGCGACTGATTCGGTCGGTAAATATCCGACCGATTCGGTTTCAAATTTAAATAATAAAATAAATACATAATTTAAATTTACGACCGAATCGGTCGTCAAATTTGTGAAAAAGTTTACGTAAAAAAAATTAAAAACTTATAATTTGCGACCGAATCGGTGCAAATCTGAAAAAAATTTGCAATTGATTTAGTCACAAATCAGCTCCAGATCTGGAAAAAAATAGCAGAATTTTGCTGTATTTTTAACTAAACTAGCTGCCAAATAAAACAACCAACAATCTCAATCGTAGATTCAATCAAATTCTTCGACAACAATCTAAAGCCTAGATTCAACTACCAAATTAATATGAAAAGTGTAACAAAAGCATAATATGAATAATAATTACTACACCAAAAAAATAAAAAAGTACTCCCTCCGGTCCACAATAAGTGACCAATTTGCTTTTTTATTTTGGTCCAAAATAAGTGTCCATTTATATAATCAAGAAAAAAATTCAATTTGTTTTTACAAAATTACCCTTATGTACATATCCCTAAAAAAAATTCTTACTCCTCACGTTAAATATTTAATTAAGGGTAGTTTAGTCATACTATGTATTTGTAAAGAATTTAGTATTTTCTTAATGCGCGTGCCAAAAGTAAATTGGTCACTTATTGTGGACCGGAGGGAGTACATACTAATTTACTCTCTTCTTTCATAGTAAATCGTCCCAAACTTGTTCCACTATTAATTCTTTGTGGCTTTTCGAGTTTTGATAATAAAGATATTGTGAAAAAACAAAAACTACAAATACTAATTTCAGCAAATAATGTGTTTTTCCCTATGAGGTTAAGAAAAAAATGGAACAAAGAAGAAAAAATTGAGGAGACGGGAAAACTGACCGCAAGAAGGGAGAGAGAGAGAGAGAGGTGTCGCCGGAGAAAGAGGGCTATTGTTGGAGCACCGTGATGTTTGGGAGGGGATTTCCAGCGAGGAGAGAACAAAAAGAGAGAATGAAGAAAGAGAAAGAAAAAATAAAGGGGTCAGGGGTTTTAAAAACAATTGCTGACTAAATCGGTTGAAAATTTTTAAAACAAAATTGACTGATTCGGCCGTAAATGAGGTCAACGAAGTCCGACCTCATTTTAATAAATTTTTGCAACCGAATCGGTCGCAACTTTTAAATTTTTTTTATTTTTTCGACTGAATCGATCGCAAATGAGGCCAACGAAGTCAGACGACCGAATTGGTCGCAATCTTTTTCTTTTTTAATTTTTAATTTTTCCGGCCGAATCGTCGCAAATGCCTTCGTGGTATTTTTCGCCAAATTTTGCGATGGATGTATACGGAATATCCACTGTAAACATTAATAAAAATTGAAAAATATATTTTTATGCCATTTTCGACTGATTCCGTCGAAAATATGACTTCTTTTTTCGGTCGGAATGGGTCGTTTGTTAGTAGTATAACTTTACGTACATAATAAACAGTGCAAAAAATTCAATACATGTAAAAATTAGAACAATAAGTTATGCATATCATGAATAATGAAAAAAACTACTATATTAATATTCATGTCACGATCCAAAATCTACCAGTCGTGATGGCACCTAACCCAACCCGCTAGGTAAGCCAATTAACAATTATCCAATTCCATTTAACTTAATAAAATAATTAAACAACAGAATTATCTAAATCTTATACATTTCCCAAGGACTGGTAGTACAAATCATGAGCTTCTAAAAATAGAGTTTACAAAGCTGTTATGAAGAAAATACATCTTCTGTTGGAAAAGTACATAAATAGACTTTTATAATCTAGGCTATCATGAACAAGAGGCAGCATACAGCAGGAATGCAGGTACACCTTCAAATCCATCAACTAGCGATCGCAGCAACATCAGCATCCAGGATCAGCATGCAATGTGCAGGAAGTGCAGTATGAGTACAACCGACCCCATGTATTCAAAAAGTAACAAACATAACCTCAGGTTGAAAGCAGTGATGAGCTGGTACATAAGTCGGGTCCAACACAAATAACCAACACTAGTTCATACAATATAGAGCAAATAAATAAGGAAATAGCTCAGAAATAAAGTGCTCAGATTTTTCATAATTTTTCGAAAATAGTTTCACTTCTCAAGTATACCAATAAAAGCTCAAATCCTCTACCGAAGTCAAAGCGAACACAATTTTGAGCTTCTTCATCGTTGAGCTTCTTTGAGCTTCTTCATGCTTGTTTAAAGCAGCCATAGCAACGTTGACCTCTCCCCAGCCTTTGGCTGTGGGAGAGCAAAATTTTCAAGCAGATAGGATCAACAATCCCCCTAAATTGACTTATGCAGCAAGTGTTTCAAAAGAAATTGTGCGACAAAACCAAAATATAGTGCTATGTCCAGTCAGATTTGAACACGGAGAACCATTTATTGAATTCACCACAGATGAGGTGAAAGAATTCGTCATAGAGGAAGGTTTACACCAAGCAGTCATCATCAAGTTTTCTTATGGAAAACTAGAACTTCACGATCTCAGAAGAACTTTTTCAAATCAGTTCGATGTGAAAGGATCTTGTAACATCGGGCAGCTGGAGTTTAGACACATACTGGTACGATTTGATCTTTATGATGATTATGTCAATTTTGTTTCCAGATCTACTGGGCACATTAACTCCAAAGGAGACGAGTTCTTCTTCATAACATTTCCTTGGACGATTGGATTCGATCCAAAAGTAGAGACGTCGAAGGCAGTGGTATAGATCTCATTCCCAGAGCTTCCACCAAATTATTTTGCCAAAATATCTTTGATGTCAATTGCATCAACAGTTCGAAAACCTCTAGCTATTGACAAAACGACAAAAGATCTAACAAGGCCAAGTGTTGCGAGGGTCAAGGTGTTGTTGGATCTGTTGGATAAGCATCCAAAAAAATCAAGATTTTAGTCGTCGACAAACTTTCTAGAAAATCTACTGATTTCCACCAAAAGGTTGTGTATGATCATCTTCCAATGTATTTTACAGGTTGTAAGCACCAAGGACATGATGAAAATTCATGTCGATCGATGAAAGGGAGAAATAAATATGCAGAGGAAAAATCAGAGGAAACACATCGAACTGATTTGGACCAAATTTCTACAGAAAAGCTTCAGGGAGATGCAAGGCAATTGTTGAATGCAATAAGAGATGCCAACCACGTGAAAGAGAGTGACAATGTCACTCAGACACAGGGCATGGGCAGTGACACTGCTCCTATTCAGAATACGTTGAAGGGCAAGGCTAATGCTACAGGAACTAGTATGATCCTCACAGGTCAAAAGCAAAACTGTGCATGATGAAGCATGTCAATAATGAGAATGTTGTTCAAAGCAAAACTGGGCATGAGATAATTACATTGAATAATGTAACTCATCAGAATCAGAAGACTAATATTTTGGCACAGGTGGAGATCGAAGATGATCAGACAAACAAGTTTCAAACTATAAACAGATTTGCAGTTCTAGAAATGGAACAATGTGATGCAAATGAAGGAAATCATATGATGGGGAAAGGAGGAACATATGCTCTAAATAACAGAGCTAATATAGAGCCAAATGGGAAGGTAATTGCAGCAGCAGATGTTACCAATACAATAACAACTCTTACTGTCAGACACACGGATTATCAAAAGTGACGAAGCAGTTAAATCCAAATGCTACTGCTTTTAAGCTTATTGATAAAGAGAATTTAAACCAATCACAGTCACAACAAGAACCTACTGCACAATGGGCTAATAAGGTTTTTGGAAGCAAGTTAGTTACCACTAATCAATCGTGTCAAGATATCCCATCTCAGTCAATGGATACATATGGTATATCTGAACATGTGAATGAGAAAGATAGATTAGCTTTGACTAGCGGCAAACTATGGGAGGATCAAGCAGAAGAAGACTCCGAAGAAGTTCAAATTGAAGAACTCACAAGTTTGATAAATGAGGGGCAAGATTCTAATTTCTACATTGTCTTAGTTTATCATTTTCAAAGCATCATCACTTGTAATAGCATCATAGAGTGTGTTATAAACTCTATGGCGATCATAGAGTACTTGGTACTTTCAAGTTCCTATTTTTTACATGCTTGCTAGAAGATGAGGCTTTATCTTTGCCTCAATAGGATTGGTAAGGTAAGGTTTAGCACGGTTAGTGTTGCCTTGGTCCTATGCCTTTGGAAAATTATCCACACGGCTATGAGATTATATGCCCTCGTGAGACTTTGCCGGCAGCTACACCATGAATCCTCTACATAAGGCTGCCATCATAAGGCAATGTGAGGCGCAGAGGAGTGATTATATAGCCAAGGCATATGGGTAACAATACCTGTGCTATTGTCCCCCTTATTTATACTTTTCCTAATTGTTGTATTTTTATTTTTCTTTTATTAATAAAAAATTGAGCCCTATATGCTTGCCTAGGGGATTGCCAAAAAAAAATCGTTAAAAATATGAGTAAGTTTTGGAAATTGTAACTTTTTCCTGAAAATCCTTCCCACAATAGGTAAACATGTTTCATTTCCTTTTTCAAATAACAAGTGTGAAATACTTCTCTATAATGACATATCGATGTATGTCGTACAACATGAGGAAAAATGCGTCTCTATGTATGTATGCCATATATATATGCCAATGCCATGTACCTCATAGAAGGATCATGTACTCACACTCTCCGAGTACTCAACCTCACTGCATCCCACTCAACCACTCGGTACTGTATATGTCCCATACGACCCAGGGAAATCCATCTCGGAGCATATACAACATTGACTGTAAGTCGCCCAGTACCAAGGATAAAGGGTAATCCAACCCTGTGGAGAAATCCATCTCCAGGTATCAAGTACTTCGGACACATCCATGCCCAGGTAAATCCATCCCTCAATAATATATAAATGCTCAACCACCCGGTATAATATATGGCCCATGCGGCCTAGGGAAATTCATCCTGGAACATACTCAACAATGACTAGACGTCACTTGGTACCGGGGAAAAAGGAAAATCCATCCCTGTGGAGAAATCCATCTCCATATATCAATACTTCGGACAAATCCATGTCCATAGAAATCCATCCATCAATAATATCATCCGCGCTCACTAGAGGTGTGTTACAGACTCCGGAGAGACTCCTACAGCCCAAGCGCTATCATAATCATCAATATAACTATTGCGGCATACATCCCGATCCAATAATTGTCACTCATAACCAAGCTCTCAGCCTCACTCAGTCATCACTCTCCAGTCTCACCCACGGGCTCACAATGTCATGAAAACTTACCCGGAATAATGATATGATGTATCAATAAGCAACAACTGAGACTGAGATATGATATGAATGCATGAATACAACTGAGTACGACATATCAATGAAATCAATGAGATGACAACAAGAAACGACCACTATGGGTCCTAACAATATCAGCATAAAGCCTAAACATGATATTTAGCATGATGTACAACTAAATTATTTTATCACATGGTGAAAAGCACAAATATCAACAAAATGGGCCACTAAACAGTGCCCAGGTAATAACAAAGTCACAACTCATAGGGTGCACGCCCACACGCCCATCACCTAGCATATGTGTCACCTCAACACCAATCACAAAACACATAATTCAGGGTTTTATATCCTCAGCACTAAATTTAGAAGAGTTACTTATCTTAGACAGGCCAATTCTGACACCGAGCAAGCCAAGTGATGCTTCAAGAATGCCATCACATGCATAGCGACCTCCGAATGGCTCAACACTAGCCAAAAGCAACTCAAATACATCAAATAAAACACAAGGAAGCAATACAAATGATACAGATCAAATCCGAAGTCAAATCTCAAATCCCTCCAAAAATGGTACTCGTGCCCACGCCTCGAAACTCGACAAAACTCACAAAATCCGACAACCCATTCAATTACGAGTCAAACCATATTGTTTCACTAAAATCGACTCTAAATCGGTGTTTAAAACTCAAAAATTCATATTATGAAATTTTAAGCCAAAACCCCCAATTTCCTCTTTCATTTCATCAACCAATTGCTAAAAATGAAGATACATTCATGAAATATAATCAAAACTGAGTGTAGAACACTTACCCCAATCCTTGTGATGAAAATAACTCCAAATATCGCCTCAATCCGAGTCCCACATTTCAAAATATGAAGGAAGAATAAAACCCTCGATTTTTATAACTCTGCCCAGCACTTTCCGCATTTACGGTACAATTGCCGCATCTGCGGTAAAAGTCCGCTTCTGCGAAAATAACATTGCTAGAAATCCCCTGCACCTGTAGATGTCAAATCCCGCTTCTGCGAAGCCTTACGCACCTGCATTTCCAATTTCCGCATCTGCATGCAGGTGTGCTAATAAATCCACTTCTGCGGTCTTTCTCACCCGGCCACTTCTCGCTTCTGTGACTCCACGAATGCTTATGCGACCATCGCACCTGCGCAAATCAGCCACAGGTGTGGTCATACCAAAACCAGAAACCTTCAGCTATGCAACATGAAATGAAATGATCCGAAATCGATCCGAAACATGCCCGAGCCCCTCGAGACTCCGTCCAAACATACCTGCAAGTCACATAACATCACAAGAACATACTCCAGGCCTCAAAATGCACATGACAACATTGAAACGACAAATCACACCTCAATTCGTAATCATTGAACTTTGAAACTTCAACTTCCACAAGCGATGCCAAAACCTATCAAATCACGTCCGATTGACCTCAAATTTTGCACACAAGTCACATTAGACATTATGGACCTTCCCCAACTTCTGGAATCAAAATCCGACCCCGATATCAAAAAGTCCACTCCCGCTCAAACTTTCCAAAATTCCAAATTTTGTCATTTCAAGCCAAATTCTACCACGGACCTCCAAATCACAATCCATATGCACTCCTAAGTCCAAAATCACCCAACAGAGCTAACGGAACCATAAGAAATCCAATCCGAGGTCAAATACTAAAAGTCAAAACTTGGTCAAACATTTCAAATTTAAAGCTTCTAGCTGAGAATCATTCTTCCAAATCAATCCCGAATAACCTGAAAACCCAAACCGATAATTCACATAAGTCATAATACATCATACGGAGCTACTCATGCCCGAAAACTACTGAGTAAAGTGTAATTGCTCAAAACGACTGGTCGGGTCGTTACATCATTCCCCACTTAAACATATGTTTGTCCTTGAATGTGCCCAGAGTTGTTCCAAAAGCCATCAAATCGCTGTATAATCTTGCTACACGCATACCCGGGGGTGATCCCACGTCACCCTATCCCATATAGGTTTGATAACACAACATGACTGAAATTTCTTAATCGAAACTAACCCATAAGCCTTAGAACCAAATTTTTCACATTCGAAATTTTTTATAAGATCAGAATCTCGCATCTACACATTGTATAAGTCTGAACAAGCTGTATCAAGCCATATCTGTACCCCAAGATGCAATCACATGATATACCACATAATTCAAACACTCATAGCGATAATTCCTAATTGCAGTAGCTACTCAAAACAACCCAATACCGGTAATAAACCTCGCATCTAACAAAACCTCATTCTAACACTTTCATATACTACCAATGATGAAAGAAACATGCCGAAACTAATAACTACTCGTCAGATCAACAAGTTATGGAACTCCCTCTCTTTCGATAGGAACTTAGAAAATTTCTAAGTTGGCTTTTGATATTATTCTTCCAACCACGCTGTAATCAATACCGATAGTATTCATTCTATGTCCAATGACCCCATCTCATCCAACGCGACCACTCTAGCGACATGACCCATTAATACAATCTGAAGCCACAACCCCTGCAATCTGTGCACCAATAATTAACAGTCCAAATGTACTCAAACATGGAAAAAGACATTCAATAAGAGAACCGTCCTGCAAGCTCAATGGGTATCACTAAAACGTAATGCTAAGAACCCATCACACACTGTTGAACCAAAAAACACGAATCTCACGCAATGGATCATACCCCAATACAACTCTGCTACAATGCATGACCCTATCCAAACGCTGGTCCATATTATATACCTCGAGCTGCCTTGCTCAAAATCAATAACCCCGAAAAATTTGACATCAAGCACTCAAAGTGCATTACCATAACGACGGAGAGAAAATAACACAATGCCACCATCCGGAAAGAACATAGCCAACGTGCAATCAATCACGCAATACCAAAGTACTCATTTGGCTCAAATTTCCGCTATAAATCCCCAATAGAACCGCACCATGTGTGCATATAAGCAACAGTTCACAACTCCTCGTAATATAGAAGGGTAACTCGCAGATCATTTCAGAACACGAATAAGCTCAACAACAACTAAATGGCACATCCCACAACAATAGCAGTTCGGAGTCAACAAATCCGACCCGGTAGAGCACACACCCATATTAGCCTACCAATGGACCCCAAATCAACTCTGGTCACCCACAATAAATAAATATTCCTCCAAAAGTCCACAATGACTGAATCACAATGCATATTATCTTCTACCCAACCTTGGCTACATTTTCACAGTCCACATCCACGAAATAATCTACTCATGAGAACTCCCAGTCTCCAAATCCATAAAACACACAAATCATCATATCTGATCTCAAATCTACCGCCTGTTTGTCTAAAACTTCTCCACTACATGATAATCCCAAGAGGAATACTTTTATAATTCTTCTGTGCCACAAAGGAAAATTCGAACACCAGTAGTCAATCAAACAAGAGAATGTACAATACCAATGACATATCCATAAATCAAACACATTGCCCCTTCTAAAATGTATACTCTCCTCACGCCATACCAAATAGTAATGCCATTTACCTATTCATATGAAACTGTCCATGCTGCCTAAGAATTTATGACCTTCCTTTCAAAACTGAACCGTGACCTTGCACATACCAAATCACGATCCTACATAGTACACCACATATACCATGACATCCTATGATAGATACGAGAACTTCATAATCCACTCTGAATCACAAGCTACTGCATACTTAATTAGCTAAGAACTTTATATTTGATTCCAACCAGGAGGAAATCACTATACATCACGTGCTCCTCGCGCTAGTAGGAAATGTACACCTCTAACTGTGGTAGAAACCATCAAGAGCTCTTTGAATCCCATTTGCACAAAACCAAATCGTCAGGACTAACTCCTTCTAACTCAACCAAGTTATGCAGGTCATCAAAACCCAAGAGCATTGCCACGAAACGCCTGTAGAAACCCACCACATCATAAGCACCCAAAGAACCGATCATATCCATTACCATGTCAATCCAACCTACTACTAAGCTGTCCTAATTCTCTGAGTTCCTTCTGAATTACGTTCAAATTGATATTTTTCCTTGCTAGTACACTATTATCATTAAATAAAACTTTCCCCACGAACTTTAGCATAAAACCACACCGTCCTAAGGCTCATAAACCGTTTTATTCCTTCTTAATCACCCCTAAAAGTACCACAACCGAGATACTTGCTCTGAAGAGACCTTCTACGAATATAAAGGCATTACCTTTGCCTTCCTGATACTAATATGTGGAATCTATAATGATATAGAAATGCCACAAGTCCTAACATCCTCCAATATAAATCTCAGTTTCTAGCCAAATACACATCCTGAAGATTCCCAATTTCCACGTATAAATCTTGAATTCATTGGAACCATTCTCGAGAGTCATCCACTTTGCTGAAATCTCAATTAGACTGACCAAATGAACCGAATGACCTGTTCCCCATTAGCACTCCAACACCCAAGGAAGTAACTCCACCTTAATGCAACCAAATAAATTCCTGCTCCATGCATATTACATCTTTCACCAATAACAACTCAAATCATTCCATGATTCTCATATACTCATAAAGCCTAATACAATTCGTACCTAGAAATTTCTTTACTCAAGTCATCCTCGATCTCAACCCTGCAGAACATAGTTCATTCACAAGTATACCTCAAACCGAAACCAATACAACACATAACCGTGAAATAAACTTATCACTACGGACTTCCCCACTTAGTTCAAAGCCAAAGATCCAAACACACCATAACTCCCAATGCCCATACTTTATTATAGCCATAATACCGCAAAGCGATCCAAACTTAAATTGTAACACATATATTTCACTGGTGAAAGTGAACTCCCAACAAACAACATAGGGATCACACAAACCTCAGGACACCCCGCAGGAGATAACCCACCTGCTTTGCCTCAAACTGACCTCTCTCTATACCCTTCCACAGTCATAAACATTACGCAATCACTTAATTTTCCTGCGTCTTAACTCATATCATGACATGAAATCTACTTCACTCCTCAACTAATCAACATGAAAAGATCCTTCAACATACCCATAACTCGGGACTATACATCAAATTAAGATGGAAATCAAGCACCAAATAGATCTTTCTACACTTCAAGCAAACCCTTCTCATCGCATTCAACCATATGAACACTGTCGCGCCCCCTTTTTTCCCTTTTTGACGGGGAAGTCCGGGTTTCGACATTCATGAGGGAAATAACTCGTTTCCTTTTGGGAATTTGGGTAGAGAGTCGCCACCTAACGGATTATGGTGCATTAGGGCACCTAGAGCAATTAACTCATGAACTAGTTTGCATTACCAGAGATTAAGGTAAGGGCTCGAAATAACCTTGAGTGGAAGGTGTTAGGCTCCCCTCGCGGTCCACAACGGTGGGTCCCGACCGAACTTAAACTATGTGAATTAGTCATTTTAACAAATAAATAATTTTAACCCATACTCGCAAATAAAGGCATGTTTTGACATTCTAAGTACATGTATGGTTCAAGTAATGAAAACAAAGAAAAAGGTTTGAACAATTTGCATATGTAAAGAAAAGTAAATTCATTTAAACAACGGGAGTTGGGAAAGAGGGGTCCTAGGTTGGTTAGTCTACAGGATCATACCCACACAATGCCCGGTAATCACTCCTTAGTGAGGGGCTACACGTGACATTAGTGCGTAGTCATCATATCCTTGTTACCCAATTCCCTCCCCTTGGTCATAGCCTATAGCGTTTTAGCAATCTTGAAAGATATCCTATGCGTGCACTACCCGTCCCTTCCTTGTGGCCCAGGAGGTATTTAGTATGAGCACGTGATTTTTGCCCTATGAGAACTACTCCCAAAAAATTCAAAAAAAATAAAATAAAATGGTGTTGTGTTGTTTGTGATTTATTTGTATTTTGTCTGTGCATGTTTATTTCTACTTTAATTAAGAAAAATACAAAAATATGTGTTGCATGTGCATTTAGGATTTAATTTTACAATTTAGGAATTAATTAAACAATCAAGTTTGTTTTACAAAATGAAAAAATCACAAAAATATGTACTTTGCATTTTTTGCATTTAATGTCCGAATTGTGTGATTTTATCTTTATTTGATGTTTAATTTCATGTGATAATTATTATTAAGAGTTAATATTTTTAGTTAATTGTCGATTTTATAATTTAATTAGGATTTTTAGTTTATTGTTGAAAAGGAAAAAAGAATAAGAAGAGGAAAATTCGGTTGGGCCAATTTGGCCAAGCCCAAATCCAAAAGACCAGCCCATACCCGTCCCAAATCCAGTCCACCTGCGACCAGTCCAGAACGACATCGTTTGGGCATTGTGAGTCTGGACCGTCAATCTCATACGATTAACGGTCCAGTTCGTCGCCAGATATATCCAAACGACGTCGTATCTGGCCAATAGATCCAAGCCATTGATTTGTTTTGATCTAACGGTCCCAGGCTTCCCCCATAACCCGGTCCATTTCACCCCGGATAGACCCAGTGTCGTAGCATGGCCAAATGATGTCGTTTCCTATTAGTAAAATGATCCAGGTCGTTGATCGCGATTGATCCAACGGCCAAGATCAAATCCCCACCCCACTATATAAGTCCAAACCATACCCCACCCCCAAGCCAACCCCCCCCCTCGCCTCTTCGTCTCTGAGCTTCAGAGACCAAACAGATCCTCCGCCTTCAACCACCGCCCTCCGCCCACCGGAAATCGCCTCACGGCGGTTTCGGTGGTCCAAACAACCCCAAAATTACACCATGGAACCCCCTCACCATCCTCTTTCTGAATCCCCACTCCATCGCCTTCGAATCATCCCCGAGTTCTTCGAATCTTAGATCGAAGAACTGGCCCTTAACCCTAGTTCATCCAAACAGCCCCAAAATTACACCACAGCTTCCCCTCGACCTCCCCAATCAGAACCCCTAACCCTTATCCCTTGAATCCCAGCCGTTTGCTTCGAATCTTAGATCAAAGGAATCGAACCAAACCCTAATCCGTTCAAATGCCACCAAACTCACACCCTGTGATCTCCTGGACCCCCTCACCATGAATCCTTGATCGACTCTTTTCAAATCATCGTGGGGCAGCTCGGATTCCAGATCGAAGTTAGGCAGGCCAGGTTCCATGAATTTTGGGCCAGAGATTGAGTTTACCCATGTTGTTTTCCTTCGAAAACACATGGTTAAAGTCCGTCTCGGCTTGAAAGTGGGGAGCGCCTCAAGTTTCTTTTTATCGAGTTGTGATTCGGGTAAGTCTTTTACGTCCAGTTTTGATTGTTCACTCTTGCAGTTCCGTTTGTTTACTCTCTCCCTTCCTCCTCTATAAATTGGCATGAATTTCCCGTTTGATTTAAGGTCAGTAGTTTAAGGTCCAAATTTGGGCCAGTTGCGAGTTGAATTTGTCAAAAACTAGTCTAATTTGTGTCCGTTTAGTTTGGTTTAAGTTCAGGATACCAATTACTTTGTCATTGTGATTCCTTAATCAGTGATGTTGGCCTGTACCATAGACCTAATGCTTAGGAAATGGTTCATGATTGTTTGAATCTAGACTTGTGCTATTAATCAGGTTTCTTTTCATGACACTTGCTTTGCCTCATCTCTAATTGCAGTCTCATATTGAGAGTAGTTGGGTCTAGTCAAAACTGTTGTGAATTAAAATTTGTTCTATAGTGTATGATTCCCTTTGCTTGCAATTCATGTTGTCGATTACTTGCCTAGTTGGTCATCAGGAGGTCTACTGGTCTTTTCAAATCTGAAGTTTTGTAATCTGTCCAGTTGAGTTAGGAGTTAGTTGTTAGGAATTTGATAGTTTGAATTGGTTATAGCTGAAGGGTTTGGTACAGAGTGAAAGGGTTTGAGGTAGGATAGTAGTTCAGGGCAGTCTAGGAGGGTAATCTAGGAATTGAAAAGTTTAAAAATGGCTAGTTTAAATGTTCTGTCCAGTAGGGTACTAAAGTACCATTAAACTAATGAATGGTTTAAGTGCTAATGGGGAACAAAACATAATGGTAGGGGAAGGTTTAAGGGAAATGGATTAAGAAATAGGTGCCTATAACTATTTGAATTTAAATAAAGGGAAGGACAAGGGATAATGGGAAAAACATACTCTAGTGGGGGAACAACTGAATTAAAAGGAGAACAAAACATGTAGTAGTGGGCAGAAAATACTTTCTTAATTAGCTAAGTGCTCCTTAGAGCTGGAAAGGGGCTGAGGTTTGGGTATAAATAGGGGTCTGGACAGAATTAAAGAGGACCCTTTTTAGGCTGGTCTGGCTGTTCTTTTGGGCAAACTTTAGAAGAGAAAAGGTCGGGGAAAATATTAAGTCTAAAAAATCATAAGGGGGCGGTTGAATCTGGAAAAAAAAGCTCAGAGAGCACTGTTTGAGAGCATCTTGAGGTCAGTCTTTGAACAATATTCTAAGAAGTTCAGAGAGTTTTTGAGAGTTGTTTTAAAAAGCAGTCAGTTTTGGAACTAATTTCGAAAGCTAAAAGTCAATTTCTAAGAGTTTAAAAGATCAGTTTTTGTAGTAGAATCTTGGCTTAATTCAAGTTCGGTTGAGTTGATTTGGGTGCTGATTGTTGTTGTGGGGTCTTATAAATTTGTTCGTGCGTTGGTTTGGTTGTGTTTCTGATTCAGAACTGGACTGTTGTGGTATTGTTGTTGTAACTGTTGTTGTATTGCTATTGTTGACCATTCCCTTCTCTATTTCAATTCAGATTCCAGGTACACGGCTGTAACCTTGCCAATTTGTACGCTGAAAAACATGAAGCATGAATATACATGAAGATTTGAAGCTTAAGTTTGATTTAGCTTTTCTATTGATTTGTACATTAAGATACTTCACTCACTAATATCATATAAATGTCTGCTGAATGTGTAACTGGACTGATGCGAACTATTGGATTATTTTTAGCTGAGAATTGTTAAACGAATTAGATGCATGCCCTGTGTCTTAGCCATTTGGTTTGGTTTAGTTGGGGCTATTAATGTAAGGTAGCTTGAATCCGTGTTTTGACTACTTATTGAAACTGAAAATTAGGTTTGAAAGCAAACGTAGGCACTGTCAATACTAAAATACAGGCCCAATGAACGTGTTAGTTGTGCAGTACGTTAGCTTATTTTATTACCTATGAATTGAATTCAAAATTCATGTGTCGCACAATACTATGTCTTTGGGCTTGAAATCTCAACGTAAATGTCAATTGGTTAATTAATTCGTTGAGCTCTTTAAGTTTTTGTAGCAATAAATTAGCCTAAGCATAATTTGAATATGAACAGGAGCCCATCAGTTAGTAGTTCATAAGTCTGAATAAAGTTGGATATTGTCCCGTCTATTACTAATCAGTGAAGTGTATTCGAAGCATTTTGAAACAAGTTTTGCTCAGTAGTTTGGCTTTCATTGACCCGGGCCTAATCCTATAACTGCCCAGTTGCCTTTATAGAGTATAATCCGGGTTGTTTAGAACGAATTGCTAAAAAATGTTTTATTTGTTACCTATTATGTTGTAATTGAACCAAGATTGAGCCATAAGAATTTGGTCCCTTCAAATACATCAATTAATTAGGACCTTTTCTTTATTAGAGACAAAAATAAAAATAGCAAATCATAGTCGCTTTTAGGTTTGCCCTTTAAATAATAAATGAGACGAGTCTCGCCGAACAAAAATACGTAAATTGCGGGGCCCTTAATAAATGGTTAAAATGAAACATTTAGAATTCGGGATGGGCCGCTTAGTGAATTTCACGGCCCTCCCCAAAGATAATAACGCGCTAGTCATTTTAGACGCGCACTTAATAATTTACTTTCTTAAACTCGGGTGCACATTTATGTGACCCAAATCCAAATCTCAACGGAGTCGAAACGTGTCAATAACCACGGGTGCATTGATGTGGCGTGGTTCGAGATGTGTTTTCACGACGTTACAATTCTCGTTAAAAATAATAATAATAAAAGCGGTAAAAAGTTAAAATTTGCACATAGGTCCAACATGTATTAAAATCAGATAAATAAGTCGAACATGACATTTGAGCGACCGTGCTAGAACCACAGAACTCAGGAATGCCTAACACCTTCTCCCGGGTTAACAAAATTCCTTATCCGGATTTCTGGTTCGCGGACTGTAATACAGAGTCAATCTTTTCCTCGATTCGGGATTCAACCGGTGACTTGGGACACCATAAATATCCCAAGTGGCGATTCTAAATTAAATAATAAATCTTGTTTCGATTGTCCTTTAATTGGAAAAACTCCTCTGCGCCCCTGCGGGCGCGGTGAAAAAGGAGGTGTGACATTTAGGACCTCTAATTTAGGTAGTTCTAGACCATCCTAAGGTACTTAAAGGAGAAAAATCTAGGTGTCAACCAAAACAATTAGGATTGCATTAAAGAGGGAACAATTAAAGGCTCATATTTTATCTCCACAAACAGAACAAGTAATTGCACGTCTCACACAATAGTTTTCAGATATTTAAGAGAAGCCCTAGAACAGGATATCTAGGTGAGCAGAGAATATGCAGTACTGAATTTGGACCAAAGTGTCAAAGACTTATTCAGGTTGCCTACTGATTTTAGACCTGTTGAATATGAGCAGTCACAGATAACAGAGCATAGTTTTACAGTTGTAGGATTTTTAATCGCCCTATAGGCTTGCCTAGGCGTATAATAGTGATGTCCTATGAGCATGGTATCTATTCAATAATCAAGAATGCAATGAGATGGTGAACAATTTTAAACGGGCAATTTGGATCCTATAGGCATGCTCTCTAGTAATATTAATTAAGGCAGCGTTGAAAACTTATTAAAGAAACGAACAGATTAGTTAATTAAACAGATTCAGAGTCTACAAACATGAGTTAAAGTTAAACTAAACTGGTTTTAGATCTTATAGGAATGATTTATAATTAAACATAATGCGAAGCAAGCAGAATTTATTTGACCAAAGCTAAATCCCTATAGGCATGGTCTCTACTATTAAAGCTGATTTATATACTATAGGCATGGCTCCTAATTGTGTGAAAGTAAAGCAAGCAGAATTATTTGGACCAAAGTAGATCCTATAGGTATATTATCCAACAAACACATTTTTTTAACCAAATGAACCCCTATAGGCATTTCATCTAACAAAACATATTTGAATTGAAATGTACCCTATAGGCATGTTATCTACCCCAACTTTACCTACAGTATGTGACTACCCACCCTTTTTCACTAATCACCCCAATGTTTGTTTACAATAGTTATTACAGACCAAGAATTGAATATAAATAACATAAATAGAATAGAAGTTAAACTATAGGGAGCCTGAAGCAGGCCCAAAGCAATCCTGGTGTACCAAGCCTTCACTAGTCTCAAATGCCCAAAGTTCCATAGCCCAATTCATGTTTAGGTGTGTCAGAGTTCCCTAAGGACCTCAAGGATCCTGGGCAGTGCTCACACCCAAAATTTCCTCAAACAAAGACTGATTATGTGCAGTGTGGAAGTGCCAGCCCTGATATGCTAGAGTTCAGAGAGATCTCAAGGGTCTTAAAGCAGCATACATACCAGAGATGCAGGACTTAGTAATCTAAGAGTAATGTGAGAGTGCATAATGATTTGAATGAGTCTGGTAAACAGTATAAAGAAAGGTCTTAGGAGTGAATTTTCTGAAAACCTGTACTGGTTTGAGTAAAACAATAGTTGGAAAAGAACAAATTGAAATTAGAATACCAATCCCAGAACAGCTTCAGAAAACACTTGGGCAAACAGACTTCACATAAGGAGAAAGGGGTAGGGGACACCTAGAATGCACCTTAGTGATAGCAAACAAATACACAAATTCCTCAAGAAGTTATGGAATAGAAAAGTTAGTTACAAAGATATGTTAAGAACACATAGGTCTTAGACATGACCAATACACACAACTAGAGTACCTTTGAAAGGGCTAGAGGTCAAAACAGGATTTCATTAGTCAAGTAGAGTAGGTAAGACTTAGATGAACAGACTAAACAGGCACTTCATGAAGCATTCAAAGTTTTAGAGATACTAATCACATATAGAATAAGAAGAATTTAGACATATTGGGTGAGACAGTGAACAAACAATGCAGCTTGGGCATGCTAAACAATATACTAGTTATAGCTTTTAACAGAACAAACTTAAACATGCTGAGTGATACAGTGATTAGGCAGTGTAATCTAAGCATGCTTGTTACACATTAAGCATATGACAGTAGAATAGCAAATAGAACTGGAAATCATAACTAATGAACTACAGCAACAAAGAAAACACATAGTTTTGGTGTGCGAATTGAATAAGGACATACCAGTTAAGGAGAGAATACAGAGTGTAGAGCAGAGATGATGCAAATAGCTAGCCTTGACTTACAGCCAGCTGGATTAGTGAGAATTACAACTAACAGAAGAGAATAGAGAGCTTATGAGAGTGTGAGAGTGTAGATGAACTAGTGTTCGTGTGTTTGAAGTGGGAAGTAAAGGAGAGTATATATAACCGTTAAGAGCAAGGAAAATAAGGTAAAGGGAATCAACCCTCCTGCAATTAAGGAAGCCACAGAATCAATTCTACACCAATTAGTGCAATTTTCCCTTAATTAAGGGTAATTAACCAATGGTAAAGGCAGAATACATTTAAGGAAAGAAAATCAAATGAGCAATTAGGGGTAAATAGATAGAATTTTAATTAAGGAAATGATTAGTGAAGAATCAGTAAATATCACAGTTAAGCGAATAAGGTAAAAAAGCTAATCAAGATTGTAAATAAATGAAATAGTCAGGAGTTAGCACATAGGTTTAATAATGCAAATTGATAAATCAAGAATCCAAATCAGTTACTGATTTAAGGAGAAAAGTATAGGCTTACCATGAATAGGCAAAAAAATGAATATAGACACATAGAATCAGTAGAAAAAGTTGAACCAAGGACCTTAGTAGAGGCACATTAGGATAAAAATCACAAGACATCTAATTAGTCTAAAGAAAAATCACAGGAATCAAAGCATAGGGCAAAGTTGGTACATAAGCGACTCAGAAACAAAATGTTGAAAAAAATAGGATTTTTTAGCATAAACAAGTTAGGGTTAAAGCAAACTTCATGAAATCGGTTAAAACACATAAGAAACAGAAGATTAAACACGCAAAATTATCAAGCGTTTTGGAGAAAGAAATTTTCGGGAAACCCTAGTTTGGAAAAACTTAAAGAAGAAAACTGGAAGACGTGTCAACATACAGAGATTCGAACAAATAGAAGTCATAGAAGACAAAAACCTGAAGTATTGTAGTATTTAAAAATTGGTCAGTAGTAGAGGAATAAGAGGAACTTAGAGAAAAATCACAGAAACTTGAAAACATTTCAAGTATACAGAGATTCAAACAGTAGATAGCAAAGAACCCAAAATATAGTGCTAAAATTGGTTAACAAAAAAGAAACAAGAGATCTTTAAAGAAAAGTCCTTGACAAACTCAGAATCATTCCAGATCTACAAATATCGGGACGGATTCATGTCCAAAGATGAGGGTTTTGAGGAGAAAGGGGAGGGGTAAAGAGAATCTGGTTTTGAACCAGAGATTTGAACTGTGGAATTTGAATAGAAATTACTCACAAACCATAGACGAACTCTTGAAGAGCCTTAAACGAGATTTGGACCAGATCTCTTCGAGGTTCTTCCACAAAAACCACATAATCGAACAACCAGGGTGATAGGAGACAAGTAGAGGCTTCGTACAGCCATAGGACGCCATAGATCGGATAAGGATTCAAAGGATTAAGACTGATTTTAGGTGACGACGATTAGGGTTAGGGGTTGGTCTCATAGAGAACCAAAGAGGACAGGATTCAAGGGCGGCTGTATGGAGGAAATGATTAGGGGTTAGGGGGTCGTTTGATTAAAAAAGGTAAGTATTGATGTGGACTATTGATCTAAAGGATCAACGGCTACGATTTGATAGGGATCTTGGGTCGGGTAGGTGCAGATTGGGCTTGGGTGAATTGGGATGGTATTAAAGGGGTATTGGAATGGTATTAAAGGGGTATTGGGCTGGTTAATTTCAAGACAAAATTGAAAATAGAAGAGGCTATTTATTAAATACCCCAAACAATTGATTAAAAAATAATTTATAAAATAATTACTAATTATAAAAAATAAATTTCATGCGTAGAAATATTTTTAAATAGTTATGTAGTGTTTAAAAATGCAAATGACTAATTTCTGGTAAAAATAATACGAAAAATATGTGCATGGGCTATAATTGCAAGGTTATTGCAATTATAGCCAAAAGGTGTCAATTTAGCTATTTATGAAATAATTTGGACTCAATAGGACCTATAATAGTAATATAAAATCAAGACGTGTTCTAAATTCATTTTTGATGCGATTTTGCAATTATTTATATGAAAAAAAATATTAACATAAATTATTTTAAGGGTATAAAAATTATGGGAAAATACCCATTGATGTAAATGCATGGTTTAAAGGTATATATGCATTTCAAAAATATTATAAGGAAAAATTGGGTATCAACAGCTGCCCCTCTTTACCCGGGAATGATGAAAGAGTTTTCGGGTAAAGAAATGATGGCCAATTTTGACCGGATGGGGTGTTTTGAAAGATAGAGGCCGGACTTGGTCTTTAAGCTGCCTATATATCCCTAGTTTTACAGGAATCAGGCCATGTGTAGTTCTCGATTCATTGGCAGAATATACTGATGAAGTCATTACGAGAATGGACACGAGATTTCAGAATGGATGTAAGAGTGGATATAGCGAATGGTCCCGGTTTCAGATAGTTGAAGGAATTGGAGCGAGGCCGCTCCTACTAGGATAGCGGTTGCTTTCTGATCATCTACAGATAAAGAGACGCTGAATCTGTATTTATGCAAAAATTTAAACATGATGCAGATTCCCTTTAGACCATGAAAGTTGTCTTCGAACGATTTAAGGATGACGTCCTCAGACCATGATGTCCTGGGCCATGAATTGTTTGGTGAGGGATTTGCAGGCCATGAAATGATGTTCTCGGGCGATGAAGATGATGCCTCCAAACCATGACGCCTTTGAATAATGATATGCAAATTTGAGAGATCCTCAGGCCATGGCATGGTGTCTTCCAGCTATGAGGATGATGCCTTTTAGACTATGACGCCTTTGGATAGGTTGGCGATATTTCAGCCCATGAGATGATGTTAACAAGACAAGGCTTAGTCTTGTGAAATGAAGGGCTGAGCTTAGCCCGATTGAAAAGCAAATAGACGGTACCGGAATAGAGCACTATTTATGTAAGGAGGGGCAGTGCTTAGTGGAGGCAGGGATTAGCCTCATGCAGATACGGAGGCAGGGATTAGCCTTATGTAAGTATGGAGGCAGGGATTAGCCTCATGCAAGTATGGAGGCAGGGATTAGCCTCATGCAAACGTGGAGGCAGGGATTAGCCTCATGCAAATAGGGAGGCAGGGATTAGCCTCATGCATATGGAGGCAAGGATTAGCCTCATGAAAATATAGAGAAGAGGATTATCCTCATGCAAATAGAGAGGCAGGGATTAGCCTCATGCAGGTACGGAGGCAAGGATTAGCCTCAAGCAAATAGGGAGGTAGGGATAAGCCTCATACGGATATGGTGTCAGGGATTAACCTCACGCAGGTATGGAGGCAAGGATTAGCCTCATGCAAGTATGGAAGCAAGGATTAGCCTCATGCAAGTATGGAGGCAGGGATTAGCCTAATGCAAATATGGAGGCAGGGATTAGCCTCATGCAAATATGGAGGCAGGGATTAGCCTCATGCAAATATGGAGGCAGGGATTAGCCTCATGCAGGTACGGAGGTAAGGATTAGCCTCATGCAGATATGGAGGCAAGAATTAGCCTCATGCAAATATGGAGGCAAGGATTAGCCTCATGCAAATATGGAGGCAGGGATTAGCCTCATGCCAGTATGCGGGACAGGGCTTAGTCCCATGCGAAGATCAAGTAGCAAATAAGAATAGTATATGTCTTAGCTGGAGATATATTAGGTGTCTGATGGCTTGATTGATAGTGATCTTGTTACGTGTCTATATTTGTGGACGCTATTGCTAGGTCAAATGTGCCTGCGTTCAAAGAAAATATTGTAAGTTTTGTTAAAAGGAGGTTGGTTCATGCTTTTGTCCGCTAGCCTTACTTTGCTCTGTTCTGGAGGCCTTTTCGAATTTCCCTGGGTAACACCTGACTGTTACTGAAATAGAGTTTTCGAAAATATGCAATTATTGATAAAAATAGAGTCATTTTAGAAACATATTGATATATCAAGTGATTTTTAAATGAACTAGTGACTGTAACACATTTCAGAGACATTGCAGCTTTCTCATGTTAGAATTTTGAGGATCCTCCTCAATATTCTGCCCCAGTTTGGTAGATGATCCTTCGGCTATTTGTGGGTGATGAGCCTTGTTGAACCTTCTCTCAAAATTCTGCCCCAATTTCTTAACCGATTTCTGACCGTCTAGTATATGTTGTCATTGGCTGGACTTGCTCCGGAATTTTGAGGGTCCTCCTCAAAATTCTGCCCCAGTTTCTAATTTTGGGGGAAATGGAAATTTTATTATGATATGACCGAACCCATAAGGCTACCTACGTATCCCCTCTTAAATGGGAATCAGGTCAAGCATAGTTCAATTACATCATATGAGAAAAATGTAAATAATCTAAGCATAGTATATCTTGACTGCGTTTGAATTGATTCGTTTTGGCCAGATTTCTTGATCCATCTCTGCGAGTATGAGTGTTCCTCCTGTTAGCACCTTGTGAACCATGTAAGGACCTTGCCAGTTGGGAGAGAATTTCCCTTTGGCTTCATCGTGGGGTGGGAAGATCTTCTTCAGCACTAGCTGTCCTAGTGCAAATTGTCTTAGTTTGACCCTTTTGTTGAAAGCTCTGGATATTCTGTTTTGGTAAAGCTGACTATGACATACTGCGTTCATTCTTTTTCCATCTATGAGGGCCAATTGTTCATAGCGGCTCCTTATCCATTCTACATCGCTGATTTTAGCTTCCTGTATAATTCTTAAAGAAGGAATCTCTACCTCGGCTGGGATGACAGTCTCGGTACTATAAACTAGCATGTAAGGGGTTTCCCTGGTTGATGTGCGAACCATGGTGCGGTATCCCAACAGAGCAAAAGGAAGCTTCTTATGCCATTGTTTATGGTTTTCTACCATCTTCCTTAGTATCTTCTTGATATTTTTGTTAGCGGCTTCTACGGCTCCATTCATCTGAGGTCTATAGGTTGTGGAATTCTTGTGTTTGATTTTAAAAGTTTCACACATGGCTTTCATCAGATCATTGTTGATATTGGCGGCATTATCGGTAACAATGGACTCGGGTACTCCGAATCGGCAAACAATACGATCTTTGACAAAGTTTGCGATGACTTTCTTGGTTAAGGCTTTGTATGACATAACCTCTACACATTTGTGAAGTAACCAATGGCTATTAGAATAAACATGTGCCCGTTTGAAGCCGTGGGCTCGATAGGACCGATGGCATCCATTCCCCAAGTGGCGAATGGCCAATGTGAACTTGTGGCATTGAGCTCATTTGGTGGCACCTTTATCATATCGGCGTGCACTTGGCATTAGTAGCATTTGCGGACATACTGGACACAATCTGTCTCCATGGTCATCCAAAAGTAACCGGCCCTAAGTATATTCTTATCCAAGACAAAACCATTCATGTGCGGGCCACAGGTCCCAGCATGTACGTCTTTAAGTAGTTTAGAAGCCTCCTTTGCATCGACACATCTTAGCAATCCCAAATCAGGAGTTCTCCTGTACAAGTTTCCTCCACTGTGGAAGAAGTGATTGGACAATCTCCGGAGTGTACATTTCTGAGTGTGGTTCCTATGCTCTGGATATTCCCCTTTCGCCAAATAATCCTTGATGTCATGGAACCAAGGCTTTCCATCTGTCTCTTCCTCGTGAGTACAGTAAGCTGGTTGTTTATGGTTTCTCACTGGGATGGGATCAATGAAATTCTTATCTGGATTTTGTATCATGGATGGAAAAGTGGCCAATGCATCGTCAAACTCATTCTGAATTTTGGGCACATGTCAGAACTCTATCTTCATGAACCTCTTTCTCAATTCCTGCACATGGTACAGATATGGCAATATCATGGAATTTTTGGTGGCCCATTCTCCATGTACCTGGTGCACGAGCAAATCTGAATCACCAATTACCAGCAGCTCCTGAATATTCATGTCGACTGCCATGTTGAGTCCTAGTATGCAGGCTTCATATTCTGCCATGTTGTTGGTGTAGGGAAATATGAGTTTAGTAGATACCAGATAATGTTGACCTGTTTCTGATACGAAAATTGCTCCAATGCCCACTCCTTTGAAATTTGCAGCTCCGTCAAAGAACGTCCTCCAACCATCGTATGCTTTGGTAATGTCCTCTCTTACGAATGATACCTCTTCATTAGGAAAATACGTTTTCAAGGGTTCGTATTCTCCTCCTACTAGGTTTTTAGCAAGATGATCTGTCAATGCTTGCCCTTTGACTGCCTTTTGAGTTACGTAGACGATATCAAACTCACTCAACAGTATCTGCCACTTGGCTAGCTTCCCTATTGGCATGTGTTTCTGGAATATGTACTTCAAAGGGTCCATCCTGTATATGAGGTATGTAGTATAGGCACAGAAGTAATGCCTCAATTTCTGGGCCGTCCAGGTCAAAGCACAGCAAGTGCGCTCTAGCAGAGAGTACTGTGCTTCGTAAGGTGTGAACTTCTTACTCAAGTAATATATGGCTTGCTCTTTTCTACCTGTATCATAATGTTGTCCCAGAACACATCCGAAGGCTCCGTATAATACAGATAGATAGAGTATCAAAGGCTGTCCTGGTTCTGGCGAGACCAAGACTAGTGGTGTGGATAGGTACTCCTTGATTTTGTCGAAAGCTTTCTGACAATCCTCACTCCAGCTTGTTTCGGCATCTTTCCTCAGCATCTTGAAGATGGGTTCACATATAATTGTGGACTGTGCTATGAAGCGACTGATATAGTTGAGACGTCCTAGGAAGCTCATCATGTCCGTTTTGCTCCTAGGAGGCAGTAATTTCTGAATTGCCTTGACTTTAGACGGATCCAGCTCGATCCCTCGACGACTGACAATGAATCCCAGTAACTTTCCTACAGGGACCCCGAATGCACACTATGTAGGGTTCAGTTTCAAGTTGTACCTCCTAAACTTGTCAAAGAACTTTCTCAAGTCTGCTATGTGATCTACGGCCTTCTTGGATTTGATAATGACATCGTCCACATACACCTCTATTTATTTGTGTATGATATCATGGAAGGTGGTTGTCATGGATCTCATGTAAGTATCCCCAACATTTTTTAGACCAAATGGCATCATCTTGTAGTAGTATACCGCTCATGGTGTAATAAAAGCGGTCTTCTCCGCGTCTTCTTCGTCCATCCAGATCTGGTGATAACTCGCGAAGCAATCTACAAAGGATTGGAGTTCATGCTTTCTGCAATTGTCGATCAAGATGTGTATATTCGGCAGTGGGAAGTCGTCCTTGGGACTAGCTCTATTTAAATCCCGACAATCAACACATACTCTGACTTTCTCATCTTTCTTCGGAACTGGCAAAATGTTGGCTAACCAAGTTGGGTACTCAACCACCGTGAGAACTTTGGCTTTGATCTGCTTAGTAACTTCCTCCTTGATTTTCAAGCTCATATCTGGTTTGAATTTTCTGAGTTTTTGCTTTACCGGCGTACACATGGGATTAGTAGGCAACTTGTGAGCCATTATGGACGTGCTCAAACTAGTCTTGTCATCATATAACCATGCGAAAATGTCCTCATATTCCTTTAGAAAATGGAAGTACTCCTCTTTATCTGTCTGCGATAAGTGAATACTGATGCGAGTCTCCTTGACGGTCTCGGCATCCCCCAAATTTACTGCTTCGGTTTCATCCAGGTTGGACTTAGGATTATTCTCAAAGTTTTCAACTTCCCTCACAACTTCCTCAGGTATCTCATCTTCTTCATCTGAATCACTATTCTCATGTTGCGTTGCCTCGTTACATATCACAGTCATTGGTTCATCGGGAAAAGTAACAATAACGTTGTAGAAAGAAAAATATGAAAGATAATAATAAATAATAAAGAGCAATGCATTTGATTAATACTTAAAATATCCAAACGAGTACGGCTCGATGAATCGAGCATTTATTTTGAAACAAGTGAATCTTAAAACAAAATTACTGAAAATCTTAAATGCCTAAAAAGGCTATAGGAATAAAATCTGCCAAGCTACCTAGGGACTCGGCAGACCCGAGATGGTGTGGTGGTCTAGTTCCTGAGAACGGCTCCCTTCTCCACAGTCTGAATAGTGAGGCCTTCTTCCTCCTCCTCAATTATTGTACTATAGTCCATGTCTTCATCCTCCAAGAACAGATTCCTCAGCCTCGCTAATGCTTCTTCTTCTGCAGTTACCTATATTGTGTTAGCTTGGTGAAAAGTTTGATCCAGATGCGGCACCGGTTTCTCGAGAGGGTCATAAGGTCCGCACCATGGAGTCAGCCAATCATCATACTCCTGCCATGTATACTAATATCCGAGCTCGAAGGTAGTACCGTGACGCTTCAGCTGTATCGGCCTAGTAATACCCTAGAGATGCTTTCCAAGCCCTTTGTCGGGTTCATACCCGGGCCATGCCAGTATGCTTTTTATTTTGCTACTCCACCATTTGTCCTTTTCAACGGCATTGACACGTTCGATGTGATGATAGATTTCTCCTCCTAACATTCTTCTGTTTCTAATAACCGGGATGGTTTGACTGGTGTAAATAGGGTTACACCCATCTCTGTGAATGATCACTTCCTGATGGTTCCATTTGAAATTCACGGCTTAATGTAGTATGGAAGTCACGACACCGGCAGCATGTATCCATGGCTGGCCTAACAGAAGATTGTATGAGGCTGATAAGTCGAGCACCTGAAATTCAACGTCAAACCAAGTTGGCCCCATCTGTAGACAAAGGTTAATTTCCCCAATCATGGCCCATTGGGACCCATTGAAAGCTTTCATATTCATGCTCCATGCCCGTATTTCATGGAAACCTTTGCCCAGTCTTCTCGGAGTATCCAATGGACAAATAGTGAGGCTTGAACCTCCATCAATCAAGACCCTGGCAATGAACTTGTCTTTAAATTGCACTGTGATATGCAATGCTCTGTTGTGATTCAACCCTTCAGGTGGCAACTCATCTTCGTGGAAGATTATCTTATGACTTTCCAGCACCTGCCCTACCATATTGGCCATCTCTCCACAGGTGATATTGTTGGGCACGCAGGCTTCACTCAACACCTTCATCAAAGTATTCTTATGTGCCTCTGAATTTTGCAACAGTTATAGTATGGATATCTGAGCTGGGGTTTTGTTCAAATGATCAATGACGGAATATTCCCGTACTTGCACTTTCCTCCAAAGGTCATATGGTCCTATTTCAATGACAGGCTGCTTGGTAGCAGCTTCCTTACTTGGTCCTTCCAAGTGTTTAGGTGTATAGATTCTCCCGGTCCTGGTCATTCCTTGCGCAGCATCGGATTCCTCCATCTTTGACTTCTTTTTTCCCCTAGCCTCAGCAACATAATCCTAGGGTATTGCTTTTGAGTCGAAAGGAGGTGTGGTTGATACTGTCACCGTGAAAGGTGTGTCCACTTTCACTTCAAATGGAACAGGGGTAGCTACAGGCGGAGCTACCTCTACCTTAAATAGAACTGATGCATTTATCTCAACTTCGAGCGACGACTGAGTCTGTACTACAATGGGAGTAAGTATGACCGCAAGCCATGGAACTTCAATAGAAATTACTCACAAACCATGGACGAACTCTTGAAGAGCCTTGAATGAGATCTGGACCAGTTCTCTTCGAGGTTCTTCCACAAAAACCACATAATCGAACAACCAGGGGGATAAGAGACAAGTAGAGGCTTCGTACAGCCATAGGACGCCATAGATCGGACAGGGATTCAAAGCATTAGGGCTGATTTTAGGTGATGGCGATTAGAGTTAGGGGTTGGTCTCAGAGAAAACCAGAGAGGAGGGGATTCAAGGGTGGCTATATGGAGGAAATGATTAAGGTTTAGGGGGTCGTTTGATTAAAAAAGGTAAGTATTGATGCGAACCGCCACGATTTGATGGGGATCTTTGGTCGGGTAGGTGCAGATTGGGCTTCGGTGAATTGGGCTGGTATTAAAGGGGTATTGGGCTGGTTAATTACAAGACAAATTGAAAATAGAAAAGGCTATTTATTAAATACCTTAAACAATTGATTAAAAAATAATTTGTAAAATAATTACTAATTATAAAAAATAAATTTCATGCGTAGAAATATTTTAAAATAGTTATTTAGTGTTTAAAAATGCAAATGACTAATTTCTGGTAAAAATAATATAAAAAATGTGTGCATGGGCTATAATTGCAAATATTTTGCAATTATAGCCAAAAGGTGTCAATTTGGCTATTTATGAAATAATTTGGACCCAATAGGACCTATAATAGTAATATTAAATCAAGACATATTCTAAATTCATTTGTGATGCAATTTTGCAATTATTTATATGAAGAAAAATATTAAAATAAATTATTTTAAGGGTATAAAAATTATGGGAAAATACCCATTGATGCTAATGCATGGTTTTAAAGGTATATATGCATTTCAAAAATATTATAGGAAAAAATTGTGTATCAACAAACACATCTCGCAGTCACATCATACTCATCATGTAGCCATCCAAACACAAATTCTACTAATAGGGACACTACCAGACATATAAATCCAAAAGCACGTGCTCACACAATCAACACCTCTATGCTCAAACCACAGTCAAAACCCGGCCTCAAGTCCTCTAGACTGGCCCATCATCATCATATTGAAATCACATCTCGCACCTCTTCCATGGAATCACAAGCCGTCGATGTATAGCTGATACCGAGCGCTCATATGCGCATACGAATGCGTGGAAGGAATTCAAAGAGTTACGCTTCAAGCTGAATCAATGTCGCACGATAAGGAAAGAAAGATGGGAAGTATATCCTAATATCTTGTAGCCTCTCGAAGATACATATGGACATCATCATACCGATCCACAAGACTCTACTAGACACTTGCTCATAACTTGTAGAACCTATGAACCTGGAGCTCTGATACCAATCTATCACAACCCAAAATCCACTAGTCATGATGGCACCTAACCCAACCCGCTAGGTAAGCCAATTAACAATTATCCAATTTTATTTAACTTAATAAAATAATTAAACAACAGAATTATCTAAATCGTATACATTTCCCAAGGACTAGTAGTACAAATCATGAGCTTGTAAGAATAGAGTTTACAAAGTTGTTATGAAGAAAATACATCTTCTGTTTGAAAAGTACATAAACAGAAATTTATAATCTAGGCTACCATGAACAAGAGGCAGCATACATCAGGAATGCAGGTACGCCTTCAAATCCATCAACCAACAATCATAGCAACATTAGCATCCGGGATCTGCACGCAATGTGCAGGTAGTGCAGTATGAGCACAACCAACCTCATGTACTCAAAAAGTAACAAACCTAACCTCATGTTGAAAGAAGTGACGAGCTGGTACATAGGTCAGGTCCAACACAAATAACCAACAGTAGTTCATACAGTGTATAGCAAATCAATAAAGAAACAGCTCAGAAATAAAGTGCTCAGCTGTTTCATAATTTTCCGAAAACAGTTCCACTTTTCAAGTATACCAATGAAACAGTTCCAAAAACAGTTCCACTGACCAACCTGACGGTCTAGAATAGCCACCGGCTCCTCCTCATAAGACAAGTCCTTGTCCAACGGGACAGTGTTGAAGTCTAACACGTGGGATGGATCGTCGTGATACTTCCGGAGCATGGACACATGAAAAACTGGATGCACGGCTGATAAGCTCGGCGGCAATGCAAGTCTATAAGCCATCCCTCCCACTCGATCAAGAACCTCAAATGGGCCAATGAACCTAGGGCTAAGCTTGCCCTTCTTCCCAAATCTCATCACGCCCTTCATAGGCGACACTCGGAGCAATACCCGCTCACCGACCATAAAAGTCACATCTCGAACCTTGCGGTCTGCGTAACTTTTTTGCCTGGACAGAGTTGTACGAAGCCTATCCTGAATAATCCTGACCTTGTCCCAAGCCTCCTGAACCAGATCCGTACCCAACGACAGAGCCTCTCCCGGCTCAAACCATCCAACCGGAGACCGATACCACCTACCATAGAAGGCCTCATAAGGAGCCATCTGGATACTCGACTGGTAGCTATTGTTGTAGGCAAACTCTGCTAAAGGCAAAAACTGATCCCACGAGCCTCCAAAGTCAATGACACAAGCTCGGAGCATATCCTCCAAAATCTGAATAGTCCGCTCGGACTGCCCGTCCATCTGAGGATGAAAATGTTGTGCTCAACTCAACCTATGTACCCAACTCTCGCTGAACTGCTCTCTATAAATGGGAGGTAAACTGCGTACCTCGGTCCGAAATAATAGATACAGGCACACCATGAAGACGAACAATCTCCCGGATATAGATCTCAGCTAACCTCTCGGATAAATAGGAGACTGCCAAAGGAATGAAATGCGCTAACTTGGTCAGCCTATTAACAATGACCCATACTGCGTCGAACTTCCTCCGAGTCTGCGGGAGTCCAACAACGAAGTCTATAGTGATCTGCTCCTACTTCCACTCAGGAAGCTCAATCCTCTAAAACAAACCACCATGTCTCTGATGCTCATACTTAACCTGCTGACAATTCAAACACCGAGCCACATATGCAACAATATCCTTCTTCATTCTACACCACCAATAATGCTGCCGCAAATCCTGGTACATCTTCACGGCGCCCGGATGAATAGAGTACCGGGACCTATGGGCCTTTCCTAAAATCAACTCTCGGAGTCCATCCACATTAGGCACACAAACTCGACCCTACAATCTCAAAACTCCATCATCATCTAAGGTGACCTGCTTGGCACCTCCGTGCTGCAACATGTATCTAAGGACACACAAATGGGGATCATCATACTACCGATCACGGATACGCTCCAATAAAGAAGAATGAGTAACCGTGCAAGCTAATACCCGACTAGGCTCAGAAATATCCAACCTCACGAACCGATTGGCCAAAGCCTGAACATCCAAAGCAAACGGCCTCTCACCGACCGAGGTATAAGCAAGACTGCCCACACTGGCTGACTTCCTACTTAAAGCATCGGCCACCACATTGGCCTTCCCCGGGTGATATAAGATAGTGATATCATAATCCTTCAACAACTCCAACCATCTCCTCTACCTCAAATTCAACTCCTTTTGCTTGAACAAATACTGAAGACTCTTGTGATCGGTGAACACCTCACATACCACGCCATATAGATAATGCCTTTAAATCTTCAATGTATGAACAATGGCTGCCAACTCTAAATCATGAACCGGATAGTTCTTCTCATAAATCTTCAACTGCCACGAAGCATAGGCAATAACCTTACCATCATACATCAACACTACACCAAGCCCAACGCGAGAAGCATCACAATAAACTGTATAAGGCCCTGAACCTGTGGGCAAAACCAACAATGGTGCCGTAGTCAGAGCTGTCTTGAGCTTCTGAAAGCTCACCTCACACTCGTCCAACCATCTGAACTGGGCACCCTTTTGGGTCAACCTGGTCATCGGGGCTGCAATAGATAAAAACTCCTCCACGAACCGACGGTAGTAGCCTGGCAATCCTAAGAAACTCCGAATCTCTGTAGTTGATGCTAGTCTAGGCCAGTTCTTGACTGCCTCAATCTTCTTCGAATCAACCTGAATACCCTCTACTGATACAACATGACCCAGGAATGCAACTGAACTCAACCAGAACTCACACTTCGAAAACTTAGCATATAGCTGACTATCCCTCAGAGTCTGAAGAACCACCCTAAGATGTTGCTCGTGCTCTTCCCGACTACGGGAGTATATCAAAATATCGTCAATTAAGACTATCACGAACGAGTCTAAATAAGGCCTGAACACTCGGTTCATCAAATCCATAAAAGTTGTTGGGGCATTTGTCAACCCGAATTACATAACCAAGAACTCATAATGCTCGTACCGAGTGCGGAAAGCTGTCCTAGGGACATCGGATGCCCTAATCCTCAACTGATGGTAGCCAGATCTCAATTCAATCTTCGAAAATACCTTGGCACCCTGAAGCTGATCAAAGAAATCATCAATCCTCGGCAGTGGATACTTATTCTTGATTGTAACCTTGTTCAACTGCCGGTAATCAATACACATTCTCATTGATCCATCTTTCTTCTTAACAAACAACACCGGCGCACCCCAAGGAGAAACACTCGGCCTAATGAAACCCTTCTCAAGCAAGTCTTGCAACTTCTCCTTCAACTCTTTCAACTCAAGTGGGGCCATACGATACGGCGGGATAGTAATGGGCTGAGTGCCCAGAGCCAAATCAATGCAAAAGTCAATATCCCTGTCGGGTGGCATAGCTGGCAGGTCTGAAGGAAATACATCAGGGAACTCACGAACAACAGGCATAGAATCAATAGATGAAACCTCAACATTGGAATCACGAACATAAGCCAAATAGGCCAAACACCCCTTCTCGACCATGCGTCGAGCCTTCACATAAGAGATAACACTATAGGTAGTATGACCAGGAATCCCTCTCCACTCTAAATGAGGCATACCCGGTAAAGCTAAGGTCATAGTTTTGGTATGACAGTCCAAGATAGCGTGGTAAGGTGATAACCAATCCATACCCAATATAACATCTAAATCAACCATGTCTAGAAGCAACAAATCTACACGAGTCTCAAGACCCTCAATCTCTACAATATAAGAACGATGGACTTGATCAACCATAATAGAATCACCCACCGGTGTAGACACATATACAGGAACACTCAATGAATCACTAGGCATGACCAGATACGGTGCAAAATAAGATGACACATACGAGTATATAGACCCTGGATCAAATAACACTGAGGCATCTATATCACAAACCAGAACTGTACCTGTAATAACTGCATCTGAAGCCTCAGGCCCGGGTCTGGCTGGGAGAGCATAACATTGGGGCTGGGCCCTACTACCCTGAACTATCTCTCTGGGACTGCCTGCTGCTAGTTGACCTCCACCTCTGGTGGCCTGAGCTCCACCTATAGCACCTCTACCTCCACCTCAAGCACCTCTACCCCCACCTTTAGCTGGATGGGCGACCTGTGGAGCACCTGGTGCCTGAACCATAGCACGGAAACCCTGATGCGGAGAACTGCTCGCAGCTCGAGGGCAATACCTAGCAATATGCCTTGTGTCGCTGCAAGCAAAACAAGCCCTCGGCTACTAGGGCTGACGACCCTGGAAACTCTGAAGCGGCAGTGCACTGATAGGTGCTGGTGGTGCACTGAATGACTTCTGATCAGAATACTGCATCGGAGGTCCACGGCTACCTGAAGCACCGTGAGAAACCTGAAGAGCTGACTGAAAGGTCCTAGGAGGATGGCCTCTACCATATGAATCTCTACCTCCAGACGAGGGACCACTGAATCTGCCTGAATGATGGGGCCTCTTATCCGACCCATGACCACCTCCCTGCGACAGAACCATCTCAACTCTGCGGGCCACATTGGCCGCCTCCTGGAAAGATATCCCACTCCAAGTCTCCCTAGCCATCTTAACACGAATCGGCTGAATAAGACCTCCTCACCCTCTCTCTCTCTCTCTCTCTCAGTAGGAAGTATGACAAGGGCATGGCGAGCTAAGTCGATGAACCTGGTCTCATACTGGGTAACTGTCATGGAACCCTGCTAGAGGCGCTCAAACTACCTCTGATAGGCCTCTCTTTGAGTAATGGGGATAAACTTCTCCAGAAACAACACTGAAAACTGCTCCTAAGTCAAGGCTGGCAATCCGGGTAGTCTAGCCAAGAAATAACCTCTCCACCAAGCCTTGGCGGATCCAGACAAGCGAAATGTAGCAAAATCGACCCCATTGGTCTCAATAATACCCATGCTCCTGAGAACCTCATGGAAGCTATATAGATAATCCTGGGGGTCCTCAGAAAAAGCACCGCTGAAAGTAGAAGTGAAGAGCTTGGTGAACCTATCTAGCCTCCACAAAGCATCGGCAGACATAGTTGCTTTATCACCGGTATGAGCTTCTACACTCGGCTGAACTGCTCCAACTAGTTGAACCGCTGGAGTCTGAATTTGGGGAGCTACCTACTCCGGAGTACGTGTAGCAGGAGTCTGAGCCCCTCCTCCAGCTTGAGAAGTGGCTGGTGCTACCGAAAGTAAGCCTGCACGGGTGACACTCTCCATGAGGCCCACTAATCGGACCATAGCATCCTGAAGAGCTAAGGTAGCTATAAACCCCTCTAGGACCTGAGCTGGGCACACCAGAACTGCTGGGGCAGAACCTCCTCCTCAAAATCAACCTAAGGCTCCGCCATTGGTGCTGTTGCCCGGGGCTGAGCTCTGCGAAATTAGAAATCTTAACCCTTTTGTTTTAATCCTTTTTATAACATACATTAACAAGCGATGAACATTTAAATAACAGCGGAATATGAGATTAAGCGGAAGTCTTAGATAAAATGAACCAAAATAACAAGAAACTCCACATATGCCTCTACCTAGAAACTAGTGTCACAACATTCAGACTACTAAGATCACTACCCACAACTATTTGAAAGAAAGAAAACACCGTCTATCTCGGATACAAAAGATAACAGAACATAATAAGAGATAGAGGAGAAGTCGGGCCTGCGGATGCCTGCAAGGCTACCTTGGTATCTCGGTGGACTGAAGGTTCCCCTACTGCTGCTGACCAAGTGCTGCTCTGGTATATGCACAGAGTGCAGAGTGTAGCATCAGCACAACCGACCCCACGTGCTGGTAAATGTCTGGTCTAACAACGGCGAGGTAGTGACGAGGCTAGAACCAGACTCCAGATAAACCTGTGCAGTTATATATATATATATATAGCGGAAAGATAAACGGAAACATACAATTAAAGCTGGGAAGGGGAAACATGCTTCGGAGATAGCTGATAAAACAAAATCTCAAGAGAATTATAAGGAAACCAAAATTTAACTTCTAACACGGATAAGGAAAATAAAGGCAGATTTCGATTTCAGTTCACATCTTGTTGCAGACGTGTAACCCTGTCCCATTTCTCATATCTTGTGGCATGCGTACCACCCGCTCCCAGTTCACTATATCTCGTAGTAGGCGTACCACCCGCTCCCATTTCATTTAAATCCTGTGGTAGGCGTACCACCCGCTCCCATTTCATCATGTCTTCTGGTAGGCGTACCACCTGCTCCCATTTCATTAAATCTTGTGGTAGGCATACCACCCGCTCCCATTTCATTAAATCTTGTGGTAGACGTACCACCCGTTCCCATTTCCTTAAATCTTGTGGTAGGCGTACCACTCGCTCCTAATTCATTAATTCTTATGGTAGGCGTACCACCAGCTCCCATTTCATTAAATATTTTAGTAGGCGTACCACCCGCTCCCATTTACAAGACAACACCAAATCACAAGGAATCCTGGCAAGGGAACTAAGCAATATAATAACTTCCCGGCAAGGGAACAATAATATCAAAGTAAACATCACATCAAGGGAGAATCAGCTATAACCAATCTTAACTCAACTTCTACTCAGCTCAATTCATACCAATACTCAATCATAAATAAAGTCCACGATAAATAAACTAAATCCTTGCTCAATATCGAGAATCATCGATTAAGGCGTCTGTAGTATCATTTAAGAACACAACAACTATCAATTTAAAACTCATGGTCATGCTCGAAACCAACGTATAGATACTCACCACCATGCTTATACGTCGTACTCGACAAGAAGCAATTAGCAAATAGGACACAACTCCTAATCCCTCAAGCTAAGGTTAAACCAAACACTTACCTTAAACTTCCACGGCCAACTCAATCCCCAATTACCGCCTTTCCTTTCGAATTCGGCTCCAAATCAATTGTATCTATACATAAATGACTTAATAACATCAATAAATGCTAAACAATGTGACTCCAATGCCTAATTATAGCTTTCCAATCATTCTTCCCAAAAACCCAAATATCGACCCCGGGCCCGCTTGGTCAAAACACGAAGTTTGGACCAAAATCAAATCACCCATTCACCCATAAGCTCGAATATATAATTTTTTTTTAAATCCGACCACAAAACAAGGTCTAAATCACAAATAATCAAAAAGCCCTAACTCTACCCAAATACCCAATTTTCTACCTTTACTTCCATGATTCAAGCCTAGAAATCTAGTAGATGTTGATGAAGATGGAAGAAAACGAGTTAAAGATTACTTACCCAAGAAGTTTTGGGGAAGAAGTGCTTCAAGGATCGCCTAAGAGCTTTGGGAAAGAAGAAGTTTTGGAAAATTTTATAAAATCCCGTAATGCTACTGTTTCTGGTTATTTAAAATTTAACTGGGCGAATTTGTCCTATGCGATCGCAGAAAAAGGAGTGTGATCGCATAGAATAAATGGGACAGGGCTCTGCGATCGCGAATTACACTATGTGATCCCATAGAGGAAGTAATGAAGGTTGGGTTAACATACTGCGATCGCAGAGGAAATAATGCGATCGCGTAGAGCAAAATATAGGACCTCTCAGGCTTAACAATATGCGATCGTGGGAGGCACTATGCGATCGCATAGAACAAACTGAACCCCTGAAAATTTACATTATGCGATCGCGGACATAGCTATGGAATCGCATAGCACAAAAGACTGGACACCAGCAGACAGCAGTTCTGCAATTTTTCCTAAGTTCGAAACTTCCCAAAACACATCTGAAACACACCCGAACCCTTGGGGCTCCTAACCAAACAAACGTACTAACTCAACAACATCATACGAACTTATATGTGCAATCAAATTGCCAAAATAACATCACGAACATCGAATTAAACCTCAAAATCCAAGAATTTTCTCAAACTTCATAAAGCATGAATTTTATCAATTTAGGTCTGAATCACGTCAAACAACGTCTGTTTTTCACCAAATTTTACAAAAATATCTTAAATCATATATAAGACATGTACCGGGCACAGGAACCAAAATACGGCCCCAATACCAACACGTTCTAATTAAATTTCATTTTAAATTTCCTTAAACAATTTTAGAAAATAATTTTCTTTAAAAATTCTATTCTCGGGCTTGGGACCTCGGAATTCGATTCCAGGCATACGCCCAAGTCCCATATTTTCTTACGGACCCTCCGGGACCGTCAAATCACGGGTCCGGGTCCATTTACCCAAAACGTTAACCGAAGTCAAATTAATTCATTTTATAACCAAATTTATCATTTTTTACAGATTTTCATATTTAAGCTTTCCGGTTACACGCCAGGACTGCGCACGCAATTTGAGGCGACTCTAAACAAGGTTTTCAAGCCCTGAGAACACATAATTCAATTTAAAAATAAGTGATGACATGTTGGGTCATCACATTGTCCACCTCTAAAACAACCGTTCGTCCTCGAATGGACATAAAAAGGAAGTACCTGAGTCAGGGAAACGATGTGGATAACAGCTCCGCATATTAGACTCGGACTCCCAGGTCGATGCCTCAGGAGGCTGACCTCTCCACTGAACACGAACAGAAGGAAAACTCTTCGATCTCAACTGATGAACCTGCCGGTCTAGAATAGCCACCGGCTCCTCCTCATAAGACAATACCTTGTCCAACTAGACAGTGTTGAAGTCTAACACGTGGGATGGATCGCTGTGATACTTCTGGAGCATGGACACATGAAACACTGGATGCACGGCTGATAAGCTCGATGGCAATACAAGTCTATAAGCCACCCCTCCCACTAGATCAAGAACCTCAAATAAGCCAATGAACCTAGGGCTAAGCTTGCCCTTCTTCCCAAATCTCATCACGCCCTTCATAGGCGACACTCGGAGCAATACCCGCTCACCGGCCATAAAAGTCACATCGAACCTTGCGGTCTGCGTAACTTTTTTGCCTGGACAGAGTTGTACGAAGCCTATCCAGAATAATCCTGACCTTGTCCCAAGCCTCCTGAACCAGATCCGTACCCAACAACCGAGCCTCTCCCGGCTCAAACCATCCAACCGGAGACTGATACCACCTACCATATAAGGCCTCATAAGGAGCCATCTGGATACTCGACTGGTAGCTATTATTGTAGGCAAACTCTGCTAAAGGCAAAAACTGATCCCACGAGCCTCCAAAGTCAATGACACAAGCTCGGAGCATATCCTCCAAAATCTAATAGTCCGCTCGGAATGCCCGTCCATCTGAGGATGAAATGTTGTGCTCAACTCAATATGTGTACCCAACTCTCGCTGAACTGCTCTCCAGAAATGGGAGGTAAACTACGTATCTCGATCCGAAATGATAAACACAGGCACACCATGAAGACGAACAATCTCCCGGATATAGATCTCACCTAACCTCTCGGGTGAATTGGAGACTGCCACATGAATGAAATGCGCTAACTTGGTCAGCCTATCAACAATGACCCATACTGCGCCGAACTTCCTCCGAGTCTGCGGGAGTCCAACAACGAAGTCCATAGTGATCTGCTCCTACTTCCACTCGGGAAGCTCAATCCTCTAAAACAAACTACCAGGTCTCTGATGCTCATACTTAACCTTCTGACAATTCAAACACCGAGCAACATATGCAACAATATCCTTCTTCATTCTACGCCACCAATAATGCTGCCGCAAATCCTGGTACATCTTTGCGGCGCCCGGATGAATAGAGTACCGGGAGCTATGGGCCTCTCCTAAAATTAACTCTCGGAGTCCATCCACATTAGGCACACAAACTCGACCCTACAATCTCAAAACTCCATCATCATCTAAGGTGACCTGCTTGGCACCTCCGTGCTGCAACATGTATCTAAGGACACACAAATGGGGATCATCATACTACCGATCACGGATACGCTCCAATAAAGAAGAATGAGTAACCGTGCAAGCTAATACCCGACTAGGCTCAGAAATATCCAACCTCACGAACCGATTGGCCAAATCCTGAACATCCAAAGCAAACGGCCTCTCACCGACCAGGATATAAGCAAGACTGCCCATACTGGCTGACTTCCTACTTAAAGCATCGGCCACCCACATTGGCCTTCCCCGGGTGATATAAGATAGTGATATCATAATCCTTCAACAACTCCAACCATCTCCTCTTCCTCAAATTCAACTCCTTTTGCTTGAACAAATACTGAAGACTCTTGTGATCGGTGAACACCTCACATGCCACACCATATAGATAATGCCTCCAAATCTTCAATGTATGAACAATGGCTATCAACTCTAAATCATGAACCGGATAGTTCTGCTCATGAATCTTCAACTGCCGCGAAGCATAGGCAATAACCTTACCATCCTATATCAACACTGCACCAAGCCCAACGCGAAAAGCGTCACAATAAACTATATAAGGCCTTTAACCTGTGGGCAAAACCAACACCGGTGTCGTAGTCAGAGCTGTCTTGAGCTTCTGAAAGCTCGCCTCACACTCATCTGACCATCTGAACTGGGCACCCTTTTGGGTCAACCTGATCATCGGGGCTGCAATAGATAAAAAAACCCTACACGAACCGACGGTAGTAGCCTGCCAATCCCAAGAAACTCCGAATATCTGTAGTTGATGCTAGTCTAGGCCAGTTCTTGACTACCTCAATCTTCTTCGGATCAACCTGAATACCCTCTACTGATATAACATGACCTAGGAATGCAACTGAACTCAACCAGAACTCACACTTTGAAAACTTAGCATATAGCTGACTATCCCTCAGAGTCTGAAGAACCACCCTGAGATACTACTCGTGCTCTTCCTGACTGCGGGAGTATATCAAAATATCGTCAATTAAGACTATCACGAACGAGTCTAAATAAGGCCTGAACACTCGGTTCATCAAATCCATAAAAGTTGTCGGGGCATTTGTCAACCCGAATTACATAACCAAGAACTCATAATGCTCGTACCGAGTGCGGAAAGCTGTCCTAGGGACATCGGATGCCCTAATCCTCAACTGATGGTAGCCAGACTCAAGTCAATCTTCGAAAATAACTTGGCACCCTGAAGCTGATCAAACAAATCATCAATCCTCGGCAGTGGATACTTATTCTTGATTGTAACCTTGTTTAATTGCCGGTAATCAATACACATTCTCATTGATCCATCTTTCTTCTTAACAAACAACACTGGCGCACCCCAAGGCGAAACACTCGGCCTAATGAAACCCTTCCCAAGCAAGTCTTGCAACTTCTCCTTCAACTCTTTCAACTCAAGTGGGGCCATACGATACGGCGGGATAGAAATGGGCTGAGTGCCCCGAGCCAAATCAATGCAAAAGTCAATATCCCTGTCCGGTGGCATACCCGGCAGGTCTGAAGGAAATACCTCAAGGAACTCACGAACAACAGGCACAAAATCTATACTTGAAACCTCAGCATTGGAATCACGAACATAAGCCAAATAGGCCAAACACCCCTTCTTGACCATGCACTGAGCCTTCACATAAGAGATAACACCACAGGTAGTATGACCAGGAGTCCCTCTCCACTCTAAACGAGGCATACCCGGTAAAGCTAAGGTCACAGTTTTGGCATTACAATCCAAGATAGCATGGTAAGGTGATAACCAGTCCATCCCCAATATAATATCTAAATCAACCACGTCTAGAAGCAACAAATCTACACGAGTCTCAAGACCCTCAATCACTACAATACAAGAACAATGGACTTGATCAAGCACAATAGAATCACCCACCGGTGTAGACACATAAACAGGAACACTCAATGAATCACTAGGCATGACCAGATACGGTACAAAATAAGATAACACATACGAGTATATAGACTCTGGATCAAATAACACTAAGGCATTTCTATCACAAACCAGAACCGTACCTGAAATAACTGCATTTGAAGCCTCAGCCTCGGGTCTGGCTGGGAGAGCATAACATCGGTGTTGGGCCCCACCACCCTGAACTACCTCTTTGGGACGGCCTGCAGCTATCTGACCTCCACCTCTTGCGGCCTGAGCTCCACCTCTAGCACCTCTACCTCCACCTCTAGCTGGCTGGACGGCCTGTGGAACACCTGGTGCTTGAACCATAGCACGGGAACCCTGATGCAAAGAACTACTCGGTGCTCGAGGGCAATACCTAGCAATGTGCCTCGTGTCGCTGCAAGTAAAATAAGCCCTCGGCTGCTGGGGCTGACGACCCTGGAAACTCTAAAGCGGCGGTGCACTGATAGGTGTTGGTGGTGCACTGAAGGACTTCTGATCAGAATACTGAATCAGGAGGACCACTGCTACCTGAAGCACCATGAGAAACCTGAAGAGCTGACTGAAAGGGCCTAGGAGGATGGCCTCTACCATATGAATCTCTACCTCCAGATGAGGTACCACTGAATCTGCCTGAATGACGGGGCCTCTTATCCGACCCATGACCACCTCCCTGCGACAGAACCATCTCAACTCTGCGGGCCACATTGGCCGCCTCCTAGAAAGATATCTCACTCCCAGTCTCCCTAGCCATCTGAACACGAATCGGCTGAATAAGACCATCAATAAACCTCCTCACCCTCTCTCTCAGTAGGAAGTATGACAAGGGCATGGCAAGCTAAGTCGATGAACCTGGTCTCATACAGGGTAACCGTTATGGAACCCTGCTGGAGGCACTCAAACTGCCTTCGATAGGCCTCTCTCTGAGTAATGGGGAGAAACTTCTCTAGAAACAATACTGAAATCTGCTCCCAAGTCAAGGCTGGCGATCCAGCTGGTCTAGCCAAGCAATAATCTCTCCACCAAGTCCTGGCGGATCCAGACAAGCGAAATGTAGCAAAATCGACCCCATTGGACCATGTTCCTGAGAACCTCGTGGCAGCTGTATAGATAATCCTAGGGGTCCTCAGAAGAAGCACCGCTGAAAGTAGAAGTGAAGAGCTTGGTGAACCTATCCAGCCTCCAGAAAGCATCGGCAGACATAGTTGCTCCATCATCGGTCTGAGCTACAACACCCGGCTGAACTGCTTCAACTGGCTGAACCGCTGGAGTCTAAATCTGGGGAGCTACCTGCTCCGAAGTGCATGTAGCAGGAGTCTGAGCCCCTCTTCCAGCCTGAGAAGTGGCTGGTGCTACCGAAAGCAAGCCTGCCCGGGTGACACTCTCCATGAGGCCCACTAACCGGACTAGAGCATCCTGAAGAACTAGGGTAGCTATAAACCCCTCTGGGACCTGAGCTGGGCACACAAGAACTACTCGGGCCGGAACCTCCTCCTCAAAATCAATCTGAGGCTCTGCCACTAGTGCTGCTGCTCGGGGCAGAACTGCTGAGCGGTAGATAAAGAAGCGCATGTTCTCGCCATCTGCGAAAGAACAGAGTAGAAGTTCAATTAGCATTTGAGAAACAAAACCGCACGACAGGAAAGAACAAATGTGAAGTTTTTCCTAACTCTGTAGCCTCTAGGGGATAAATACAGACATTTACGTACCGATTTCTCAGACTCTACTGAGTTTGTCCGTGAATTGTGAGACCTATGTAACCTAGAGCTCTGATACTAACTTGTCACGACCCGGATTTTTCCACACTCGGGAGTCGTGATGGCGCCTACTCGTAGAAGCTAGGCAAGCCGCAAAATTAGAAATCTTAACCCTTTTGTTTTAATCCTTTTTATAACATACATTAACAAGTGATGAACATTTAAATAACAGCGGAATATGAGATTAAGCGGAAGTCTTAGATAAAATGAACCAAAATAACAAGAAACTCCACATATGCCTCTACCTAGAAACTAGTGTCACAACATTCACGGACTACTAAGATCACTACCCACAACAGTTTTGAAAGAAAGAAAACACTGTCTGTCTTGGATACAAAAGATAACAGAACATAATAAGAGATAGAGGAGACGACGGGCCTGCGGACGCCTGCAAAGCTACCTTGGTGTCTCAGTGGACTGAAGGTCGGCTCCCCTACTGCTGCTGACCAAGTGCTGAACCTGGATCTGTGCTAAAGAGCACAGAGCGTAGTATTAGCACAACTGGCCCCATGTGCTGGTAAGTGTCTGGCCTAACCTCGGCGAGGTAGTGACGAGGCTAGGACCAGACTCCAGATAAACCTGTGCAGTTATATAATATACAACAGAAATATAAACAGGTAATAACAGTTTAAATATATACAGCAGAAAGATAAACAGAAACATACAATTAAAGCTGGGAAGGGGAAACATGCTTCGAGGATAGCAGATAAAACAGAATCTCAAGAGAATTATAAAGAAACCAAAATTTAACTTCTAACACAGATAAGGAAAATAAAGGCAGATTTCGCTTTCAGTTCACATCTTGTTGTTGGCGTGCAACCCGGTCTCATTTCTCATATCTTGTGGCAGGCGTACCACCTGCTCCCAGTTCACTATCTCGTGGTAGGCGTACCACCTGCTCCTATTTCATTAAATCTTGTGGTAGGCGTACCACCCGCTCCTATTTACAAGCCAACACCAAATCACAAGGAATCCCGGCAAGGGAACAAAGCAATATAATAACTTCCCGGTAAGGGAATAATAATATCAAAATAAACATCCCGGCAAGGGAGAATCAGCTATAACCAATCTTAACTCAACTTCTACTCAGCTCAATTCATACCAATACTCAATCATAGATAAAGTCCACGATAAATAAACTAAATCCTTGCTCAATATCGAGAATCGTCGATTAAGGCATCCGTAGTATCATTTAAGAACACAACAACTATCAATTTAAGACTCACGGTCATGCCCAACACCAACGTATAGATATTCACCACCATGCGTATACGTCGTACTCGACAAGAAACAATTAGCAAATAGGACACAACTCCTAATCCCTCAAGCTAAGGTTAGACCGAACACTTACCTCAAACTTCCACGGCCAACTCAATCCTCAATTACCGTCTTTCCTTTCGAATTCGGCTCCAAATCAATTGTATCTATACATAAATGACTTCATAACATCAATAAGCTAAACAATGCGAATCCAATGCCTAATTATAGCTTTCCAATCATTATTCCCAAAAACCCAAAAATCGACCCCGGGCCCGCTTGGTCAAAACACGAGGTTCGGACCAAAATCAAATCACCCATTCACCTACGAGCCCGAATATATAATTTGTTTTCAAATCCGACCACAAAACGAGGTCTAAATCACAAATAATCAAAAAGCCCTAACTCTACCCAAATACCCAATTTTCTACCTTTACTTCCATGATTCAAGCCTAGAAATCTAGATGTTGATGAAGATGGAAGAAAACGAGTTAAAGATTACTTACCCAAGAAGTTTTGGTGAAGAAGTGCTTCAAGGATCGCCTTAGAGCTTTGGGGAAGAAGAAGTTTGGGAAAATTTTATAAAATCCCGTAATGCTACTGTTTCTGATTTTTTAAAATTTAACTGGGCGAATTATCCTATGCAATCGTGGACAAAGGAGTGCGATCGCATAGAGTAAATGGGACAGGGCTCTGCGATCGCGAATAACACTATGCGATTGCATAGAGGAAGTAATGAAGGTCGGGCTAACACACTGCGATCGTAGAGGAAATAATGTGATCACGTAGAGCAAAATATAGGACCTCTCAGGCTTAACACTATGCGATCGCGGGAGGCACTAAGCGATCCCATAGAACAAACTGAACCCCTAAAAATTTACATTATGCGATCGCGGACATTGCTATGCGATCTCATAGCACAAAAGACTGGACACCAGCAGACAGCAGTTCTGCAATTTTTCCTAAGTTCGAAACTTCCCGAAACACATCCGAAATACACTCGAACCCTCGGGGCTCCTAACCAAACACACGTACTAACTCAACAACATCATACAAACTTATCTGTGCGATCAAATCGCCAAAATAACATCACGAACATCGAATTAAACCTCAAAATCCAAGAATTTTCTCAAACTTCATAAAGCATGAACTTTAGCAATTTAGGTCCAAATCACGTCAAACGACGTCTGTTTTTCACCAAATTTTACAAAAACAACTTAAATCATATATAAGACTTATACCGGGCGCCGGAATCAAAATACGGGCCCGATACCAACACGTACTAATCAAATTTCATTTCAAATTTTCTTAAACAATTTTAGAAAATAATTTTCTTTAAAAATTCATTTCTCGGGCTTGGGACCTCGGAATTCGATTCCGGGCATACGCCCAACTCCCATATTTTCCTACGGACCCTCCGGGACCGTCAAATCACGGTCCGGGTCAATTTACCCAAAATATTGACCGAAGTCAAATTAACTCATTTTATAACTAAATTTTATTATTTTTTACAGATTTTCATATTTAAGCTTTCTGGATACGCGCCTGAACTGCATACGCAAATCGAGGCGACTCTAAACGAGGTTTTCAAGTCCTCAGAACACAGAATTCAATTTAAAAATAAGTGATGACCTGTTGGGTCATCACACCGAGTCCCACATCTCAAAATATGAAGGAAGAAAAAAACCCGCGATTTTTATAAATCTGCCCGGCACTTTCTGCATTTGATGTACAATTGCCGCATCTACGACCACCGCATCTACGATAAAACTCCACTTCTGCAAAAATAACATTGCCATAAATCCCGCACCTGCGGATCCCAAATATCGCTTCTGCAAAGCCTTACGCACCTGCGTTTCCAAATTTCGCGTCTGCGCGCACGCAGGTGCGCTTATAAATCCGCTTCTGCGATCTTCCTCACCCGGCCACTTCTCGCTTCTGCAACTCCACGAACACTTTTAAACCATCGCACCTGCGCAAACCAGCCGCAGGTGCGGTCATACCAGAACCATAAACTTCAACTATGCAACATGAAATGAAATGATCCAAAATTGATCTGAAACACGCCCGAGCCCCTCGGGACCCTGTCCAAACATACCAGCAAGTCACATAACATCACACGAACCTACTCAAGGCCTCAAAACGTACATGACAACATCAAAACGATGAATCACACCTCAATTCGAAATCATTGAACTATTAAACTTCAACTTCTATAACCGATGCCAAAACCTATCAAATCAGGGTCCGATTAACCTCAAATTTTTCACACAGGTCACATTAGATATTACGGACCTGTTCCAACTTCCGGAATCAAAATTCGACCCCGATATCAAAAAACTCACTCCCGGTTAAACTTTTCAAAATTCCAACTTTCGCCATTTCAAGCCAAATTCCACCACGGACCTCTAAATCACAATCTGAATACGCTCCTAAGCCCAAAATTACCCAACGAAGCTAACGGAACCATCAAAAATCCAATCTGAGGTCAAATACTAAAGTCAAAACTTGGTCGAACCTTTCAAATTTAAAGCTTCTAGCTGAGAATCATTCTTCCAAATCAATCCGGAATAACTTGAAAGCCCAAATCGATAATTCAGATAAGTCATAATACATCATACGGAGCTACTCATGCCCGAAGCGAAATGCAATTGCTCAAAACGATCGATCGGGTCGTTACAATTCATGATGCAGCAAATATATTAAATTATTGTACCAATAATATACAATAGATATGCAATTCTGTAAGAAAATAAAACCTGGCGATATCTGTGAGATACTAATTGAAAGGACTTAGTAGGCGTTTGGACATAAGAATTGTAAAATTCAAAAAAATGGTGATTTTTTTCCAAGTGAAAATGGTATTTGAAATTTAGAGTTGTGTTTGGACATAAATTTCAGTTTGGGTTGTTTTTGAAG